>NC_090941.1:1066745037-1067059537 GCF_040938575.1 Ambystoma mexicanum
AATGGTAGAAGGTGAAACCAACTCTGCATCAGAGACGGCACGTTATCCACGATTACAATTGTTTCCTGGAGACAGAGGGCCTCATTACGAGTCAGGCGTTAAGGGGTTAACGGCGCCGTAAACGGCACCGACCCTTAACGCCTGATTACAAGGTCCCTTAGCGCCATGGTGATTTTAACGCCTGCTTTTTGCAGGCATTAAAATCCATGGCGCTAAGGGACCATGGTGCTAATTACCCCACCGTAATTTATGGTGGCGTAATTAGCACCTTCCCCACTCCCATTATGCCCTATGGGGCAAAAATGGGAATGGGGAAGGGTAAAATGGGAAATGGGGATTTACCGCCCCACTCACCTTGGAATGGGGCGGTAAATCCGCCATCCACCATGGTGTAAACGTAGTTTACACCATGGTGGTAAGGGTACGACCCAGGCGGTAACTTACCGCCTGGGTCGTAATGAGGCCCAGAGTCTCGATATGATGGTCCATACACTGTGATGTACGCTACTTCACTTGTGTCAAAGTAAAAGAATTACTTTACAGGGTGCATTTGTCAGATGTTTGAAAGGCACCACAAAATGTGCCTCCCCAGCAACCATGTTATCAGAGTGTTTTTGAACCAGTATCTTTCTTTTATGTACATATAATGCCTTTTCTGCAATGTTTCTTTGTTTTCAGTTTTTGTGCTCCTGTATCTCTGCTTCCCTTGCCTCCCTTGTCTCGGTTCCCAGCCCACCCCCTCACCTGATTGGTCAGACCACTGCTCTTAACTGACCTTAACCAACCTTAACCCCTGTTGCTAAAGGCCCCAATGCAAAGGGAGGCTCCTACAAACGCTGCTCCATATCGTGTTTGCAGGTGTCAGCAGGGGAAGCCAGTGGCCAGCCGTGAACCAGGAGCTACTGCCAAGGTAGGTGTGGCTGGGGTGGGAGTAGAGCAATCACTCTACCCTGGAAGCCCTACCAAATTGCAAACTATCCTAGAACTGTAAATGATAGCCTACATCTCACCTTAGGGAGCTGTTCAGACTAATTTGAATCACATCTGTTCTTGCTACAATAATTAACATATAGAGATAGTCTACATCTCACCTTAGGGAGCTGTTCAGACTGATTTGAATCACATCTGTTCTTGCTACAATAATTAACATATAGAAAGTGCCCACTGAGATAGAACTGTAATTTATTTTGCCAGTCCTGCACACTTAGAAATTGCTCCTGTTAGCTTGATTCACATCTAGAAAGTGCCCACTCTGACTTAGAAATTGTTCTTATTAGCTTCATTCACATCTCGAAAGAGCTCACTGACATAGTACTGTAATCAATTTTGCCTGTCCCGCACACTTAGAAATTGCTCCTGTTAGCTTGATTCACATCTAGAAAGTGCCCACTCTGACTTAGAAATTGTTCTTATTAGCTTCATTCATATCTAGAAAGAGCTCACTGACATAGTACTGTAATTAATTTTGCCTGTCCCGCACACTTAGAAATTGCTCCTGTTAGCTTGATTCACATCTAGAAAGTGCCCACTGCGATAATACTGTGACTTATTTGTGCCGCACACTTAGACATTGGTCTTGTTAGCTTGATTTGCATCTAGAAAGTGCCCGCTGAGATAGTTCTGTAATGTATTTGCCACTTAGAAATTGTTCTTGGTAGCTTGATTCACATCTACAAAGTGCCCACTGAGATAGTATTGTAATCTATTTTGTCTGCCCCGCACACTTAGAAATTGTTAGCTTGATTCACATCTAGAAACTGCCCACTGAGATAACACTTTGACCTATTTGTGCTGCACACTTAGAAATTGTTCTTGTTAGCTTGATTCACATCTAGAAAGTGCCCACTGAGATAGTATTGTGATGTATTTACCTGCACCACACATTTAGAACTTGTTATTGTTGCCTTGATTCACATCTAGAAAGTGACCACTAAAACAGTACTGTAGTTTATTTTGCCTGTCCCGCACACTTAGACATTTTTCCTGTTATCTTGATTCACATCTAGAAAGTGCCCACTGTGACTTAGAAATTGTTCTTGTTAGCTTGATTCACACCTAGAAAGTGCCCCCTCTGACATAGTACGGTCATTTATTTTGCCTGTCCCGCACACTTAGAAATTGCTCCTGTTAGCTTGATTTGCATCTGGAAAGTGCCCACTGAGATAATACTGTGACGTATTTGTGCCGCATACTTAGAAATTGTTCTTGTTAGCTTGATTCGCATCTAGAAGGCGCCCACTGAGATATTCCTGTGATTTACTTACCTGCGCCGGTCGCACTTAGAAACTGTTCTTGCTGTAGTGATGCACATCTAGAAAGTGAAGACTGTAATATTCCTGTGATTTAGTTGCCTCTGCCACTCACTTAGAATTTCTTCCTGTTACATCGATTCACATCTAGAAAGTGCCCACTGTGACTTAGAAATTGCTCTTGTGAGACTGACTCACACCTAGAAAGTTATATTGATGATCACCTAGAAGGTGCCCACTGAGAGAGTACTGTGATTTACTTGGTTGTTCTCACTGAGATAGTACTGTGATTTACTTGGCTGTTCCCACTGAGGTAGCACTGTGATTTACTTGGCTGTTCCCACTGAGATAGTACTGTGATTTACTTGGCTGTTCCCACTGAGATAGCACTGTGATTTACTTGGTTGTTCCCACTGAGATAGCACTGTGATTTACTTGGCTGTTCCCACTGAGATAGTACTGTGATTTACTTGGTTGTTCCCACTGAGATAGTACTGTGATTTACTTGGTTGTTCCCACTGAGATAGCACTATGATTTACTTGGCTGTTCCCACTGAGATAGTACTGTGATTTACTTGCCAGTGCCGCACACCTGGAATTGCTCTTGCTGGTCTGATTCACTTCTGGAAGGTGCCCACTGAGAGAGTACTGTGATTTATTTACCTGTGCCGCACACCTAGAAACTATTCTTGTTAGATTAATTCACACCTAGAGGGTGCCCACTGTCATAATACTGTGATTTACCTGCCTGTACCGCTCACTTAGAATTTGTCTTGATACATTGATTCAAATCCAGAAGGTGCCCGCTGTGATGGTACTGTGATGTATTTGCCTATACCACACTCTTAGGAATTGTTCTTGTTAGATTGATTCACATCTAGATAGCTACATTGATTCACATCTCGAAAGTACCCCTCAGATGGCACTGTGGTTTACTTGCCTAAAGCTGCACAAATATAATTGCTCTTGCTAGTTTGATTCACAACTAGAAAGTGCTGTCTGAGATATTACTGTGATTTACTTGCATGTGTTTTAGGCACTGCTACTGCATCTAGACTTCCATCCTACTGTTACCCTCTCCCACTGCCCTGGTGTTCAGAATCTAGACACAGGTTGTACATCTAGGGCCACTACTTCTACTGTTAGTAGTACATCATTCTCTAGATGCTGCCCTTGACCTCCTCCAGGGATGGAGATCCCAGCTCATCTTACACCCCCTATCCAACCCATCCTGATCCCTAGCCTTCCTGAACCATGCAACCCATGGCTCACCCCTCACGGAGCATGGCCTGCTCTCTAGGACCCAACTTCACAACCCTCCCTTTTATCCCCACTTGATCGCAAACGATGACCTTTCCCCCATACATCAATACACCTGGATGCTACCAACCCACTCTCCTACCATCATCCCTCGTCCAACTCTAAGATCAGAGGAGCACTCTGGAGCACCAAACACCTGCCTCCTCAAGCGCTCATCCCCCATTCCCCATCCCACCCTAACACTTTGAATTCTACTCTCCCTCTGACATTTATTGAAAACATCCTGATATCCCCCACCCATACACCATGCCCATTACCAATACCTGGCAGCTCTCGCCTACTGCATTTCCATCTTCCGCTCAAACTTCCAGTGCTATCCTGATAACACCCAACTCATTTTCAGGCTTTCCTCAGCCACCTCCTCTCCTTCCCTCATCTCTGATTGCCTAATTGTCATTCAAAATTGGTGTGCAGCCAACGATCTCTGTCTAAATTCCAACAAGACCGAGATATTCCTCATTGCTACACCTTCACCATCTTGTCCCCTCACACTCTGGCCGGCCTCCCTTGGCCCTCTTCCTATCCCTGCCTGTGAGGCTAAGAATCTTGGGGTCATCTTTGACTCGACACTTTCCTTCTCCGCATACATCACTGGCGTCTCTAAAAAGTCAAACTTCTTACTACACTACCTTAGAGGTACTCTGCCTTTCCTCTCCTTCCCTCAGAAGCTCACTGTCTCCCAATCTCTGGTTCTCTCCAGGTTGGACTACTGTAACAGCCTCTTTCTGAATATACCTGCCTCCACTCTCCACCCTCTACAACTAATCCAGAACAGGACTGCAAGTCTTGTCCTTGGTCTCAAGTCCTGGGATCATATCTCTCCAGCTCTGAAATCCCTTCATTGGCTCCCAGTGGATGCAAGGATTACATTTAAAACCCTTTGCATTGTCCACAAGGCTTTCTGGGGCCTGGGTCCAAAATACCTTCAACTATCCCTCCGCAAATATTTCCCCTCTCGAGCCGTTGGGTCCTCTACTTCTAACTCCGTCAGGGTCAGTCATATTTCAAAGAGACAAGCTGGGGGCATATCTTTGTCTCCGGCTGGGGCCTCCCTTTGGAACAGCCTCCTGGCCACCCTGAAACTTGAGGGGAACCATCTCCAGTTCCGGAAGCACCTCAAGACCTCCTCTTCGCTTCCACCTATGCCCCTCTTCTCCCCTGCTAACCTGTTTTTCTCTCTCGGCACCGTGCACCTGGACACCCTCTGTGCTTTGGGCCCAGGTACCTGCTCACCCTGCCTACCTCCAGCACTGCCTCAGGGCCGTCCCTTGCACTGGGATTCTGTATCTGTACCCATACAGCCCCCACTCTTCTTCTGCACTCATCAGATACACACTATCTGACTAATCTTGCACTTACCGCTTGCTGGCTGCACTACCACTTTTCACTGCCTTTATTCATTTACTGCACTTATCATTTATTCTGTTCTCTCCTCTGTTCCACACTTTCCACTTCTCCCCCTTCTACGCGCTTTCCCCCCTTTTCCCTTTTCCATGCACTTGCACGTTCTTAATGTCACTGGGCCTAGTAAGATTTTTGTTTATTTTGTTTTCCCTTGTTCCACTCCCTTTGCTTGGTCATGGACTGAAACACTTATGTATGAGCGTAATATAAATAAAATATCATATCATTATCATATCATTATCGTACTCTCAAGCCAGGGAGCCCTCTGTTGCTCCAAACAGTGCAAATCCACCTCCACTTCCACACCACCCTTGTGCCCTCTGAGGAACTCCCCTACCTCTCATCTGACGTCCCATGCTGCTTTCTCCCTCCCCCTTACCCTGCCCACCAAGCTCCCACTGCGATGAGCATCATGAAAACTACCCCCTCACAAAGTCAAATGCATCCTTTTTAATGCCCATTCCGTAGTAAGAAACAGAGATAGCATCTTTGACTTCCTATCCTCTGACAAACCCAACCTCATTTTTATCACCAAAAACCTGGTTCTCTGACAACTTTACCCCAGTAGCACATGAAGCCTACCCCCCTGGCTACTCACTCATTGCCCACAATAGATCCTCCAGAGGTGGCGAAGTGGCAGTCCTCTTCAATCCTCATTTCTCTGTCTCACTCGTTGAATCTCAGACATGCATTGCCTCCTGTGAATCCCTTCTAGTAAAACTCTCGCTAACACTGACTTTCACCCAAAGCTTCCTACTCATCTACAAACCCCCAGGATATGACAGACATTTCTCCAACAACCTCTGTGACTCAATAGCTACCATTCAAGTAAATCAGCCTTCTCTTACACTCCTGGGAGACTTCAATATCTGGTTCAATATCCCCAACAACCCCATGACTCATCACTGGTTGACAGTCTTGATGCGCTCAACCTCTCCCATCATACCACTGGTCAAACCCACTCACGTGGGCAAACCTTTCATGCAATTTTCAGCTCCCATGACCTGGTTTATATGTCCCGTCCCAAACCACTCATATGGTCCGACCACTATGCCATCCCTTTCTCTATCCACACACCTACCCCTTCTCCTACATCTCCCCAAACCCCCACACCTGATCTCAAGTGCTGGAACAAAATCAAGATCCTTCCCGAACTAGCCAAAGCCCTGCTTCATCGCCCCCCTGCAATGCTGCCCTGTGATAGACCCTTAACCATCGATTCCTTCGACTCCTGGCTTAAAGACTCACTAATTCCTCTCATCCCCTCATGCCTGCATCCTCACGCAAAGAACCATCTCCCAAATGGTTCATGCCCCACTTGAGGAATGCCAAAAAACAAAATAACCTTCTTGAATGCAAATGGCGAGCATCCAAAACCGATCTCAGCAGATCCATGTTCGCCCTGAACCACCATAACTACAAATACAAAATCCGAAAGGCCAGAAAAGCCTATTACAATCCACCCCAACACAATCACTCTGGAGCTCCCTCTCGCTACATTTCTACAACACTGCACTTGACAGGACAGCAACCCTTAGCACCAAACTGTCCTTCCTATCCCCCTTCCCATCACTGACCCCCCCGATCCCAATGCCCCGACACCCAATTTCCCTAGGTTCGACTCCTTCAAACACATCTCCAGAGACGAGTTCCTTGACCTACTATCAGCCAGCAAACCCTCTGGGTCAGCCCTTGACCCCCACCCCGCCTCTGTCCTGAAAGACATATTCTCATCTAACTGCGCAGGAGAACATGCGAGAGCCATACCTAATGGCTCCCTCACCCCTGGGATCTTTCCTGATGCCTTCAAAATAGCGCAGGTCAAGCCACTTCTAAAAAAGCCATCCCTCGACCCCCTTGACTCCAAGAATTACAGGCTGATCTCCAACACCAGATTTCTCACAAAACTCATTGATCGGACAGCATACTCCCAGCTCAACACCTTTGTAGAATCCAACTGTCTCCTCGACCCCGCACAATAAGGCTTCAGACCATGACAAGGAACAGAAACCACTCTGATGTCGAACTGGAATGATCTCCAGGTCCCTGCATACTCTGAATGCTGCGCAGTACTGATTCTCCTCAATCTCTCTGCAGCCTTTGACACGGTTAACCACTCAATCCTCCTTGACCGCCTTCACTCCCTAGGAATCCGTGGCACTGCTCTCAAATGGATTGTCTCCTTCCTCAACAACAGGAAACAACCCTCCTCTCCCCTTTTGTCTCAACTGCTCGCTCGGTGAACACTGGAGTACCCCAAGGTGCATGCCTATCCGCTCTCCTGTTTAACCTCTATATGACCACTCTACCAGGAATCATACGCATGCACAACGTCTCCTTTTACAAATATGCTGACGATACCCAAATTATCCTAAGAATTCCCAAGTCATGCACCGTCTCCCGCCCCGTTCTTGAAGCTTGTCTCCGCAATATTGACCGATGGATGACAATAAACCACCTCCTTTTGAACCCTGATAAAACTGAAATCATGGTGTGCGGCAATACTGACCTTCTGCCACATCCATTCCCAAGGCCCCTGTCCCTCAGCCCACCTCCACCCCCATCAGATATAGTGAAAAACCTAGGATGTACTATGGACTCAGGCCTAACCCTCTCCTGTCAGATCAAGAACGTGTCAAAATGCTGTCACGACCTCAAACTTCCCAGAGGCATTTTTCCCTACCTTTCTTACCCGAACAGACCTGCCGCAGTTATCTCTTTTGTGATGTCGAGACTGGACAATGCCAACTCCCTTTACCTAGGAGCTCCGGCATACCAACTCAACAATCTCCAAAGAGCCCAAAACGATGCTGCAAAACTACTCCTCGGCCTGGGTCAAAGAGACCACATCTCACCAGCTCTCTGAACCCTCCACTGGTTTCCAGTTGGAAGAAGGGCCACCTTCAAGACCCTCTGCATCACTCACCGAGCAGTGCACAAGACCGGCCCAATGTACCTACAAGAAAAGATAAAACCCTACCTCCCATCTCGCACCCTAAAATCAAGCACTGCTCTCCTTCTAGTGATTCCAACCTCTAACTCTGTCAGGATCGGAGTAACCACCTTCTCAACCTTGGCCCCAACTCTGTGGAACTCACTCCCCACTTATTCGACACACCCAAGACTATATGACCTTCTGCAAATCTCTAAAAGTGGCTCTTTCCATAGTGACGACCATGACCATCTGAGGCGACTGAGTCCTTGCAATCCGATGACAGATGCTCAATGAAATCCTGAGCAATGACCCCATGAATACGCTTATTAAGTCACAATTAAGCAAACTCACGCTTGAAGTCCAGAATAGCGAACTCCCTAGATCATAACTCCACCCACACACTCACCTCCCATATCAACATGCTTTCTCTCTACTCTGCACCACCACACAATTGGAGTGCAGCTACACCCCTCGATCAATTTCGGCCTAGATGCTCACATATGAGCATTACCTCATCATTCTAATTAAATGCAGCTACATCCCATGACAAACCGCCTAGCTGCACACATAACCTCCCTACGCAGGCCTAACGCAGCCAGAACCCAGTCTTGGTGTCCACCCCCCAGACTGCACCCATTCAACTGATATCAATACCACCACACCTAATGTCAGGATGCAGCTACCATTAGGCAATTGCATCAGATGCACACATAACTGGTGCACCCAAGCACCCTATGACACCTTACTCTCTCAACTGACCTGGACTACGAACCCAGAGGGTGCTCAACCTACCTGCTTTGAGGTCATACCAATGATATATAGAGCGGTTACCAGTCAAATGGTCGAAAACATTTGGTCGACAGACAATTTGGTCGACACCATTTGGTCGAATGCCAAATGGTCGAATTTTTTATTTTTATTTTTTTTACCCATTTTTTTTTTTTTTGGGGGGGATCCCCCCCCAACCCCCTTTTTTTTCTTTTTTCTTTTCTTTCCCCACACGAAAACCCACAAAACACATATATATATAAAAATAAAAAAATTCGACCATTTGGCATTCGACCAAATGGTGTCGACCAAATTGCAGTCGACCAAATTGCAGTCGACCAGTTGACTGGACACCATATAGAGCGTTACATAAATGCCAACTCACTTAACATAATATGACTACACATTGGCCCTCATCAGGAGGTTAGAGGTAACCATGCCGCTTTTAGCGGCATGATTTTCTCCTTACCGCATTCCGGGCCCGGGTTCCTCAAATGAGGACTTACCAGGCGCGGACCCGGTAATTCCCCGTCCGAGGAACCTGGACCAGGTCCATCCCCATTCCCATTCGAGCCCCCATCGGGCTCAATGGGAATGGGGATGGAGCTAACAACGGGCCAGTTAATGGCGGGCCCGTTGTTAGCTCCCTGGTGTCCTCGCGGGACCCGGAATGGATGCCTGGTTTTTCCAGGCGCCCATTGCGGGTCCCGCGAAGAGACCTTGTGGTAGGGCGGAATGGGTTTACCGGCACCAGCACCTTTACCGGTGCCTGTAAACCCATTCCGCCAACCTTGTGATGAGCGCCATTGACCGCTAACTCTACAACTTCGTTACAGCATGTACACTTGACAGATATTTCTAAAAGATAACCTCATTAAGTCTAATGTACAAAAAACATTTATAATATTAAGAATTGTGATGAGTTAGCTATTACTTTGCGTTGAGAAGATTGGTCTAGTCAGTCTGTCTACATTGTTCATGGCTACATGAGCCCCAATGGCAATGCACATCCCCATTAAAAACACCCTTTGAAGTTTGAAGGGATAGAGAGTGCCATCATTAACCTGAGGGATGCTGTTGTCCTGCAGAAGAAGCTGCATGCAATTGGAGATGCGCATTGCGGACTGAGGGAAAAAGAAGAGGGACACCTTTCTGGGAAAGACCAGATAGGTGAGGCTGAAACCAGCAGATGCAGCCCATGCGGGATAATGATTCCAGCGAGACTGAACAAGATTTGGAAGGCATCTGACCAGGAGAGATGCACTACCAATCAGTGAGAGCATAGTGAAAAAGAGGACCAAGAACCATGACAGCCGGAGAAATGGCACGCTCTGATTGGAGGAGTGAGAACACCACTCTGTGCAAATAAAACAGCAGTCTCCTGAAACCCCTTGACACAAGTGACAGCAATTCTGGTGAAGAAACTACTTGCTGAGAACAAGCTGAATGCTGTGATCCAGGGTGCAAATTCCCTGTGCGATATAAAGAAACGACTTGCTGAACTCCCATTGACACAATGCGGTACCGTTATTAGCTACTTCCCCATTCCCATTGCGCCCTATGGGGGCTCAAATGGGAATGGGGAATTGTTCCCGGAATGGGGACTTACCGGGTCCTCCAAGGTCGGAATGACCCGGTAAATCCCTATTCCGGGAACACGGACCCGGAATGCGGTAAGGGGGTAATAGCGCCATGGCTACCACCTACCGTGTAATGAGGCCCATTGACACAGGGATACTGGGTCCAACTTCCCAGAGGGAACTGGAGAAACTACATTTTGCGATCATGTGAAACTGCTATACTGAGCCAAATCTCCAGAGAGAACTGGAGAAGCTATTTGCTGAACTCCCAAGGATACTAGGAAAATGAGTCCAGGTTATCTGAGGAAAATGGAGCAACTACTTGGTGGACACTCTCTGACACTGAGTCTAAGTTTCTATATGGCAGTGGCGAAACTACTTGCTGATTCCCAATGAGACTGGTATACTGAGTCCAAGGACCCAGAGGG
Source organism: Ambystoma mexicanum (assembly GCF_040938575.1). Lineage (NCBI taxonomy): Eukaryota > Metazoa > Chordata > Amphibia > Caudata > Ambystomatidae > Ambystoma > Ambystoma mexicanum. The sequence goes on from NC_090941.1 coordinate 1,066,755,722, forward strand.
AACTTGAGAAACTATTTGTTCCGCTCACACTGACAATATGATACTGAGTCCAAGCTCCCAGACGAGACTAAAGAAAATGCTTGCTTAGCTACCGCTGACACTGAGATTTTGAGTTTCCATTCCCAGGGAGACACTGGGGAGACGACTTGCTTATCGTTCACTGCCACAGAGATGCTGAGTCCAAGTTCACTGAGCAAACTGAAGAAAGCACCAATTGAGAACCTGCTGCATACTGTGGGTCCAAGCTGAATAGATTCATTGCTGAGAAGCCATTGCAGACTGAAATGGAGTCTAGATCCCCAACCTGTAATGAAGCCATCTCTTAGTAAACACTGATAACTGACAGTGTATTTGTAGAGTACATGTTCTTCCCCAAGGTGGAGGCTTGGCGCTACAAACAGATAGCAGAACAGAATAAAGTTAACCTTTTTCTTGCAACGGAATATTTGGAGGATGACCAGGTACAGAGCGTCACAAACCTGCAGAATGTCTGAGAAGAAAGTATCTTTAAATTGAAGCGAGAATGCAACAAATGTATCTTATGACAGAGATAACATAGTTTAATCAAGTAAAATGTTGTTTTTTTATTAATTGATTCAGCTGATTTGTATCAACGTTACAATGTTTCAAACATAACATTTCTTTTATAACTAAACAAAATAAATATGGAAGAAGAGGGAAAAAAAGAAAATGAACGTACATGTTGTAGCATTACATGGTCAATGATTGATTTCAATGCGTTCACAAAGACATAGCTAACAACATAAAATTGCAAAAAAAATCTCCTCTGAATTCCATAAATCCGTATTTCAAATGTTGAGAGTAAAATTCAGTTGTTCATCAGTGCTATTAGACATACGTTTTCTACATAAGATATACTAAAACTCTACAACGAGTTGCAATGAAAAAAACATTAAAAAACAACTGAACACTAATTATCATGTTACACGATAAGAATAGCAACAGGTGTACAACTGTAATATAAAGGAAAATAACATTGGCATCACAAATATTTACATACGCTTGTTTGAGTCTTAACAATTCTGTTTTGATAATACAAGTTCAATTACAATGATGTTTATATATTAAACCTGCACATTCATTGGATTATTTAAATATAATTGGTTTATTAGAGGAAATATTAGAACTTTTGAAAAACATTCAAAGTAGCTGACTTCAATCCAGAAATACACAATTGCTAACTCAGAATACAATGGACACTGTGAAGCTTTGTTTACAGAAACAAGTCCCAGATGAAAGTGTCTGGTGTGCTGTCAGGCGGCCTAGTTATATTTCATTACAAGAATTGAGACCTGTCAATATGTCTGTCAGTAGACATTGTTGGCTTTATGTCAGCTAATCAAACATAATGTGAGGAACCCCATAGTCCAAAGGGAGGCGAAGAATACATATGAGGAAATGCATAAGACACTGCAGATCAGGGATGCTCTACTGAACACTGCAATTCCCTTAATTTTGGGTTACTGGTTATTCATTTATTAATTTATTTGTATTTTGCACTTGTATAGTACACTAAACCCCTAGGTATCAATGCACTGTTACATACATGTTACTATTATTACATAAGGTTACTGTTTTATACATGTTGCTCTCAGCTTATAGTTACATTCATGTTAGGCTCATTGCTTAAGGTTACATTCCAGTTACGTGTTACTCTTCTAATGCACAAGTATTTTCAATTTGTTCTGCAGCTTGTACACAATGAAGGTTTTATTAGTAATTGCTCATAAGTAATTGTTTAAAGGCTTTGTTCCCTTAACATATGCAGAATAACTGTGCTTTATCAGAAGGGAAAACTAATTGAACCAAATTAGCACATATACGCTGATATGCAAACAAAATGTGTATTCACATACAAGGGGAGTAAGGCATTTTAAACCTGAGAAATCAGTAAACGGTAGGTTTTAAAGAAAGATGTTCACTGCTTATATTTCGTAACAGTAATGTAGTGTGATATTCTTTTTCAAAAGACAGTGACAGGTAGATATGTGACTGATGTTTCATACCTTTACATTTCAGCAGTGTTTAAACAATACATGGAAAAAGGCATGCTAGACTAAAGATATTATGCTTAAATTACTTTCTTGAATTAAGGGAAGATTACAGGTCTGCCAAATAACACTTTTATAAACTAGGCTTCTCTAGAGGCACAAGGACTCACTAAAATATTGTTTTGATAAGGCAAGTTCATTCAAAGTATTAAAGGGGCAATCTTGTTGTTGTTGGTTACTTACAAACCTATACTGTCTTTCTTCAATGCCTTATTTTCAAATTCAACACTATTTCTCTGCTGACTACTGCAACAGGCAAATGTATCTGTTTTAGAGTGGACATAGATTACATGACAAAGTGCCCAATGTGGGGCTCTTTTCTCTTAAGTAAAGAGTTTAGAAGCATGAGAATCTTATAATATACATTTAAACATTTGTGAAGTTACAGAAAACTCCTCATAGTCACCAGACTAGGACTACTAATCATATATAATACTAGAAATCTGGCTACTATGAATGAAGAATTTCAACACACTGAGATTTAAGTCCCAGTGAAATATATTCTACACTTCAGCACGTGGTTTCTACTAACAATAGTTATACACACCCACATGAGCTTCCAGTTATAGTGAAACAGTAAGATGAACTAAAGGCTAAAGAATTATTTACTTTTGTTTAAAATCCTACCAGAACAGGAATGGCAGGTTTGAGACACTTCTTCTTATGGGAGACCTATGCTAGACAATGGGGGTCATTCCGAGTATGGCAGCAGGGGCTTAACGGCACCGTTAAGCATGCCGGTGCCGTTAAGCCCCTACCGCCGCATTCCGAGGTCCCTTAGCGGGACCCGTTAAGGGACCAGGGAGCTTATAATGGGCCCGCTATTTGCGGGCCCGTATTTAGCTCCTTCCCCACTCCCTTTGAGCCCTATGGGGGTTCAAATGGGAATGGGGAATGGCATTCAGAATGGGGATTTACTGAGTCCGCCTAGGTCGGAATGTCCCGGTAAGTCCCCATTCTGACACCACGGACAAGGACACGGGTTTGGAGGCAGCCATGGTGCTATTAGCACCGTGGTTACCTCCAAACTCGCAATGCCCCCCAATGTATGGTATACAGTCCTTATAACGAAAAAATAATAACAAATGATCTTAAAACGAAAAATAAATAATGAAAAACACAACGAAAATATGTGTGGGGTAAAGGGTTACATCTTGTGGCAAAGTGGCTGGGGTGGATTTTTAGCCTGGGCAAAAAGGAGTTTGGGGGTGCAAACCCCACCCCCCCCAAAATAAATGTTTAAAAAAATGTGTTATTTTTTATCGTTCTTTATTTTTCGTTATATTTTCATTCGTTATTAGTGACTTCGTTAATAAGACATGTAACCACAATTCATTATACTAATGAGTTTCCAAAATGAAGAATACATCATACAGAAGCAAGGGGTTCCTTTTCAAGAGACCTAAAATACCCAGTTATTCTGGCTATGTATATCCCACTACCATTAAACCAGCTAATCAAAGTTCAACTGAGCCGAGAAATTAGCAAACTATTTTTTCTAGTTTACTATAAATTATGCATATCTGTTTTGTGTCCTTTAATATTACCCATTTTGTTCGTATTTATTTGCTCGCATGCGTCATCTGTTCGATTTTGCCCTGTACATTTTGACCATACCTCGTTTGTTTGTACATAAACGAACATGAGGAGTGGGGGCTGCAGGGGTCTCCCCCGCTTCGCACGTTTGGTATTTTAGGGTTTCGGGGGTGCCCCCCCCCCCGCTTCCATGCCATTGGTAGCAGGGGAAAAAAACGAAGAAAAAAAAACGTGGACAAGCTAATAGGCTGCGGGAAGTTCAGCCTCGAACAAATGTGGCACAAACAATCAATCTTTGTGTCTTTTATGTTATTTTTGCCTTTTCTAAGATGAAGTAGATATGATTGATTGAATTACTAAGAATTCCTTTTAATCAACTTGATTAATTTCACTGCAACTCAATGCACATGTAAATGCACCAGGAGAATGTAACCCATGAAAGCATGCCCCTAATCTGTTAGAAGTGGAAAGGACCATATAGAGAATGTATAATACGTCCAAAACATTAATGGGTATTCATTAATCAGAGAATGAAACAGAACCAAGATGGTTCACCACAGAGTTTGAGAAAATTCAGAACTCCCTTAAAAAAAATGAAACAGATTAGCCCATGAAACAAAGTACCTGACCATGAAGGCTCATGAACGTAAAATCACGTGGTTGGGCATCATCAGCTCTCTACAAAACAGAGAGCTTAACTCGGACAAGAGCCACTTGCAAGGAGACCATTGTGGAGCCAGACACATTTACCTTCACGTGGATTCCAGGAGGAGCAGCAATGGGTCCTTCCTGCCCTCTGCTGAAAGAAACATTATCCCACTTTTAGTGGAGCATATAAATGCATAAGGCAGAGAAAGCTAAAGCCAATTCTAATTAATCGTGGCATTAGAGAAATCCACGCGGCCAAATTATTCTGGAAAGAAATTGCTTCAGATGCTATTGGATTCACAGCAGCATATTATCTGGGGAGAAGGACCAAACTCATGAAGTCCCTAGGGCCCCCATCAAGCAAATGAAAAGATACTGACACCGGCAATTAACTCGTAATGACACCAAGTTTAAGAAGGCTGCAATGTGCAATGAAATACTAGGGACATGATAAGGCAATATACGCACCTGTGATGAATCCTGCAGAGTCATCACTGATTCCCAGACAAGCATCTCCTCTCATGTGGTTCCCAAAAAACAATGAATCTTCCCTCTGTCCCTCCTCGCCTGGATCTTCTGATGAACTTCCAGGCACCTCCATCTTCTTCTTTCTCCTGCTGGTCTTAGGTTTTCTGATCTTCCTTTCCTTCTTCTCGTAGAGATAAGGGCAAGCTCCCCCAAGGGCCACCTTGCCCAGGTAGAGAACACCTCAGGCAAAGGAGGACCCCAAGGAGCCAACCCCAACCAGGGATAAAGCGTTGTGGCTGAAGAAACCCTGGCAAGGTAGGATGATGACTGGAGGCTCCTGAGGTAAGGCGATATAGTTATATCCGAGGTAACACAGGTGTCCTAGAATTGTTGTGGCTTCTGAGTTGTATGGTTCCTCACTGCTGTACTGGATACGCCAGGACCTTCTTATACTCATGTGATGTTACAAAGACTGCCTCCTATTGACGTAATCTCCACAAGGAAGGCAGATAAGAATTGCAGGAATGGTAGAGTACGGCAGAGAGGCACAAGATAGCACCAGCCCCACTGCGAATCACAGGCACAGCGAGCACCGTAAAGAGTAGTGAGAGAATACAGCCTGCAGCACAGACAAGGGGGAAACCCAGTAGGAACCCTTGCAAGAGGGAAGGGAAGGAGGAAGAGCGGGAGCCAGGGAAAGCCTCTGACTGCGAGCGATCGGAAGAGAAGCAAAGCACCACAGGTGGAGCGTAGAGCAGAGGGTTGCCATTTCATATTGGAATTAAAACACAGGGAAAGAGAGAACAATTCTTCCTGTCTGATAGGAGGGTTGTAAGCTAGCCAAAATCCCAAAAAGTCATCGAGTGAAAAGAAGGATCTCCACGCACAAAAGTATAGCCGGTGAGCCTGAACTGAACTGAGTGCGTGTCAACAAGCACATAGTACCAAGCGGGACCAACCAACACATCTCATCCCTTCACGGTTGCTACAATGCCTTCCAATTGAGTCTACCTAGAATCTTTAAATGGGCGGTGTTCTGTATTGAAGCTGTGTCTTCAATGGGAGCTCTAAATTCTCAATATTCAAAATGCAATTCTGAGGTTTAAAAGCAGCCAGATGGTTCCTAGTTGATGGTTTTCACCTAGGATCCGCCTACCATGTGTACAAAAAGATATATATATATTCAGTAAAAAAACTTTGTTAAAGGGACGTTATGGTTAAGTTGCGCTACTAAAAACCTATGAAATTCAGTGAAAAAACTTTGTTAAAGGGACGTTATGGTTAAGTTGCGCTACTAAAAACCTATGAAATTCAGTGAAAAAACTTTGTTAAAGGGACGTTATGGTTCAAAGTAAAACCGAAAACCCCCTGAAATTCGGCAGTTATGGTAACATAAGCAACCATAACTCGTGCCACCGTGCACTGCTAACACTAACACCCAGGACATCAAAGATGACATCACAAATGTCATTGATGACATCACTGATGACATCACATGTGCATTTACTTTTCATAAAAACTCTGTACAAGGGATTCTTATAAAGCTGACCGAAAACTGTCAAGGATCATTGGGATACATATCATGAGCTAATTAGTGCATTAAGCAATGCATTGCTATAAATAGCATTCTATTATGAAGTTCTATCCAGTATACTAAGCTACTCATGCAGAAACATAGGCAGTGTGTGCAGCATACATGATGAAGGTGCCATATTCATAATCTTGCCATGTTGAATAGTGAAATGATAACTGCATTCTTATTAGAGTTTTGCGTACTGTGAAACATGAAATAAGTAGATAATAAAACCCACTTAATACATAATTATTACAGACAAAACACAAAGAGACAACAACACATACAAATATGAGTATATACAGGGACAGTGAAGTAAACAAAAAAGCAGAAGTAGTAGCAGAAAGAGTTCATAACCTAACTGATTGTCTTTATGCAGAGAAACTATTGCTCTGTTTCAAAGCTGCTACTTACCATATGTATGTGTATCACATGATGTGACTGCACCCTAAGGAAAGGAGAGTGAGTATAATGTATACAAATATGAGCATATACAGGGAAGGTAGAGTAATAAAAATAAAACTATGAGAAAGTGCTGATAACCCTAATGATTATCTTCATGCACAGAAAGGATTGCTCTCTTTCAAGCCTGTGTCTTCCGCTATGTATATGTTTCATATGATGTGACTTGACCTTAAGTCTACAAATATAGTACCTTTTCAATTTTTACTTCCTGACTGTTACTGAAGAAAACTATGTGGCTTTGATATGTCAGTAAAGGAAAAAAAGGGAGAGCCAGCCATGTGATGTCATCAGTGATGTCATCAATGACATTTGTGATGTCATCTTTGATGTCCTGGGTTTTAGTGTTAGCAGTGCACGGTGGCGCGAGTTATGTTTGCTTATGTTACCATAACTGCCGAATTTCAGGGGTTTTTTGGTTTTACTTTGGACCATAACGTCCCTTTAACAAAGTTTTTTCACTGAATTTCATAGGTTTTTAGTAGCGCAACTTAACCATATCGTCCCTTTAACAAAGTTTTTTTACTGAATTTCATAGGTTTTTAGTAGCGCAACTTAACCATAACATCCCTTTGACAAAGTTTTTTCACTGAATTTCATAGGTTTTTAGTAGCGCAACTTAGCCATAACGTCCCTTTAACAAAGTTTTTTTACTGAATTTCATAGGTTTTTAGTAGCGCAACTTAACCATGACGTCCCTTTAACAAAGTGTTTCACTGAATTTCATAGGTTTTTAGTAGCACAACTTAACCATAACGTCCCTTTAACAAAGTTTTTTTACTGAATTTCATAGGTTTTTAGTAGCGCAACTTAACCATAACATCCCTTTAACAAAGTTTTTTCACTGAATTTCATAGGTTTTTAGTAGCGCAACTTAGCCATAACGTCCCTTTAACAAAGTTTTTTTACTGAATTTCATAGGTTTTTAGTAGCGCAACTTAACCATGACGTCCCTTTAACAAAGTTTTTTCACTGAATTTCATAGGTTTTTAGTAGCACAACTTAACCATAATATCCCTGACTTCATATACATGTAACATAGAACATACTAACCCCCTCGTAGTGATTTTCATGTCCGCGGACTACCGCCATGTCTGCGGACATATCGAAAATCTGAGCGTGGTGAATGTAAATTTAAATAGTGTGCCCCATTTCCCCTTTGAAGTTGGCTCTGAAAAGAGCGGTTTTTTTTAGTTTTTTTTACAGATGCTTGACAGAGACCTGTTATTTTGTATTTTTTTCTTGTTTTTTTTTCATACTTTCCTCCTAAAATCTTCACATAACCTTCTCCAAAGCAACTCTTACATTCCAAAATAGAAAGGCATTTCCCGTAAAAGATAAAGAAATGCCATCTTCTTTAAAATTAACAGCATTACTGGCATCAATATTCTCATTATTACAGAAGAACATACCAGATCTAAGCATGAAGGCACACATGCCTCGGTTGATGACACACCTAGCAATGTTTTGCTGAGGACAAAAAACTGAACTATTGTCCCATATTGCCCTAGGTAGTAATCCAGAAAAAATTACTTTCGCATTTGGAAGGATCTTCATTACGGCTTGAACCAAGCATTCCAAATCAGCCAACAAATTAGGGGCACTGACGTTGCCCAAATGGAAAGCACCATAGTGCAAAACTACCACATGCAGACTGTTCATCGTGGCCATATCCTCACAAACTTGTACAATTCCCTGTACATTGCAATCAGGCACAGTGCTCCACACCACCTCCACTCCTTTCACATCAAAGTTCTTTGCAACATGCCTGCATTGAGCGTACTGTTGTAAACCATACACAAACATATCTCCAAGCACCAACACCCTGACTTTCCCTACTTCTGCCATCTTCACCATACACAGTCTCTTTCAACACAAATCCACAACCTCGACATCTGATTGGCTGATCCGTACAGTCTTCTTTCCATGTTGGATTTCCTGGAAAAACCCGGATGTAGCACGCCCTGTCCACGAACAGCTGCGGTGTCCGCGGACGGCGTCCACTTTACTCTCTGTGCCATTCCCTCATTGCATACAGCTAAGCAATCACACAATATGAATAACGTCCTCAGAACACCCCCATTTTGTGAATTTTCAAACATTTCAGGACAATTATCATTTCATTATTCAACATATTAACATTACAAATATTATACTTTCATTTTGTACTCTGCACACAATGCTATGTTTCTCCATTAGTAGCTCAGTATACTAGATAGAATCCCATAATACAATGCTATTTATATCAATGCATCGTTCAAAGCACTAATAACGGTATGATATTTATTGCAATATCCTTGACACTTTTTTCGCAACATTATAATAAAAATCCCTAGTACACAAATTCCATGAAAAGTACATACACATGTGATGTCATCAGTGATTTCATCAATGACATTTGCGATGTCATCTTTGATGTCCTGGGTGTTAGTCTTAGCAGTGCACGGAGGTGGCGCGAGTTATTTTTCATAGCTTACCATAACTTGCGATTTTCAGGGGTCTTTCGGCTGTACTTGGAACCATAACGTCCCTTAAACAAACTTTTTTTAATATCACGCAAACAATATACAAACATGGCGTGCAAAAACCAACTTCTCACAGATGGCTTTACACAGAATGTTGCAAAGTAAGAATTTATGCTCGTTCACAGTGAAGGTCAGCTGCTTCCATATTTTTCTCGGGCCCCGGAGAGGCTCATAAAGCGGACTATAAGATTGTATTGTGTTTTGACCTTGACAGACAGAGATTGTGATGAAAGACTTCTCTTGAAGGAGTGTTGCTAAAACGTAAGAGAAGATAAGGATGACATTTCTGAAACGAAACCACTTTTATATATTATATCACTATGCGAAAGATTGTTCGCACACGCGGAGTCGTATTTTGGGACTGCACTACTCGTAGGCAATGGAAATTGCAATTGTACTGTAAGTAACCCTTTAGATTATTTTATACTAAATATAATTACAATAGCGTAGCATTAAAGACCGCTCAAGTTGAACTTGTTCGTTGAAAGTGGCATAATGTTTTCTACCGCGCACTATCACTGCCGAATTGATCCCCTGTCGTTTAGAGGCCTCTGAAAAAGGCAGACGACACAGGGTGGGTTAATAGAAATAATTTAACCGGTCTATAGGTGGTCAAGCGCTCTACTCGCTGTGCCACTTCACTGTAGCCTGTCAAGTGGCACAGCGAGTACAACGCTCGCTTTGACATCCGTGTACAGCTAATGCAAGTTCGAATCCTGGCAAGGCCAAACTCAGCCTTTCATCCTTCCGTGGTCGATAAATGAGCACCACACACCGTGGTTAATAATAAGCACTGCTTAGATACCTCACGGTTCTTAGCGCTATATGAATGGGAAAATATTATTATTTTATTATTAACATACTCATGCACTATTATCGATAGCAAATAGTTTCACGCCCTAATAAATAAAATGATGATTTTTAATGAAGATCGGCTGGTGAGACTAATTTATGTTTTTTAAAACAGGTATGTGGCCCCGTTTTGCCTATGTCACGATTTACAGACTCCAGTGGATGGGGTCTTCAACTGCCAGGTGCAGGTCCAAATATGCAACTTCATGACCCTCACCATTTTATGGGACAATCGCCAAGGACCAATATGCCCTTACGCAGTACTAGCGGCTACAAACAACATACCAACCAATAGGGTGGTCTAATGGCTCGTTGTTGGAGCAACCTTCCGATTATCAGAGCGACCATTTACTGCTTTTATCATAAACCAACAGCCTATCTACCGCAAAGGAACAACACGTGGCTCAAAATAAACTTTTGCTGATCGACAGCAGAGACAATAGCAAATCGCAAAATATTCACTAAACATTTCATGTGAAATAAATGTACTTTACCAAATGTACAATCCTGCTGTTTACTTTTAAACCACAGTTTCATATTCCGAATTGTGGCGCACTGAGTTGTAAGCTGATCTAACTCCCTCTGTACCGCAAAAGAACATTGCGTGCCTCAACATGAACTTTTGCGGATCGACAACAAAGACAAATGCAAATTGCTGAATATTCTCTAAACATTTGATGTCAAATAAATGTACCTCACAAAATTTACAATCTTGCTGTTTGCTTTTAAATCACTGTTTCATATTCCGAATTGTGGCGTGCTGTGTTGTGACATAATATGTGTTGTCTTCCGGGTTCTGTGTAAAGTCACTTAGGACTGCAGAGGACTGGGCGCGTTTGATGACGCACCCTGTAACGTCACGGAGAGAGGCGGGGAATATGAATGCTTTGATAATATCAGGCTTAGGGGCGGGAGATATGATTTAGTGTTGCAAAAGCAAGTCAGCCAGGTCAATAGCGCCAGTCATAGGATTATCACATAATGTCGGCGCACACCAGCCGGATTTATCGTTTCTTTAGTGGACAAAAAGTCGGTTGACGCCCATAGGAAATTGTACTATTAGTGGACAAAAGGAGTGGTCTTAAAACACTTTCACCCTGACAACGAACAATACAAACAACGTTCTCAGAACACCCCCATTTTGTGTAATTGCAACCATTTCGGGACACCGCGAGTGTTCTTAGAGCACATTCAACTAGACAGATTACAATACGGACAGCGTCCTGAGGACACCCCCAGTTTGTGTATTTACGAACAATTAAGTACACCGCGAGTGTTCATAGCTCATTTTTACCTTCCTTGCGAACAAAAATGACACATACTCCGTCCTCTAAACACCCCACCATTTAGTTTATTTACAAAATGTCAGAACAGCCGTGTTCTCCGCGGACAAATCGAACGCAACAAAAACATCTAGCACATAAAAAAACAAAACATTGAACCTATCTCATACTCCCCCACCCTCCCCAAACACTCTTACACACCAACACACGGCACTAAATACAATTTTTTATCCACGTTTCACCGCGCTGTATGCGGTCGACGGCGAATACAAGATGGCGGGCGCCACAGAAAATCTGACGCGCTCCACTCCCCTCGCCGTCAATCAGCGAACACGTCGCATGTCCACGGACATGACGCAAGGCCATGGGCCAATCGGGGTGCTGTCCGCGGAGTGAACAGGGAAGTCCGTCCGCGAAGCGAACACAGATATCACTAATTTTTTTGCCTTACGTTTTGGTCATTTTATAAAAAACTACTGGACGGATTTACACCAAATTTGCAAAAGCACGCTTTCGGGAACAAACACCCGATCCTGCCGCAAATTTGGTGTAAATCCGTCCAGCGGTTTGGCCTGTGGCCGTGCGCAAAGTTTTTTCCCATTGTGTCTATAGGAAAAAAACACAAGTTTTGTGACCCCCCTATAACTTTTCCACCCCTGGACGAATCCTCACCAAACTTTGCAAAGATATTCAGAGTGGGCCATATACATTTTTTGCAAAGTTTGGTGAGGATTCGTCCAGACGGAGCGAAGTTATAAGCCACCCAAAAAATGCTCTTCCTATGGAAACACCAACTTAACCATAACTACATGGACGCTACCGCGTCCATGTAATAGGTGGCCCTTGGGGGAGCTTGCCCTTATCTCTACGAGAAGAAGGAAAGGAAGATCAGAAAACCTAAGACCAGCAGGAGAAAGAAGAAGATGGAGGTGCCTGGAAGTTCATCAGAAGATCCAGGCGAGGAGGGACAGAGGGAAGATTCACTGTTTTTTGGGAACCACATGAGAGGAGATGCTTGTCTGGGAATCAGTGATGACTCTGCAGGATTCATCACAGGTGCATATATTGCTATATATATATATATATATATATATATGCTCAGTGATGAACACTCAAAACAGACCTTAATTTCCTTGAGTGTATTGGTAGTTGATAAACGACAGGGACATCCATTACCCAAAATCGTTACACAACCATGTTCTGTACTGATTACCTGAAATCCCGGCCGCATGTCACTTATGGGCGGACACAGTAAACCAATCACGACGGTCCATACCAAAACAAGGAGGCTGTTGTAGAATCAATGTTTCATACCCCTTGTGCTATTCAACCCATTAGCGGTCTGAAAAAAAAGCAAAGGAAGGCATTTTAGAATTACTGCTGCACTTGCCTTGATGACATCCAAGTTCACAGCTAAAACTGTGTGTGGGCACCCCTAAACAAACTGAATGCTCAGCAACCGTTAAGGGAGACAGCAAAGCCGGTTGCTGTCGCCTGAACTTTTCGCTGAGTATAAGAATTCCACTGGGAGACAGATGGGCTGAACAACCCTCAAAGGGTCTGAAAGGAAAACAAGGCGAACACCCTTCACTGGGAAAGTTTATTCTATGGCAAGACTGGAGGCGAGCATTATGCTACAACTTCTTTTATTATCACTCTTCAGCAGTTTCAACAAACTATAACAAAACAACAACTATTGAAATGTCCAAAGTGACTTTTCTCTCCTAGAACTACAAGTCCCATTGTCTGTGTAGTCCTTAACTCTCCAGCTCAGCTATAACCACATCCTGTCCCTGAGCTCCTCCTCTTCTTTTACTGCTCTTCAAGCAGATAAGTACTGTTTTGTTACCTCAACCTGTTATGGCTAATAATGTTAGTGAAGAGGTAGTTAGGAGCAATTAGTAAGTACTAGAAGTTACTGGTAGCAAAAGGAAACCGAAAGGAGTATAGTATGTAAATTAGAATTACTGTGTATGATAGGCGCCACTGTGTGCATAGGTTAGAACACGGTGAATTGCAGCCAAGACGTTTTCATCGTAAGTAGCTTTATTTATCACTTGTGTGAGCGGGCTACACAGTCCGCTACGGGTGGCCCTGTGCTATATTGCATGCACCTTAGGGGTTCAGCTCGCCGCGGTACAGGAAAGAAGTGTGGCTAGGACAAGAGAGGACTCTGGCCCCCACCCTCTGAGAGGCAGAGCCAGAGCCTCGTCGCAACCGTAGGACACGCAACGTGCTGCGAGGAAGAGGACTCCGGCCCCCACCCTCAGGGTGGCGGAGCCGGAGCCTCACTGCAGCTGTAGCAATACGGCAAGCCGCAACGCACCCGAGTGAAAGGCCTCCGGCCCCCACCCTTGGGGGCCAGAGACTCCATACGCCGTGTTGTGACACTGTGAGAAGCCGAACCAGCAGGATAGACGCAAGGAAAATGAATCTCATAAAGAGCATAATTAGCGGAGTACGACACACGTGCCGTAGCAGGGGCAGAATCTGTGGGTTAAGGAGCAGCTGGCAAGCAGACCAGCCAAGGAGAGAAAAGCCCTGCCGCACGCTCCAAAGACAGACTCTGAGCCAGACTCAGTCAAGGAGAGCCTTGCTGGTGAGGCAATTTAAGAACATACAGCCTAATGAGGCGGTGGAGACAGAACAGTCCAGTGCATCCACAAATAAAAATGTTTTAAAAAAGAAATAATTATAAAATAAGAGCATTGGAAGAGTAAAGTGCTCAGAAGACAAGCATCAGACCAGAAGAGTGGGTGTTCTAAGACACCTTTATGGGTAACAGGCACACAGCACACGACAAAGAATGTCATAATTTGAGTGGAGCGAGGAGGAACAACCTCTAGACCTCGCTGCCAGCTTCAAGAGGTGCTGGGAAATTCGCTCGTCGATGCAATGGCGCAAGGGGTGGGACCCCTTCAAGAGAGACTGGAGACACTAGAGGCTATGTTGAATCAGCCCAAGGATAGCACCCAAAGGGACAGAACGCACGCCCCCCCGAACCCTCAGATCCAGGGTGTAAGGGGAGTACCAAGACCCGAAAGAGGAAATCCTCTGACGACCCCCAGGGCCCAGCAGATGGAAAAGGCCCCGACGCCTTTGCAAAGCTCAAAGAAGCCTATTTGTAGCGCCAGGCAGTGCCAAGCCTCACGACCCCCACTCCAGGGGAAGACAATGATGGAGATGAAGACCCAGGCTCGGAAGAGGAGCCAGCCGAAGGAGACCTCTCCTCACCGGAGGCAGAGGAGCCAGTGAAGAAAGAATGGGCAAAGCCCAGCGGGGGAAAGAGAGCCCGCAAGGAGAAACAACTCGAGGAGGATCAGGAGGCCATGTTTTATCTGGATAGCATCTGGAATCCAAGATCCTCAGACTGGCAGCCGTCACCCAGAGTAGCGCAATAAATGACGGCTAGGTTGAGGAAGTCCCTAAACAAGTAAGTTAGGCAACGCCTTCGAGCAGAATGCCCGCGACCAGACCTTTCTGGGAAAGTGGCAAAGACTCCCGAGCTGGACCCTAAAATGTTGACCTTTGTATCAAAAACCATCAAGGACTCCCATAAGGGTATCGACAGGTCGTGGAAAAGCTGCCAAGAAAAAGTACTAGATTTGGCAGGTCCTCTCGCAAAGATCATGGATCTAGCGGAAAGAGCTAGAGATACAGGAGAGGAAGTAGACCCAGATGCTTTAGCACGATGGGCGCAAAGAGCCGTTTGCCTTTTGGGGAACGCTAACTGCGTGATCGACTCAGAGAGAAGGAGGGGTCTCTTGCTCAAGATGACCCAAAACTGAGCGACCTCGCATCCAATGAAGCCGGAGAAGCAGCGCAGGACCTCCTCTTCGGAGAAACCTGTGGGAAGGAGATGGGCCGATTCCTCGGCACCTACACGTCATTGGAGCAAGCACAGGCTTGCATCCGAAAAAAGATTCCGAACAGAGTTTTTGCAGTGACCGGTCGTTTCAGGGGTTGTATGGCCGGTCCACAGCAAGGAGGGAGAAGACCCCACAATCTCAGAGCGCAATACTGGGAGAACAGGCAGCAGGATGCGTTCTTCCCAGCCAGAGGCCGAGCCCTCAGGGGACGCAGTGGAAGAGGCTTCAGTCGAGGCCAACGCTTTACACCAGATAAGGACAACAGCCTACCCCCCAGTGGGGGGGAGGACTAGTATGTTTTGGAGGAATTGGCACTCGCTTTCCAGCGACGCCTGGACTTTGCAAACCGTAAGAGGTCTGCAGCTAGAGTTTATGCAAGCACTAGTGCAGGCACACAGACCCCACCAGCAGCGTCTAGCAGACACAGAGCAGAAATGCCTAGATCACGAGCTATCGCAACTATCGCAGAAGGGAGCCATAGAGAGGTGCTCAGAGACCCCCAGCTTAGTAAGAAACATGTTTGTCGTACACAGAAAGGAGGAAGTCCAGCCTGTGTTAAATTTGAAAGAGTTGAACGGATGGATTGTGTACCATCATTTCAAGATGGAGGGAATCCACCAGCTCAGAGATTGCCTGAGAGAGAGGGACTGGTTGACTAGACTAGATCTGAAGTATGCCTACCTGATGACCCCGGTACAGAAGCGCTTTAGAGCGTTTCTAGCTTTTCGCTAGAAAAAGAAGTTCTGGCAATTCAAGACGATGCCCTTAGGGCTTGCGTCAGCACCCGGGGCCTTCACCAAATTGATGAAACCAGTGGCGGCAGCGATACGAGAGAAAGGAATAAGATTGATCATATATCTAGATGACCAACTACTCCTGGCAGAAGATCGAGAAGCGCTGGAGTACCAGACGATATGGGTGCAAGACCTGCTTGAGTCTTTAGGATTCCTTGTGAACACAGAGAAGTCAGATACCACACCGGCACAGAGACTAGACTTTCTGGGTTTCGTATTGGACACAAGCAAAGCTACTCTGGAACTGCCAGCGAGGAAAATATGAGATATCAGGAGAGAGTTCAGATTATGTTTGAAGAAACAAATGATTTCACTCATAGAGTTCTCTCGAGAATTGTAGGGCTGCTTGCAGCATCCATTCAAGCCATATTTCCGGGTCCCTTGCACTATCGAGCATTGCAAAGATTGAAAATAAGACACCTGCAACAAGGATTGAAGTATCATCAACTGATACCATTGGACCCAGAGTCCATCACAGAACTGGAATGGTGGTTGCAGAACATGGACGCTTGGAATGGGCGTGCCGTTTTCGGAGACCGGCCAGACCTCATCATAGAATCAGATGCCAGCCGTCTAGGCTGGGGTGCAAGATGCAGAGAGCTACAGACAGGGGGCAAGTGGAGCGAGGAAGAGCTGCGCCTGCACATAAACTGCCTCGAGCTTCTAGCGGGCTCTTTTACAATAAAAGTGTTCACAAGAGACAGGGTGAAGTCATGCGTCCTGCTAAAGATGGACAACATATCAGCAGTCCGATACATAAATCACCTAGGAGGAACAAGATCCAGGATACTGGCCGAGCTGGCGAAGGATTTTTGGCATTTTTGCCTTCAGAAAGGGACGTCAGCGACAGCACAATATCTGCCTGGAGCACTGAACGTGGCGGCCGACTGGAAATAGCAATACCTCATGGACTCCAGCGACTGGAAGCTGGACCCAACAGTATTTCAAATGCTGGATCGGAAGTGGGGTCCAGTCCACATGGATCTGTTTGCGTCTCGCCTCAATACACAGACAGCCGATTACTTCAGCTCGAGGTTAGACCCAGGAGCTCAAGGGACAGACGCGTTCCTACAAGACTGGTTGAGCGGCCTCCATTACGCTTTTCCCCCCTTCATGATGCTGAGCAGCGTTCTAGCGAAATGTCGGAGGGAGAGAGCAGAGCTGATTTTAGTGGCGCCGTTGTGGAAGTCACAAGTGTGGTTTCCAGCACTGAGCTGTCAATAGACCTGCCGAGAGCCCTTCTTGAAGGAGAATGACTACTCCCTGACCCAGTTGGATCGTGTCATCCTCTGAGAGTGAGAGGGACACTCCCGCTCATCGCGTGCAGTATATCAGGAAACGCTGTGAGCTGCCAGGCATTTCGATGCAAGCTGCAGAACTCATTGTGGAATCCTGGGCTCCATCGACTAGGAGGAGCTACGACGCGGCTTGGGCCAAGTGGACTAGCTGGTGTAAAGGGAGAAGTCATCATCCCATTTCAGCGCCTGTAGAAGCCATACTGAATTTACTCGCGCAGCTCCTACAAGACGGAAAAGCATTCCACACCATAGGAGTGTACAGATCAGTGATCTCGGCAGGACACTTGCCGATTGAGGGAGCCCCCGCGGGGGAGCCTCCGGCAGTAATTAGACTGATCAGAGGGGCTAGGTTTAAAGTACCGCCAGAGCCCAAGTACAATACCCTATGGGACATTACCTCAGTTCTGCGGTTGGTAGAGAGCTGGCCAACGGACAGATATTTATCCCTTAAGCAGCTGTCAGGGAAACTAGCAATGCTGCTTTGTCTCATATCCTGTAAACGGGTATCTGATATCAGAGCATTAGAGATTAATAGGAGGCCTTTTGGGCCAGAGGGAGTAACCTTCTCCATAGTAAGGAGGACTAAGACAGGGACCTCTTCAGTTCACTACACGTACTTCCCGAATAATATGAAGTGGTGCGTAGCAAGCTGCATCAAGGAGTACGAGGCTAGGACAGCAGAGAACAGGGCAGCGAGTACCACCCAATTGCTAATAGCGCATAGAAAACCGTTTCACGCAGTAAAGACAGCGACCATTGCTAGAAGGGTCAGAGAAGTAATGCAGCGGGAATTGAATGAAAAAGTATGGAGCTCACTCCGTAAGAGGAGCTATGGCATCCAAAGCATTTATGGCAGGAGCATCATTGCAAGAGATCATGTTAGCAGCAGATTGGGCTAATGATCGTACCTTTAAAGAATTCTACTTTAAGCCATCTGAGAATATAGCTGTTACAGTATTGGGGGAGCTTTGAACAAGCATAATGCTCGCCTCCAGTCTTGCCATAGAATGAAGATTACCCTGCTATCGGCAGAGGGAGCATTAATTCTATTAAAGACTAGGAGACGAGTATTAATTTCCCACCCTGATATATATTGTTGATCATATGTATTGTTGATTATAATGTGTAGTGATATGATAACAATGCATAGACACCACCCTTACGTTCTGCTTTGTATCTTCCTTAGTAAAGGAGCAGAAGATTAGTTGAGTGAGATGGCTAGTAACCAAGACGGGAGCAAGCAGCCGGATATATATCGGCAGCCAGTTTGAGTGGATAAAGTCTTAGCACCGTTAGTGGGACAAACTTGTGGATTATAAGTGACAGTCAGAGCATGTAAAAGAGAGGAGGAGCTCAGGGACAGGATGTGGTCATAGCTGAGCTGGAGAGTTAAGGACTAGAGAGACTATGGGACGTGTAGTTCTAGGAGAGAAAAGCCACTTTGGACATTTCAAAAGTTGTTGTTTTGTTATAGTTTGTTGAAACTGCTGAAGAGTGGTAATAAAAGAAGTTGAGGCATAATGCTTGCCTCCTAGTCTTTAATAGAATTAATACTCCCTACGCCGATAGCAGGGGTAATCTTTATTAATACATCTACCCTAATGACCTCCAAATATTCAACTGAAACTGTGTGTAGGCACCCCTAAGTAAGTGGGTGCCCAGCGGCCGTTAAGAGAGACAGCAAAGCTGGTTGCTGTCTCCCGAACGGTTTCACTGAGTGTGAAAATTCTACCAGCAAGCAGGCAAATGATACTTGCTACCATTATCTAAGGGTTCTTCCTGCAAATCTGGACCCTCTATCACGAAAAAGTTTCCCTTCAATTTGTATGCCGGACTGCCAGCAAGCCAGTTTCTGAACACAGAGGCCAACGGCCAGCAGAGAGGAAGAGGGCAGAAAGTGAGGGAGACCATGGGCATTCTGCATGGCATAACGCCCGAGAAGGAAGCAGTACAGGAAAGGGCAGAGCTGAGGTAGGTAGGCACTTCCAGACATCCACTCCCAACAACAAGAGTTGCATACTGGCGTGTTGCGAGGCCACGAGATTATGCAGCAGGCACTGTTGAAGGACCGTCGGACCGTCGGAGTCCCGGGAGCAGCAGCACAGATGCCGGAGACATAGTCATGCCAAGAAGCAGCAGACTTTGGTCCAAGTCATGGAAAGAAGCCGGCAGGTGAATGCAGAGCTGTTCAGAGCACTGGAGGAAGGACTGCAATGCAAGGGAGGCCATCCCAAAGAAGAAGCTTCATCACAGCAATTTGTCACTGGTCAGGAAGCCTGCAAGACACCAGTGAGTCTGCATGAGCCATTGTGGTCCTTGTGAGCACTTACACATATTTGAATACCGACCAAATAAAGTACAAAGATAGAACTTGAACAAGTCATCATGTACGAGATACCAATTTGGGGAAAGTTGGAACAAGTAATATCTCAAGTCAATGAAGTTGGAACACAGTGAAGTAATACAACTGTGGTATACTAAAGGAGAGTGAAACAAAGAAGTGAAGGAGATAAGTGGTCCTGGTGAAATTAGTACATCAGGCAGTGAACATTTCAGGGAAGATACCTGGCAGAGAAGTATACCAGGGGATATGCAATACCCCATGAAGGGATTCCTGGCAAGGGAGTACACCAGGTAATCCATCCAAAGTATATGGAAGTTATAAGACAATGTGGAAAGATACCTGGCATGAGCGTATACCAGGGGAACTGAGGAGCCCATAAGGGTATACCTGGCAGGGATGTTTTCCAGAAAATCCATTAAAACTGTAACAAGGAAATCTAGTGTGGAAGTTCTCATTTTAATTAGATCCCTTTTTTGTGAACTCTTTATAAAGGAACCTAGGAAGAGCTAAACATTTTGGAACGTATTGTTTGCAGAGGAATTTTCTGAGCTGAGTATAAAGAACCAAAGGAATTGTTTTTTGAAAGATACACTTTTGCCATTGTTAAGAAACTGTTGTTGAAAGAGACACGTTTGTGGCAAGATACCTGGCAGGAGAGTATACCAGGAGATTTAAAAAGTTGATGAAAGGAAGCCCTGGCAATCAAAAAAAGCAGGCATTTTTAAGTTAAATAAGAACTTTAAAATTGTGTGAATATACCAGCCAGGAGATTATACCAGGGGATCTGAAGAACCTACTAAATGATTCCTTGCAGGGGAGTATACCAGGAGATCCATTAAAATTGTATAAAGAAATGTACTTACTCTGCAAATACATGGTAAAAGTGTTACAGAGAATCTAGGAAAGCACATGGAAATGATCTTGGTGGATAGACATGGCAGGCATTTAAAGTTTTTAAGTTGAACAAAGACCTTTTCATGTTGAAATCAAAATACCTGGCATAGGGGTATACCAAGAAACTTGAAGAGCTCAGAGGAGGATTCCTTGATGGAGGAACACATCAGGTAATCTGCCAAAATACAAAAGGAGGTTAAAGAAAATCTTATATGGAACATTGCATTTGAATAAGATCTGTTTTTTGTGAACTCAGTGGAAAGAAACCTAGAAAGAGCTAAATTGTATGGGGCATATTGTTGGAACAAGAATCTTCTGAACCTGTGTTGGGAAATTGGAAAAGTTCGAACTCCTGGCGCCATACCACTGACTGGGGGCTGTACACGTCATGATCGACATTTCTCTCAATTTTGCGATTTGCTACAAATATTGCAATGTTTATGGTAAATGGGATAGGTGTTACATTTAGGTTACTTTGTGTTATTTTGTGTAGAGATGATACGTTTGTGGATTTGCATGTGCGCAGAAACATAAAGACGAAACCTTGGCACACGGGAGGCCTCTCCCCACTCAGGAAAAGCAGGCGATCAATATGTGCACGTGGAGTTTTAGCTGTACGAATGGCGGTCATGAGAGGAGATCCTAATAGGTATAACATGCACACATATTGGTATACATGTATGGGAAGATTTTTTCGAATTTAGTAAAAGATATTAAATAGATGAGGTGTGGCTGCTCTTTGTATCATGGGTGTCTGTATTGTGGATTAATTAGAAGGGTTTTTTCGCAATCATGGCAAAGGCCCATCAGCAGTCAAGGAACAGGGTTCATAAGTTGGTCAACGGGATGGTTACAGTCAGTTTGCAGATGGCTCAAGTGCTGGATGGTTAAGGGAAGATATGATCTCTGGTATACAGGAGAGCTCATTGTTGTAAGGGATAGGCATTTGAGAAAGTTTCAGGGGTGTTTGAGCAGATGGCTTCTCCAGGGACACTTACAGAGATCAGTAGTAATACATTTCAGGAGAGCGATTGTGTTGTCAGAGATTGGGTGGAACTCATGTGAATAGTTAATAGTGAGTTATCATAATGATCCAACGCCATACATGTTTGGGCAATGCAGTTAACAAACACAAATAGGGCACAAGGGAATGTACATGTCTTTCTCTCATCTTTATGTGCTTAGGTATTTGTTTTGGGCAGGCCTGTGTGCGTCATTAATAGGATTTCTTTTATTTTGTAACTGAGAGGCAAGGCTGCCACCAAATATGGAGAGGTTTTTGGGAAGGGGTGCGTTGAAAATGTAGACCTTGTATTTATATGTTTTCAGGGGATTGTGTTATAATGTCTGTATCCAATGAACTGTGTGAGATTTAGGTTTCTCTGTACAGGCCAACTAATCATGTTTGGGGGGATGCCTTTGTAACAGTATCAGGGGGAGTGTATTAACTGTTGCAAACTGTATATAATATGTGCTCTTTGTGTGGTTCAGAGAGACCAGGATTAATGTGGCTGTTAGATGTCATCTAAGCCCCCTCCCAGTTGTTTGTACAATAAACTTGCCTTATGGACAAAATTATATATATACTAATTATAAAGGTGTGCCTAATTTGGGTAAAGGGGAAGAGCTAAAGGTCCATGCCTACAATTTGTTGAGCTAGGTAGGAGCCTTAGGGTCTCCTAAAATATTGGGGGTCTCCTGTTCATCCAGCTTGACTATGGTAGGCACCAGTTTATGCATGAAAAAGAAGTGGTTTGCAGGCACCAAGAAGCGTTCTGGTCCCCGAGGCGGAAGTTCCGCAGCCTGCAGTGAAGAAGAATCGATTGGGTGAGCACCAGTTCTTAGCGCTTCGAGGTTTCGACGTCCATGTAAGTGCATCTTTGTCAGGTAAACTAAGTGGGGTGTAATAGGAGAAAAAGGAAACAGGGTTTTTTAGGTAGGGCAAGAAATGTGTTTGCAGGATTAGAAAGGACTAAGCAGGTTGAAGAGTGAATGTGTTTAGGAAGTGTATGACTCATTTATGATGTTAAATTTTTTTATTTAGTTCATTGTAGTGTGTTTCTCGTGGCGATAAGCTTAATACCCTTCAGGTTGATTGTCTCGTTGGCTGGAGCCGCACTTTAGAGTGAGGTGGCATCTTATTTTAAGACCACCCATAGATACCTTTCTAAGGCATATCTTGGTAAGGCCTTAATTGTACTAATTGCGCGGGCGGACCCAGCACCTCGAGTTACTTGGTTAGTCTAACGTAGTGTGTGGCCCCTATGGTACTTTTGGGGAAGATGGCTCTGTATTAGAAAGGGCCATACTAGTGAAAAGAGGAAGAGATACAGCGGTTTTGTAGTGGACAATATTATGCTCCTTCAATGCTTGAGTGAAGATGAAATCTCAAAGGAATGCAAAGGGTTTGGCCCACCGTGTTTTAATAGGATGTTGTCTTTTGAACGCGGTTGAGAAATACATAGTTGTTGAGGCAGTTATAAAAGAAGTGATTGTGGAGAGTGAGTGTGGGGAAAATCTTATCAGTGACAGAAAAGGAATTTTTGGTTAGTAATTTTTGTATTGACGTTTTCTTTGTTGATAACATTGGGATTTTGGGGATTTGTTGTTGAAACATGGAAACTCCATTGAGTCATTCATGTGAAGTGCTCCCCGGACATAAAATAAACATTTTGAAATATCATCTGGAATGGTTGAGGGAAACGAAGGGCAAAATGTCTAAACTGTGGCCGAGTGAGGGGTCCTATCATAAGGATATATTGGAAAATCTGCATACTTTATTAGGGACCAACCATAAGGGGTCGAAATTGGATAATAGACTGAATATTTTGGAGCTATGGAGGTTATGTGAGAAGGGCGGGAAGGCCCAGAAGGTCATAGCTATGGAAAAAGTGATGACGAAGGAAGGTGTAGGAATATTTTCTGCACCACCCCCATATGGGTGCTATACTTTGTCACCCGCAGAAGGGTATAGAAATCCAAGAGGGTCAGGGGTAACACCTCTGTCGGCACCAATTTTCGAGGGACAACAGTATAAAGGAAGCAGAAGGGTAACACCTTCTTCAGTAAAAGTTGTTGGCATGCCCCAAATGAAAGAGGAAAGAAGAAAACTCTATCTTAACGATAAATTAGCGTTAACCTTGGGATTAGAGGAGCCAGAGCAGGAGAGGGTTGTAAGGAGCAGGCATGAACGAGAGGCAGCGAGGGGAGAATTGCCCCCTGGTTGTAAGATAGAAGATAGAATACTGAGAGTAGTGGAAAGGCAAGTACGGCCCAATCGGGAGCAAGCAGCAAGGTTAGTAGAGAGCAAAGTGGCATGGGTACAACAGGATATGAGTAAAAAGCCAGGAAAATGAGAACAGGGAAACACATGAAGCAGAGAAAGGAAGATATAGACATGGTCAGGTTCTTGTACGGCTAGATAAGTCTGTCATAAAGCGTGTAAGCGTGGACATGGAAAAAGAAAGCACTGCTATAGATGTGGAATTAGAACAAAGGTGAAGAGAGGCAGCCTGCTATGGCAGCCGAGAGGGTGTGGTTGTCCCCACAAAAGTATCATGGGATGTGATAGAAGGGACAAAGGAGGAAGAAGACGATGTCTGGGAGACAGACAACGAGGAAGGAGAAGAGGAAGCAGAGGCTACGCCTCCCGCTCTAGTAAGGACTCTGCAAAGTATACCCTGGGGTCTTCGGATGCGCTGTGGAGCCCGTAGGGCTGTAGGAAGAGGGCAAGGACAGATAGGGGAGTCCTAGTAAAGGTAAAAGTGACTCAATACCAACTCTCCAGAAGGGTCAGGGGAGGGCGTATTATGTCCCGTGGTCACATATGGACCAAAATAACTTAATGAAGACGCTTACTTTGCTCACTGCAGGGGCAGGGAAGTGGATTTAAGCTCTAGAAACACAAACTACTGGTGTCATGTTGGCAATAGGGTACATGAAGAACCTTTTCACGGCCTTGATGGGGGAACAGGCAGATGAGTTGTGGAAGAAAGCTTGCCATCCGGGAATTCAATTAGACACGAACAACCACGATGGAGCGGCTTTCAAAAATGATAGGGCACATGTTTGGGGAGCACTGAGGATAATGTATCCTGATTCGCCAGACATAAATTCCATTTTGGCAAAAACAATGCAGTTAGTCGAGGATTCCATTGCCAACATTCAGTTGATTCAGGAGATCTGAGGGCAGAGACGGGAGAAGCCTGGGACACAAATCTGACTATTCTTTATCATATGTTGAAAAAGGGACTTCCCAGAGAAGTACAGCATGACCTGGACCAGGTTGTAGAGATAGAGGCGAAGAGTTGGGAGAAGATACAGGCGCACATTGTGCATTTTTGTAAGAGGCGACAGGAAAAGGAAAAGGAGAGTACGGACCAGGCACAAAAGGCAGAGGCCAAGCTGGTCCAGAAAAAACGAGCAAAAATTTGTTTAGAGGGGCAATGATAACCAGTCCCATAGATGGACAGCAGGGACAGTTGGGACAAGAAGGACAAATATACTCTAGGACGGGACAAGCATGGACGGATGGGTATGTCCCTGGGCCAAGACTGATGAGAGTATTTCCAGCGATAGGGGAGGATTTTTGGCGAGGCGTCAGGTCATTCAGTGCATTTGGAGGAATGGGACACTGGTTTAATGGGCCTATGGAAGGGGGGTATGGAGGAATTTATGGAGTGCAGTGTTGGGTGTGTGGAAGAATGGGACATGTGTTGCGAAAGTCAACCACAATATTTTAACTCATCTCCTCTTCAGAGATATACCCAAATATCGCCCTATGCCCTTGAACTGGGACAGCCAACCCAGCCCTTTAAGATGAGGTAGCAATGCATTAAGATGAATGGGGATGCAGAAGATATTCAAACATCAATAATCAAAAGCACTTAGGAAGTTGGCAAAGTGGACTGTTTTAATGCCAATGATCTAAAACTGGGAGTACAATGGACATCAACGGATGTCCCACAGAATGATCCCAACGAAATTCATAAAAAATATCATCTTTATAGTAAAAACTCATCACTGCTAACAATAACCAACATATTTTCTAGCGTAATCCTATGTGGCAAACTACAAAATTCTAGCGGCAAATGTGATAGGCTTAGAAGGAACATTTATGTATACGTTCCACACTAGTCTAAGAAAGTGATAGGTTCTCTAACGTCAGGTGGGACAACTAAGCCCTCCCCTCAACAGGTCACTATGAACGTCACTAAATACACAACGTCCCATTGGTTACATAAACTATAGGGCCCTTAATTATGCAGCCCCCTATAAATGGTTGGCACTCTTACATTCGTCAGTACTTTTCAACCCATGTTAGAAGCACACAGGCTGGACTTCCAGGTGCTGGTGAGCTCGTCATAACCATAGCTTCCCACCAATTAGCATATCATCTATCATCACCTCAGTGGTCTGCATGTCAATTAAGGCTTTGCACTTGGCATTGGAAGTGTTCTTTGTTCCAGAGAATTTAGGGGAGTAGAGGTACGCTTTGCCTCTCTGTGTAGGTGTGGTTTGTCATATTTGTCCAATTTCATCCCTCCACGTGACTAAAGACCACACATTTGAGCTCTGATGTATTTAAAATACTATTATTTAATCAACCTCTGGCGTCTTCCTTGTTTTCATCCATGCCTTCTGAACAGGAGGTTTGTTCTTTCACACAATTGTAACTAATGTCTGCACATCCCAGTCTGATACAACCTTGGCTTCTTGGGCCTGGTCCAGCCTCGCCCTTCTGAAATTCACTTCTGTAATTCAATTGCTTTTTAACTGTGACCTTCTGTGACCTTCTGTGACCTTCTCTGGTCCAGCTCTGCTATAATACGTAGTGGAATCATCCATTCTTTATTTACTCCTATATATGTATACGTTGGGCTTGCCGCAATCTATTCACTACATAGCTAGCCTCAAGAATACTTTGTCTGCTTGTGTTTCTTTGCATCTGTACACGTGTAATATAACTTGATATCTTCATCGTTTCTGTAACATAAGCTTCTCCAAACCGAGCCCGAAATGTTGCTTATCTTTGATACCTTCTTGATGCTTTATAGAATATCTACATTCTCTTTGTTTCTGCATCTCTTCTATGTACGTCAGTCTTACTTCGTGTGACGTCACCAATCTGCTCTTTCGTTCATTTGTTCTGTTACGTCTGGGATTTCATTCAGATGGCCATCATACTGTCGTGTATGCAGGTATGGCTTTCTTAACAGGAACCTGGCCTCCAGGATTCTCCTCGGTATCAGTATTTTCACTGGTACTGCACGTGTTTCACACTCTGGTTCCCAACATATAGGCAATATGGGCGAGATACTTCAGTAGGGGTACTTAGCTCCTTCACTACACCTTGAACTCTGAAGGTTGATCAGAACCTGGGAACTGGAATGACACAGACTCATGCCCTGATCATGTCCGCCCAGGCAGACTTGTGAGAAGAATCCTCTACCGAATGAGACAGTTACCCAATATGCTGGAGCAAGTGCACTCAAAGGAAACCCTTTTTCACATCCTGGTGCTGAAACGTATCAGGAATAGGCCAGCCCACAGGTATCTCTGATGTGTTCAATTCTATTGGTTACTACAGATCTGGTAAATTAAACCCCAGATAGGTATAAAGGTAGGTAAACATGCATTCTCTTTCATGGTTGATACAGGGGCCACGCAATCCTGTATTAAAGAAGGTGGATTCCCCTATCAGGCAAAGCAGTGGACACGCAGAGATTATCTCGGGCTGTCCTATTGGTTCCATACACTGAAGATTTGCGTATCAAGATAGGCAATAAAACTTTATCTGCTCCCTTGTTATTCTGCAAAGATACTACGGCCAACCTTCTGGGAAGGGACCTCCTGAGCAAGCTTAATATGTCGATCACTTTTACATAGGGCGGCATAATGTGCTCAACTCCAGGATTGTACCCATTAAGAGAATCATTGCTTTTTCCAGCGTATTGTAGTGACAGCACGATTAGGGGGCGGGGGTTGCCAGTACATTCAGCATTATTCTTGTATGGGCTAATAATAGTGTTAAGTTGGGTAACTGGAATAAGAGATCAGACATGGTGGATACACCTAGAATTTCTGTTCCAGCCTGCAAAGTCACAGGAAATAGCACCACAGACTATTGTTACCATTCTTCTAGAAGACGTGGTTGTGAGGGGAGGAAACATTGGGTTATTTGGGTACAATGGACACACTATCAGAAATGCAACAAAGTTTCAAAATTGATTTTGCATCTGATGATTTTGATGGGTCTTTAGAAATTGTAAATGACGCACGCGGTTTTGCAGCTGATAATGTATGGAACCAGCACATGAAGAGAGTGGCAAGGGAGAGAGTAACTGAGCCATGTTACATTCCCTCCCTCATTTCGCATGCCTCTGTTGTCCCCAGATTATTTATTCCTAATGAGATAGAAGTAGCCGAGGCACGTTGTCTGGTGCACCTAGCCCTATGCAGGGTTGGAGGGCAGTTTCAGGAGCAATCTGTAGCAGCTTATGTCCTTCTGATCAATGAAGAATGTTCAATTTCAAATGGGGAAGATCGCAAATATGTTAATTGTACACAGAGAGCAGCTTAACCTTGAGGGTCTGATTATCGTGAACAATGAATGGGAGCAAGGGGTAATGTGTTGCAAGGCTGGAGGGATGTTGGGACTCTGCGAAGAAGGGGTGGCACAAACTTATTTGGCACGTGAAAAGTTTGGAGGAAATATGTGAATTTCTTGACATGGCTCAAGGAGCCTGAGAAACCTGTTAAGATTTGATTAATTACAGGTTTTCTTATGTGTTTTAAGGGTGATGGCACAGTGCCTGGGGGCACAAATCAAACCTGCAGCACCAATCAGCATATTCCTGATTTGGCTGGAGGTACAGCAGTGATTCACGATTTATTCTGGTCATGTGGTCCCTTTTCATACAAAGAATTACCTCCGGCCTGGAGAGGTGTATACAACATCACCACTTTGCATGTGCCCGTCCTCGTGGTTCTGCAGAGCCACTTGACACTGTCTGATTCCACATTTGTGCCCCCTTTCTCTCCTAAAACCCTTGCATCCCTTGTGTCATCGGACATGGACAATCTATGAACTTTGCAGGACTCTGGAGAAACTGTTTTTCTGAGGAGATTGAACAAATATAACTATTTGTCAGCAGCATCTTCTGAGGCTCTAAGGAACATTCTTGATAGTTTTGAACTGCTCAGCCGTACTGGAACTTTTTTCTCTTCTCTATTGGCCCATGCATGCAATCCTCTGTCGATGGAAAATGGCTAAAGATAACCCATTTACGAGCTGCTATTATTTGTCAATTCCTCTGTGTTAGCATTCAGTGCCATCAAAGAAGAATGTAGTGCTTTGCGTCTTGTAGACCTGCAGAATCACCACATAATGGTACCTCCTAACAGCAATGGAGGGTGGGGTGTGCCATAAATTGGGCAAAACCTGCTGCACATATTTGCCTCCTAATGACTTGGATAATGGAACATTGGTTCAAACAATTACTGAATTGTAAAATCTGAAGGGAGACATGGGGATGAAAGCAGGAATTACTGACAACTGCTTTGATGTTTTCTCTAGTACTTTTTTGTTCTTGCCATTTATATTTTTGATGCTGCTCGACTCAGATGCCTAGGAGTACTGCCATGTTTCTTTTAACCCTGTCTAAGGCTAGGTATAGGACCAATTCTCTTGAAAATTGATTACAGTTCATTACAAATAAGTTGAAAGAAAAACACGTATAGACCCACATATCCTTTTTCTGTCAATTTTGGGAGCATAAAATAAATCAATTTGAAAAAAAAAATCAGTGCAATTTTTAGTAATTAAAAGAGAAATTTTCCCTTTACATATAAACAGATTTTTATGAGAGTATCAATTAAAATACCAGATTTTTGTATGCATACATAAAAGGATCGATGGTATAGAGAGATAGAGTTCATTATACAGATTGGTCAGATAGAAGGGGGATACAGGTCAAGAGATTTGATAAAACCCGCCACAGCAAGCCCATCTTTAATTTTGGAAATAGAAAGAGACTGGGACCAAATAACATTTTCTGCCCCTAATAGTCCCAGGGTGTTGAATCTACCTAAGTAGGCATCTCTAAGACCTTTCAGAGCAACATACTCTAAGAAAAGATTGCTTATAGATGCAATTAACCCGGACATGTGGCAGAATGAACATGAGAGGTCCGAGTCACTGATCTCCTTCCTTCTATAAAGAACTTCTTTAGTTGGTAGGACTGAACATCTAAGTTTAAGAAGAAGTGAGGGGTAGTAGCGGTTAGGGAATTGAGTCAAAATAAAGGACAAGCATCCTCTTTTCTTATGGTCAAATTGCAAATCACCAAGTGATGGATAAGCATGCAATTTTTCCAGCGTGTTACTCCAGTCGCAAGAGAAAAGACATTCTTTGACTTTATTTGGGTTAGTTAGCAGGTTATCCCTATCAGTGGCAAGATCTGATAGAGTCTTATCGTAGAGGTCACTAAATCTTGAGAGATATACATTTTTGTCTAGTGATCCCCGCGAGGAGAACATCTTACCCAGATCAACATAGAGGGTATCCTGTTTAGGAGAAAGCACGGCAGAAAAATGTGTAAGGACTCTCCATAAAATTCTAGCTTGCAAAGAGACTAAGCCCAGTTCGTACCTAATGGCCACTATTGGAACCCAATTAGGCAGTTTCATAACTGTTCTCCAGTAGATACCTTCAAGGGTGTCCCAGAAGGTCGAAAGAACTAGATAATGCAGTTCCATTCCGTATATTAGTCTTGGAATCACCTTTCCCTTGAAAAACTCCACTACAGGTTTGAAGGAAAACATGCCATATTTGTTGTCCAACTTAATAGATTGGGAGATAAGCGGGAATATTTTATGTCTAAGGGAACGTCTTAATTCAATGGCCGATAGTTGGGCCAGAATAAGAAATCCCAAATAGACAATTTTGTGTGCTCTGATGATATTTTCACCACTAATTTTCCACAGTTTTTTGTTACCTTTTCTCCCCCTAGAGAGGACCATTGTTCGAGTTTTACTCGGTTAATTTTTAACCCGTTAAGAGATGCATATTCTTCAAATTTGCAGATAAGCCTCTGTAAGCCGACTTTAGTGTGATCAAAAAGAAGAAAATCGTCGGCATAAGCCAACCACGAGAGCCTGAGATCCCCCAATTTTGCATTTACCATGCCAGTATTTCCAAGAAATTCCCCTACATCTGCCAAGTAGAGGATAAAAAGGCATGGAGCTAATGAGCAACCTTGTCAGACCCCAATACGAGTCCTTATCCTTCTAGAAAGGGGTCCTCAAGATCAATCCTAATATGAACCCCCGAGTTCTCATACATAGCCATGATTAGAGAGAGAAGACCTGCCGGAATCCACCACTTAGTTTGTTTTTCCCAGAGTCTAGACCTAATTACTGTATCAAATGCATTAGATAGGTCGATTGAAGCAACATAGAGAGAACCAACATGCTTTCCCCATGTTGAACTTTGTAGGGCAGTTAGGATAAGTCTGTTGAGATTGGTTGAGTGGCCGATCCTGAAGGCTGTTTGTTGCTTTGGGAGAATATGATTTTCCTTAATCCAAACATTAAGGTGGGAGAGAAGCATGGCGGCAAAGAGCTTACAGTCAGCATCGATGAGAGTGATTGGTCTATAATTCTTGACCAAAGTTCGTAGACCTCTCTTAAAGATGGGGACAATGTGGCCGCTCTTCCAACTAGTTGGAACACTACATCCTGGAATAGCAGACAGAGGAGTTTAGCCCAATTTCAGGTTCTGTTTTAAATGTATTATTTGTTAAGCCATTAGGGCCAGGGGCCCTAGATTTCTTAGATTTGACAATAAGACCAAATATTGTCTCATAGTCAACATCAGGCTTCCAAGTATCATTAAGAACATACTCCCTTTTTGTACAGAGTTGAAGCCCTTCTCTCCCCGTATCAAAAACTTTGGTGTAATGCTCATCCCATTGCGCCTCAGGAATAGCATTCAACTGGTCGACCACCGCCATGTCAACCTGGCCTGAAAAAATATCCCAAAATGCCCTGAGATCTCTTTTGACTAGGACTCTAAGCATATGCTCTGCGTCATTTTGTAGCAAACTAGATTTTCGTGATTTGCAATAATTCTTATACTTTTGACGAATAGATCTAATCTTTGTTTTTTTGTTATCACAGTCAATATCGAGGACACGGATCTCTCTAATAAGTTTCCGAGTGTGGGCCTTTTCAGTGGCCAACTCCTGGTCAAACCTATGGGCAGGAGATTTTCTAGGAATACCCTCCCTTAGTGAACCAGAAATACTACTATGAAGAGCATTAAGAAAGCTATCAAAGTAAAGGGTATTAAATTCTACTTTTTTTCAAGAGAAAGAAGTGTTGTTAAATGAGGAAATCAGTTTACAGTTAAGGAGATTAATATTGCCAGGTGACCGACGTACTCCTGTCCCTTGTCCCACGGTATTAAGGTTGCGAGGCCCCCCTGCGGGGAGATACTTCATGGGAAATGGAGAAAGGAATGTAACCAGCAATGAGCCATGGTCACTCCATGGGTTAAAGGAGACCTTGACCTCAGACAAGAGAGGGAAGAGAGAATGGTGTACATAGACATAGTCTATAGTAGACGTTGATAGACCTCTATGCCATGTAGGAAAAAGAGGCAGAGTAGCATCATAAAACCCATTAAGACATATTAAGCCAACCGAGTCGAAGACAAGATGCCAAAGTCTGCCCCATACATATTTCTGGCCTTGCCGATTGTCAGCCTCCAGAGCCAAACCCATATCATCACAGTTGGCCTTGGACGAGATAGAACAATCAGAGTTAAAATCACCAGCCAGGATCAATTTCCCCCTGGGATATAAGGATCTCCATGTAAGTACCATATCCGTTAAACGTTCCAAAAAAGGCTCAAGGGCAATCATGCCTTTGTGCCAATATACATTAATCAGGAGGAGATTAACCAATTTATCGAGGGAGGTGGCCTCCATAGCCAAAATACCAAATGGCGTGTCCACAAGGACACTATTCCTAAAGTCAAGAGAAGCTCTAAATCCAATAGGAAGGCCCCCAGAGGCTCTCCCTCCTGAGCTAGATTTAGCATTTTGGGAATGGATATCAAATCCATCAACAAAAGGAGGTGAGAGTAACCAGGTTTCCTGTAAAAAAAAACAATCTGAGGCAGTAATCATAAGAACTGTATCAATATTCGTGAAAAGGTCGGAATCGCCCCTGGATTTCCAGGAGAGAAAAGTGAATTTATTCAGGACTTTAACATTAGTTAGAGTACCGGAACACTTAAAAAAGGGCTCATTTCCACAAACCTGAAGTGACCTGGGCCCAGTTTCTAGCATTACCATTGAATCTGGGCGTAAATTGCCTCCGATGGTGTTGTGCAGCTCTTTCCGGGTGATAAACTATGGTAAGGTTTCCCCTATAGTCTTCACACCCATCATTTTTTCCGGGATGTTGATTGGATTGTATCAAATGTACTTCAAAGCCAACCTGCATTAGACCTTCCTTTTGACCCATAACGAGTTCTAGTACCACTCTAGATTTTAAAATAATGTTGCTCATATCTAGCCGTCCTTGGGTAGGAAAATAAATCCTTTCCATATCGTAGCTAGAAATAAGTGAGAGTGAGGGAAGTTGGTGAACATTTTTTAAAATATTTCCACGATTGAGACAGATAGGCATGTCTTGGCCTCATAGACTAGTAAACTGCAGAATTTCCATAGGATCTTTAGCCTCAGCAGGTTGAGGTAGTGAGTCAGTAATGCTTTTTGTAAACTGACTTAAAGAATCAACTTCCAAATCAGTACCCCTAGCGCCCCTTAATATAGTCCTATTTTGGGTCACATGATTCCTATTTTGGGAAGGTTCAGGCCCAATGGAAACAGCTGCAAGGCCATTAATAGAACCTCCACTTGGGGGCTTTGAGTGAGCAGAATTATGAAAGTTGGGAACATATAGACCTTCCAATGGTCTAAGTCCCACACCACGCTCCCCCATTATAAAATCTGTATTGGTCAAATGACCATCAGAATGGCATAATGAGTGACCATTTACAGAGTTAAGAGTTGTTATAGAGGACCTATCCTGGGATGAGCCTAACGTCAAGTTAACATCAACCCCAGTAAGTGAGTTTGTGCTAACAAGATCCTGAAATAGTTGTCTCACCAAGTCAAGATTAACAATATTGGCCGTTGCCGGGATGGTATTAGGCTCAGGGTGGATAGAATTTAAACAAGTTGTAGAGTTGCACATAGTAGTTGAGGGATCTGTGTCTGAATCAAGTGACAGCGACTTACATACGGTTTGTGTATTCAAAGTGGCTGGAGCAGAGTTATTTAAAGGCTCTGGTTGATTTAAAATTATTTTTGGGTGGCATATAGCGTGGGTTTCCTCCACCTGCATTATATTGTCCACCACCTCTGGGGGAATATTGCCCTTTGACATGGAGCTCACTGCCATAGCTTCGGATTGACTAGAGACAGGTAAAATAGTAGGTAAAGCAGATAATCCAACAGAAGCAGCGGGTACATTAGAAATAGCGATATCAGTTACCACTGTTTCCACCAGAATCTCAGCCCCCTTCAGCACACACAGGGGCACATGCCAAGAACAAGTTTTTAAAAAATGTGTTAGAAAGAGAGTTAATTTTTTTCAGATTCTTCTGGTTTTTAGTTTTCTTTGTTTGTTGATTATATTTTTTGTTACCTATATGAGCAAAGCCCTTTAGGAGTACTGTTTCTTTTGTGAGATCAATAAGGTCAAACGGCTTCTCCGATAGGAGATCAGATGGAGAAACAAAAGAGGGGGCAACAATGTTACCTTTTTTTATTCAACCATTTCTGATGTGATAGATTCACAGGAGAGACCCTTAGAAGTGAAACCAGGGAATTTAGGAGACGGCCCCTCTTCGTCTTTTTTCTCTAAAGGGTTAGTAATCACTTTTATGGGAGAGGCAGAGAGTTTTGCATCCGGGGCAGGGTCCACTAAAAAGCCCTCAGCATTCATGGGGGGAATCTGAGAAGATTGTACACCAGTACCCCTGTCTGGACAGGGAATAACCGTAATAGCTTGGACCATATCAAGAACATCCCCCGGGGTACCATCCTTTTCCACATTAAGGGCTTTTTGAACCAGGGGCCCTTCCATACTAGGGTGGCTAGGAGGAATAGAGTCTGGGCTCTGTTTTGTTATTGAGGGATTATCTTCCTTAATAATTTTAACCAACTCTTCAAATCTGTCTAGTCCTTCTAGCCTAGAATAGATTTCAGCGAGTAGGAGAGAATGGGATCTAACCTCTGACCAAATGTTATCATACAGAGTCACAAAGGAGCTAAGAACCATATTCAGTGCCGAGAGTGAGGGTTGAGTTAATTTTATTCTATCATCCGCCTCTTTAAGGGTATGGTGCATAAAAGACTCACTGGCACGATCCTTTTGTATATCTCGGAGTAAGCCCCTTTCTCTAAGAAAATTTTTCTTCTCTATGTACTCGTCGATAAAATTGGTGCGTTCAGATGGAGAACCCATGTAGGAAGCATCACAGGTTTGCTGGGATACATCATTTATATTAGTGGAATTAGGTTCCAACTCACTCTCAGCTATAGCCTTATCTGCACATGCTATAATGCTAATATCATCAATATCATTATCTGCAAGATCTTCAGTCTCCAATTTCTTTGCTACATTCGCCAGATGGGTATGATCCAAGGTAGCCATGGTTAAAACTGAGTGAGGAGGTTTAATGAATTAATGGCAGTCCTTTTTCCAAAGAAATTGGAGATTTTTTTCCTTGAATAGGTTAACCGTGGGTACCCATACTAGAGTTAGTTTTGGGTGTATGAAGTAAAGATAAAGAGTGGGGTTTTGAAGACAATGGGTTTCTCTGTCAGAGTAAGAGCAGTAGCTACAGAGATGGCAGAAAGATTAACATGAATAGAGGAGGTATGGTTAGCCTCCCCACCTGAGGAGGATACCTCCGGTATTGTATTGACAGAACAAGCACCATTGTTCCTACAACCTTCTTAGGCGGGAGGTTGTGAGTCAATGGCCTCCTTAGACAATAGAGAAGGTTCTATAGAATTCCCATAGGGGGCATTCAACAATGGAGGAGGCAGAGGCAGCCTAGAATGTAATTGGATGGGGGCTGTGTGTGTATAGTTCACTGTGGTATTATTCTGGTGATCAATATCCGCCCTTGCCCTGGATCGAGTACCAACTTCCTCCAAATTCAGAGCTATAGTGGCTGCCAGTCGTTCTTCCTGTGCATTTATGGAAATATCTTCATTTCCAATGAAGATGCAACAATTATTGATTGGGGTACATGGGATAATACCCATCGAATGAAATACAGCAGACCTATCTTGTGAGTGGATTTGGGCTTGGGCCACACTTATTTGAAGAGGAGAGTACAAGAAGCTCTCAGCTAGTGTTTGTGGCTTACCCACAGGAGTAGGGATAGAGTTCATAGGAGGGAAAGGGTCTATCAAAGCAGGAGAGTGAGGCACCACCACAGGGAAGGTAGAATCAAAAGAAGCCTCCATAGTGGTCTGGCTCCTGAGTCCCTTGCGTGTCATCCAAACAGAGAGAGAGCCTGAAGAAATGAGAGGTAGGTAACTAGAGGGGAGACAATAAAATAGCCCAGTAAGTGGTTAAATACAAAAACTTATAAACCTAATATTAAAATTGGTATCAGAAAGGTTGAGAATCACAGGTATTAAAACCTATGAAACAATATTAAAATGCACTGAATAAAAAAGATAGCTTAAATACATCAAAAACTACCCTTTGTACAATTTATAATATAACAGTGAGTAATATGAATCCTTTACTAAAATCAGGGGAATAGATGGCAAATGTATCATAAGGTATGTCCATTGAAAATTAAGTTAAAAGTCAAAGACTGGGTAAAAGTCACAGAAATCAGCGAACAACTGTAGAAGCACCCAGTCTCAGGGTAAGGAACACCCGACAGCCTAAGGAGCTGCCAGAGTCTGACTCTCCCCCCTTACCCTAAGTACAGGTTGAGATTGAAGCAAGTGTAGAGTCAGCATACAACCGCAGTCTAGGTTACTCACAAGACCGTTGCACAGGCACAAGCGCAGGTCACAGCCTAACAGCAAAACAGAAAGCTCCAGCCCTTACTGCCTCCAGGGCTTGATGCCGCAAGGGTGCTTGTGCCAGCAATTTGTGCTTGTAGGGGAGTCACGTGATCCGTCAAGTGTCAGTGTTTGGCTCCGCCCCCTCCAGGAAGCAGAGAATGCAGCAAGAGCAGTGCTTGCAGTGCTGCTAACGCGGTAAATGGAGCCTTTAATGTGCAGGGAGACCGTAGTACAAACACTCCCTCTCAGTAGCAATGAAACTGATTTTGGTATGATTGAAGGGGGGGTTCCGTCCTTCCTCGGGTTGGAGCGAATATGTAGAGCAATGGATAGATTGCGGAACTAATGATTAGTCAAAATGGGGTTGGCTAGTGGAGGAGTACAGGAAAAATGGTTGTGAAGATTGGTTCCATAAAAATAGTGAGATTGATGATTTGGAAATTGGTTTGTTAGTTAATGGATTAACTAAAGGGGGAAATGTTGGGAAGTTGGAAAAGTTCAAACTCTGCACCCCATACCACTGACTGGGGGTGGACACATCATCACCATAATTTCTGTCACTTTCACACATTGCTACTAATATTGCAATTTGTATGGTATATGGTATAAGTGTTAAATTAGGTTACTTTGTGTTATTTTGTGTAGACATGATACATGTGTAGATTTGCATGGAGGCAGAAACATAACGATGAAACATTGTCTTATGGAGAGCCCCTTCCCACTCAGGTGAATCAGGCGATAAATATGTGCACGTAGAGTTTAGCTGTATGAATGGCGGTCATGAGAGGAGATCACAATGGTATAAAATGCACACATAATACTATAAATGTACGGGAAGTATTTTTCCAATTTAGTAAAAGATATTAAATATTTGAGGTGGGGCTGCTCTGTGTATCATGGGGCTCCGTAGTGTGGATTAATTAGAAGGGTGTTTTCGTAATCATGGCAAAGGCCTGTCAGCAGTCAGGGAACAGGTTTCATAAGTTGGTCAATGGGGTGGTTAAGGTCAGTTTGCAGATGGCCCAAGTACTGTAGGGTGAAGGGAAGATATGATCTTTGGTAAAGAAGAGATAGGCATTTGTGAAACTTTTGGGGTTGTTTGAACAGATGGCTTCTCCCAGGACACTTCTGGAGATCAGTATTATTACATTTCAGGAGAGCGATTGAGATGTCAGAGAATGTGCGGAACTCATGTGAATAGGAAAGTCAGTAGTCTTAAAAATCAGACACTGGACAGGTTTGGGCAATGCGGTTAGCAAACACAAATGGGTCAAAAGGGATTCTATGTGTCGTTCTCTCATCTTCATGTGCTTAGGTATTTTTAGTGCAGGTTTGTGTGCGTCATTAATAGGAATTCTATTATTGTGAAACTAAGAGGCAAGGCTGCCACCAAATAAGAAGAGGTTTTTGAGAAGGGGTGTGGTGAAAATGTACATTTTGTAATTATACATTTTTTGGGGATTGTGTAATAATGTCTGTGTCGAATAAATAATAATCATGTTTGGTGGGATGCCTTTGTAACAGTATCTGGGGGAGTGCATGTTGCAAACTGTATATAATATCTGTTCTTTGTGTGGTTCAGAGAGACAAACGTTAGTGTGACTGTTGGATGTCATCTAAGCCCCCTCCCAGCTGTTTGTATAATAAACTTGCTTTATGGACAAAAGGCGCACTTACTAATTCTAGAGGTGAACCTAATTTGGCTAAAGGGGCAGAGCTAAAGGTCCACGCCTACACCTGGCATAAAGAACCAAAGGAATTGTTGTTTGAAAGAGACACATGTGCCCTACTAAAGAAACTGTTGTTTGAAAGAGACACTTTTGCCA
Source organism: Ambystoma mexicanum (assembly GCF_040938575.1). NCBI lineage: Eukaryota > Metazoa > Chordata > Amphibia > Caudata > Ambystomatidae > Ambystoma > Ambystoma mexicanum. The sequence goes on from NC_090941.1 coordinate 1,066,794,281, forward strand.
TCCTTAAGAAACTGTTGTTCGAAAGAGACCCTTTTTGCCATCCTACCTAAATGTTCAGGGTAAGGGAACCACCCTCTGGATCCATGGATTTCTCTTGGAAAACACTGTTTCTGTTGGATGTATCTACTTGCTTTGATTGTGATCACTTTTTGCCTGCATCAGTTGGAGACATTTCCTTGCGCACTTAGTCGTTCATTTTTAGTTTGAGGGTCAGATTATTATGTTTTGACACAAGGACAGTTTATAAGTTTGACGTTTTGACACAGACTGATCTTTAGTTTTGGTTTCTAGGTGGGGAAATCCTCTTGGGATAGGGACAGAGAGGTCTTTATCCAAACCTTTTATTTTATTAGTACCTGGCGAGGGGAGGGTGGCAGCCTCCCAGTCAATGGGGAGGCTCAGATTGGGGGCGTTACCATGCAGTAATCTTACTGTTCTGAGCCACCTCATGACTGAATGCTGCCATCTTCCCTGCCGGGGAACATGGTAAGTGCCCAACTTCATCCCTCCTCCACTCCATCTTGCCTTAGATGTCCCTCCCTCCCATCCCACTTACCTTCTTCTTTTTGGTCCTTTTAGTGAGCAGACGTGCCAGGAACACTTCTGTCCACGGCACGTCCACGACATGCCACCATGGAAAGGGAGAAGGGACTAGATGGATGCTCCTTATCCTCCTCTGGGCTCCCCTCAGCCTCCTTTCCTCTATCACTCATTCCTGACTGTCTATCTGTGATCAGGATTGGTGTGCCTCTAACGATATCTGCCTTAATGCCAGAAAGATTGAGATCCTTCTAATTGCTTTCCCACTCTCACTTTGGCCCTCTGCCTTAGGCCCTCTTCATTCGCCTGCCTGCAAGGCAACAAACCTTGGTGTCATCTTCGACTCCCCTCTCTCTTTCTCTCCTCACATCTCAGAAGTTGCCAAGAAGTCTCACTACCAGCTTCATCTCCTCAAAGGGACTCTACTCTTTCTCACTTTCTCCCAGAATCTCACTGTCTCCAGACCCTATTTTCTTCTAGGCTGGACTACTGCAATAGCCTCTTTCTCAATCTGCCTACCTCTACTCTCCGCCCCCTGCAACTAATCGCGAACAGGACTGCAAGACTTATCCTTGGCCTCAAGCCTACGGACCGTATCTCTCCTGCACTCAAATCTCTCCATCGGCTCCCGGTGACTGCAAGGATCAAGTTCAAGATCCTTAGTATTACCCACAAGGAGTTCTGGTGCTGGGGCATGCACTGCATCCAATGCTCTCTTCCAGCATACCTTACTTCTCCAGCCCATTCGCTCAGCTACCTCCAACTCTTTGGATTAGGGTTACACGCTGCTCCAGGCAGAGAGTGGGGGGCAGATCTCTCTCCTCTGCATGTGCCTCCCTCTGGAATGGCCTCCCTGCCCCTCTCAAACTTCAGCCGGACCACATGAAGTTACGGAAGAAGCTCACAACTTTCCTCTTCTCCTCTGCTTTCTCTCTCTCCTTGCCCTGCTGACCTACCTGACCTATCTGACTGTTGTACTGACTGGTTGCTTGGCTACCCTCATAGTCTCACTGGGTACCTAGCTCTTTCTTGTTCAGTCACCCTTGCACTGTCTCTGGGCCTACCCCACACTTAGGGTCTGTAACTGTAAACCTACAGTTCCTTGTTCTCTTTGTGCTACCCAGAGCCGCACAGCCTTGGCTGCACGTACTCAGAGCACTGCTGCCCTGTTTCCCCCTACCCTCTCCCTTTGACCAGCCCTCCCTTTCCCCTTGCAGTTCTCATTCTCGCACCTGCACGATCTGAATGACATAAGGCCTAGTAGGATTGTTTGTCTTGTCCTCCCTCTGTCTTCCCTCCCTTGTCTTGCCGTGCCTTGAAACACATGTGTACAGGCACATTATAAATGACTTATCATATCATATAGCATGGCAGTTATTCTTTTTGTTTACTTGTTTTCAATTTTTGTAATGGCTGCTATGGAGAGGGAGAAGGGACTACATGTAGTCCCTTCTCCCTTTCCATGGCAGCCATCGTCTTTGTTTACTTTTTTCATTTAACGGTTTTAAATGGCCACCATGGAAAGGGAGAACGGACCTCGCTTTCCAATCTGTGATGGCCATTTTTGTTCCGGTTGCAAAATCTTGCCACAAAAAAACACAGTATTAATACCCCGGTCTAACTGGCTGGGGTACTAATAGCAATAAGCCCCTTGGTGGGGGGGAATTACCATGTCAGATAATGCTGCAACCCCTTAGTTAAAGCCCTTGCGTTGCTTGTGCCTGTAACTATGGGCCCCAGGGCATTACCTGATGCAGTAATGCCCTCCTGTCTCTGGGTTTATTGCTTAAATAAAGATTTTGTATAATGAAAATATTACAATTTTGTGTCTGCCTCTCATTTATGACCCCTCACGCACCACTAGTATCAAATTGTATTAATAGAGATGATCCATGGTCCATTATTGGATCATGTCAACTATGAACCAAATAATGGTTTAAAGCCTAAACATAGTGTGTTGATTGATGTCTGATATTTAACATTAGGATGTATGCATAGGCCAGAACAGTTTGAATGTGCAATACATTGACAAAGTGTGAGCATCTGTTTTTAGAGTATGCTAATTTGCACCCTTTTATATAATTTATTCTGGAAATAACTTCAAAAAAAGAAAACGTATTGCAGGGAATGGGATTTTTTGTATGGCATAAGCCGGACCATGTCAACAATTGAGATAATAGGTCAAAAGAGTATACTAATGTATACGGCTAATGATTTTCATCCATTTGAAGTACATTGCACGTTGTGAATATGTCAAGAATAATAATACTGGACCTTTGATAGCTTGAATGAAATGATGTTTATCAATGGATTGTTTTATTATTTTTGTAATCATGATATGGGCGAAAAGGGTAATAAAAACTGATTTCAATATTATTATTAAACTGTTCGGATTTAGTGTATTCGTGTTTTCGGTTGCTTCCATGGTATGTTCTGTCGAAAATAAAGTATTAATATCGAAACCAGGCAACACAGGTCAGTGGAAATAGTCTTAAAACAAACAGAAAATACAAATCTCTTAATCTACACAGTAAAACGGATGAAAACAAACCTCCCTTAAACATGTGGTGGATATTAAATCTCAGAGATCCTCACAAAAACAAACCTTTTTAGCCCCAAAAAACTGATATAGCAGAATGGTTAAAAGGGAAATATATTGCACTAAGAAAAACGTATGCCAATCCCTTATGTGTAATACATTTAATAATATGTCTTTTCTCTTGTGATGAAGACTGCAGCACTTCTTTTCTTAAAATCACCGGCTTTAGTCATGCATGGATATTCAAGCATTTCGGATACAATCCTTCTTCAGGGACCTGTAGTAAGTGTAAGAAATAAACAAGAATAGTTGTTGCTAAATTGCTATACAGCTGTACGTTAACTTTCTTATAATGCAAAACACCTGCGTACCTGCCTGTGTAATGCCAAATACAAATAGTCTGCAAGAAACAGTGTATCCGCTTCTTACTATTGTTTAAACTGTAAAAAGTGTCTCTTTCACAAATATACATGTGGCATATTCTATGTCAGATGCCTGACTGTATTAGTACATTAACATCATCTATGAAGGATTGAAACCAACATTTTGATATCAATATTTTTGTATTGTAAACACATAATGGATTATTGATATGGATAGTGTATACTCTAACCTTACCTCCACAGAGATAAACTTCATGTGGAGTAGAAACTTCGATTTTGTTTCTCTGTTAATAAATATGAAACACAAACAGGTTCTGTAATCAGTCTTTGAAACCACTTGCTAGCCAGATGTGTCTAAACTAATAATGTCAATTGCTTACAATCAATGAATCAAAGTTGATTATCCTGTAAAGATGCAGCGCTACCTTCACGTAGCAGAGACACGCCTTCTAAATATATTGAAGCACACGTGTGGCAAAAGCCCAGGCTAGACATCAACAGGTGTTGTCATAACCATGGTGCCGACTCTAACCCATAACATAGTCACACCGTAAAAAGCACAAACTAAAAGTTAAACAAATCAATTTTACTGTGTTGGATAGTAGGAAAACCTACAAAAAATGTATGTATGGGGGTCAATTATTACTGCAAAGAAAGAATATAAACAATGTGCCGAACCCTTCAAATGACAAAGTAGTGCTCTTCTCGTCATGTAAGCAGGTACACTAATTATTATGAGATAAATGCTGGAGGTCTCACTGCTATTAACAAAAGTAAAAGCCTTAGACTGGGATTAAGGTCTTGTTGTTTAGTGATTATATGTCAAATCATCCTACAAAAAAAAAAATCAAGTTGCATTCTTCGTTCATACCCCATGGTATCAATGAATTGAGCTTATAGATCCAAAAGCATTCCCTTTGGTCTAATAGCCATGTTATGTTGCTGCCTCAGAGTTTTATCTGTTTCACCTCTAACAACTTAATGCCCTGTACTGTACACATGAGCACCACTTAATAGACATTTCATAGCATGAAGATCAACACAGAGGCACGGAAAGCACAACACAAGTGATACAGTATTAGGTATTACTGAGCCCATATAAAGTGCAGAGTTATACTGTACATGGGCCCTCATCACGAGTTTCGTGGTAAACTGGTGTTAAGTCTGATGAGTTACTGCTAAGTTAATTTACTGTTACCAACACTCCATGATCTTACCATGGGGTTGTCAGTCGTGACACTGTGGTGTTAAGGACCCATTTTGAAGGCCATAGGACCCCATGAAGAGTTTTGGTGGACTTACCACAAGCTGTAATTTCACACAATAAACCCACCGATTTCCGGCCTAAAAGTGGAGAATTTATCTTGTAAGATGCTGGAGACGAATCGTCCACTTCAATGGCCAACTTGGAATTCTATGGTGTGGTAATTGTGGCAGTAATTCTAGTAACACCAAAACAAATTGCAGTAACGGAATTACCAACATTATTTTAATGTACATCTAAACTCGTAAGCTTTATGTGATTGGCACCTTCCAATGCACATAGCACAATAAGACTGCATTAAAGCGGCCTTGGACTGGTAGGTTGGACTACATGATGGACTCTGTTATCAGGCTGGGTGTGAGAGGTGACTCACCGAATGAGTGCAGGTTGTTACTACCTGTTGGAACATAAACTGCTATACATATATGGCCATTACTGTAACTCAAACATGCCTTAGATACTGACAAATAGAAATCACCATTTGAAAATGTGCAAATCCACACCTTTGCAAAACACAAACCTTCAGAAAATTGGTTTAGCCAAACTCAAGATATTTGTTTTCTAAATAGAGGAGATTATTGATATTTCCATATATGCACAGTAGGTTTGGAGGCTAAAGTAGAATGAAAAATGTACTGCAAAACATACACAGCTCACAACACACACACACACACAAGTATACACCCTTATTCAGTCATGTTTAGGCATGTCAGAGGGAAATAAAATAAAATGAGACAAGTGCAGTGCAATGAAAAATGTTCTGCAAGCTGTACAAGATAATCTACTGTGGTCAACACAGTAGGGTCATTGTACATGTACAATAGGGCTGAAGGGACAGAACTAAGTGAACAAGAATCTGCCTATCTGCAAAACATACAAGATGACCGGCCACATGCAACACACCAAAGGACCACTGTACATGCTCACACACCAGTATACTCCCTACACCACTCTCTCATTACAACTCCTTTTTGCAATATTACTCACCTTAACTACATTCCTGCACACAGATCCAGCCTCACTGCCGACTTCCAACACATAACACCCCCCTCCCCACCCTCCTCACAAACTCGCGAGGGTAGACCACCTTGCCACTATGAACAACCTCACTGCCCTCCCCGGCTCCCAACATACCCAGGAAGGAGGAGCTTGAGGCTTAGAGCATGCACCAAACCCTCACTGTATCCCAGCCTCTCCAACCCCATGGCTAGAAGAAATCTCAAACTAGGCTCTTGCATTTACATCACATATTCACCCCCACAAAACACCACAAACAAGCTCACTCATGGCAGGCATGCTCCTTCACCCAGACTCCTCCCTGGGGCCACCCCACACAAAATATCTGCACTCCTTACCTCATATCACCAAATCCATCCCCCCACCACTTCCCTAGCCACCCCCCTATGCTCTCCACCCCACAATCCCCCCTAACAAGGACAGGCCTCCCCATACCCTCAACTGTGCTTTCGTTAACGCCCACTCACTCCCCGCTCATGCCCTCAAGATTAACAACCTCATCACCATGCTTAACCTGGACATACTTGCCATCACAGAAACCTGGCTCCATGAGGCATCCGGCCCAGAAATCTCACTTGCTCTACCACTGGGCTATTCCATCCTCCGTCAGGACAGACAACTCTTAAAAGGTGGAGGTGTAGCTCTTATTTCCAAGGATGAACTTCACATTAGGATGTGCAACCACCCCTGGGAAGGTAACGCCGACCTCCTCTCAGTCAAACTGTCCCTTTCCCCCAACTGTACTATAAACATACACATCTTATATAGGCCTCAGGGCATCTCCTCCATGTTCTAAGTAACAGTTTAAAAAGTTCCACCAAAACCATCTTACTCAGTGACCTCAATTTAGGTCTTAGTCACCCCAAGGACAAAGCAGCTTCAGCCCTAGCCAAGGAACTCAAAAACCTTGGTTTCAAACATAAAGTTACATGCCCAACTCACTGTAAAGGCTGCACCCTTGACTGGGTGGCTGACCTCAACTGCTCATTCACCATCATCTCCAACTCGGCCTACCCATTGACGGATCATAATCAGTGCCTTAAGTGGCACTACAAATCGAGCCGGGGCTCATCGAGCGGGCGTGGCCTAACAACAGGGGTCTTCATGGCCCGTTAGGCCACGCCCCCTTGATGAGCCCCGGCTCAACGGGCTACTGACACCCCTGCCAGGCAGCCTTTTGTAGAGATTAGCACCCTCTTCCCAGTGGGGGAGAGGCTGCTGATCTCTGCATTTATTTTTTATAGGCTTGCCTGGCAGGGGACATCGCCTCGCCTATTCAGCCTTAATGGTGATGCTGCCCCTCGCCAGCTGGAGAGGGGCAGCGTCACCATTAAGGCTGAAAGGGTGAGGCCCCTGGAAGCAGAGGCCTTTTTGCTAAAGAATGAAACTCCCACAAATCCGCGGGAGCTTCAGTATTCAGTATTTAGAAAGCAAGGCCTCTGCTTCCAGCGGCCTCACGTTTTCTCCATAATGGTGGCGCCGGCCCACGTGCCCATGTGCATCACTTGATTAAAGGGATGCCTCGCAGGTGCGGCGCCACCATTATGGCTAAAAGGCATTATCTTCTGAAGCCTGAAGCTCTTGCTCACGAGCGAGAGCTTCAGGCTGTAGAAAGAAAATGCCTTTGCGTGTTTTGGCCGGGCTGCCAGGGGAGATTAGTGGGCCCCGGCAGGGCCCCGCCTCAAAACTAAATTAAAGCCCTGATCATAATTGTATCCCATTCACTGTCCCCACCGAACCTACTACCAGAGTTCTCTCCTATGCTCCCCCAGCTAAGGTCAGAAGCTCCAAAAAAATAACAAAGGATAACCTCCTTCCCTTCCTGGATATTCAGGGACTCAAACCCCCTATCACTAGTGACCCCATTGCACTCGCTGGCATCTACTCTCACACCCTCACCAAAGCCATCAACATCATAGCCCAAATAAAGCAAAAAAAGAGAAAAAATCCATGCACAATAACTCCGGGTCCACGGGTGACTTACTAGCCCTTCACACCAGCAAACACATTGCTCTAGCCAACTGGGAATCCAAGCCCAGTGTCTCCACCAAGGAAGCAAGGAAGAATTCAAAAGGCTATCAATGCAATGTAAAAAAGCAATATTCAATGCCAAGTCTAACGCCTTCACCCTTCGGATTTCCAACGCCAACTCCAAATCTAAGGAAATGTTCTCCATTTTTAAAGATCTTGTCACCCCACACACCAGCCGTGATGGGATCATGAAAGATAAAGCCTGGTGCTCCAGCATACAGGCAGCCCTGATAAACAAAAGCACTCTTCTCCAAGATAAAATACAAATGCAACGCAAAGCACTACGCAAACCCGACTGTCGTGCTATGCCTAGCACCCCCCGCATAAACTCCACACCCCTCTCTTCTCCTTCCGAGATGTCTCAGAATCAGAAGTCATAGATCTCCTCCAACGTCTTAAACCTTCCACGTGTAAAGGAGACATCTGCCCACCCAACATCATCAAAGACTGCGCTGAATATCTGGCCCCTCTCATAACGGCTTTCATTAATGCATCATTCAATACAGGTACTGTCCCGTCCAGCCTAAAAGAAGCTTGGGTCTGCCCCCTTCTTAAAAACCCTCCTTAGAACCCACCTACCCCAACAACTACCGTCCCATCACCACTGTCCCGTTCCTCCTTAAAATCGTAGATAAAGCTGCCCCCATCCAGATCTAACAGTTCCTAGAATCGAACGCTATCTTAGGCAAAAGGCAATCAGGATTCCGTAATGGCCATAGCACTGAAACCGCCCTCTTTGACCTTAAAAACCAAATAACCGAGATAATGGACAAAGGCAAACCAGCCCTTCTTTTACTCCTGGACCTGTCAGTCGTGTTTGCTTTTGTTGATCACAAGATCCTTACCTCCATCTCACCAATGCAGCTCACTTCTTTAAACAGGAATCCTCCTGGACACCCTCCTTCCAAGAAGGCAGAGCCATGAAGGTCTTCTCTGATCAGGCAAATGCAGCCCCTGCCACCATCCACTTCGTAGTTCCCCGAGGGCTCCTGCCCAGCGGTGACCCTCTATGACCTGTTTACCAAGCCCCTTTTTGGACTCACTCTGCATAGCTTACACTAACTATGCTGATGATACACAAGTACTTCTCTCCCTCACAGGATCCCACAACCAAGACTTAGCAGCCCTCCTCAAAAAATACATCACCATCCAAGCCTAGATGGCGCCCAACAGACTATGGGCCTCATTACAACTCAGGCGTTAAGGGTTAACGCCACCGTTAACCCTTAACGCCTGATTCTGATTTTAACGCCTGCTTTTAGCAGGCGTTAAAATCCATGGCGCTAACCTGCTATGGTGCTAATTACGCCGCCGTAATTTACGGCGGCGTAATTAGCGCCTTCCCCACTCCCATTATGCCCTATGAGGCAAAAATGGGAATGGGGAAGGGAAAATGGGAAATGGGGATTTACCGCCCCACTCACCTTGGAATGGGGCGGTAAATCCGCCATCCACCATGGTGTAAACGGAGTTTACACCATGGTGGTAAAGTTGGTGCACTTAGCACCAAGGTTGTAATGAGGCCCTATGTCTTAATGGAGACAAACCAGAGATCGTCCTCATAGGCCCTGGAGAAATACTGTCAAAACGTACCCATAAATACTGCAACTTCATCATCGACAACACCATCATCCCTGTCTCCTCCTCAGTGAAGACCCTTGAGGTTTACCTAGATTGCACTCTGTCTATGACTCGTCAGGTCAGTGCCATTGCTTCTGCCTCTGCCCACACCACCAAACTAATAAATGCTACGAAGCCAATCCTTTCCCAACAAAACTGCTGCTTCATCGCTCGCGCCACCATTGGAGCCAAACTAGATTATTGCAAAACTCTTCTTGCAGGCATCTCAGCCAAAAATCTAAATCAGCTCCAAATAGTTCAGAACAACACACTCAGACAAGCACTAAACATTCCCAAAAGAGACCATATAACACAGGCTAGAAGGGCTGCCCACTAGATCCTAGTAAAGGAGAGAATCACCTTTAAGACCCTCACATTAAAACACAAATGCTTAAGCCTCTCTGCCCCTCCCTACCTATGTGAAACTATCATCAGAGACACCTCCTCGCGCCCCAAGAGAACTCAATATGCCAACCAATTGTGCATCCCTGACATCAACAGTGCAAAAGCACGGGGGAGCGGCTTCCCACACTTACCAACCAAACTGTGGAACGCCCTGCCCAACGCACACATAGCTGAGACATCCCTCACAGCTTGCTGCAAAGGACTCAAAACCACACTCTTCAAGTAACGCTCCCCCACCCCTCTGACATCCCTACCCCCACGCCTATCGGATCTCTGCATGTTTATTATGTACTACCCCACAAACATGTGTATCCAAAAACACTGCCTGTAACTAAGTATGCTCTTTTTTTTTGTAACCAGCAATGATGATCTGTAACAGCGCCACAATGCCTTAGGGCTGGTGTGCGCTTAATAAATGTAAATAAATAAATAAATACATAGTTACAGAGAGATAAACACAATGAAACATGCACTACAAATGCACACAAATATGCACATATACACACACATTCCTAATCAGTTATGCATATTGGGATTATAGGTCCAAATCCAAAAGAAGAAATGAGGCAACATGATAAACAATCTGCTTCACCCAACACACAGTATGGGCACTGTATATGTGCAGTAGGGCTGGATGGACAAAGCAAAATGAAAAACATACCAGGAAAGTAAAAATATTCTTAAAACAAGCTTTGGCAATGCAAACAGTTTGGTCTTTTGTATAGGCAGATGCAAAATGGTGCAGGTTCCTGGGCATCTAAAAGCAGTTCCTTGGCAAATGCCAAACCGGTTTGCTTTGTGAATGCTTGTTTTTAGCAGGATTAGAGTGAAGGACAGGCGTACGCTTATACATTAAGTGGTTGAAGGCAGACCTGGTAAGACATTTTCATTACACCCATAGCACCATTTACATCTCCCATTATGTCATTAAGTCTCAGAAGGCTGCTTTGGAAAAGTACTGGCAGGCACTTCAAGAGCAAAGTTTGATGGTAAGGCTTGAATAAAGTGAGCTGAGAGAGTTCCCATGAGGAGGTGTTTTCAGGGGGGAGAGGCAGGAACTGGGTGGGAATGGCCGTAGGGATTAGCATGGCCATGGGCAGTCAATGGGTGGGTAAATAACCAATAAGGCTAATGTACATGCACAGTAATGATAATGATGTTTTATTTATATAGCACGTTTGCCAAAGTGCTTTATTACAGTATAGTTAAGGTGACTAGTGAGTTCCATAGGAAATTGAAAAAATGAATTGCTAAAACTTTTGTCTCGTTCAACGGATTTGGCTGCAACATTGCAGACAATTTTGTACACCCAGGCCCCTCTGACTGGAAACTTTGAAAAAGCCTCATTAAAAAATAAAGAAGTTATTAAGAGAACTAAAAAAACACCTTCTCCCTAGTTTCCATTCATTTTTCCATAGACAAAAAAGGTACATTTTTGCTCCACCGCACAGCCAAAACCGCTGGATGGGTTTAGGGTAGGTTTGAAACAACTTGGGCATAAAGCATTGACTCGCAATCCTTTTGTGGTTTGGGGTTATTTCTATTTGACAGATAAGGGGAAGCCTCCTTCTCCAAAATAAATAGTTGTATCTACCAGGATGGATTGAGAATCCGAGTGTTAATAAATGAAACAGACACCGTATTTTCTATTTCTCATGCCAGAGACAGCCGCAGCTAAACTTGAGGGTGCACAAAAACGAAAAGCAGAAAAATTGCTTTTGTAGGCAGAAAAACAGTGAAATGGCATCAGGCTAGAGGTTGAAGGGGGAGGGGCAGAGCGCACCATGCGAAATTTAGGAGTTGGAGGTGGGCTAGGACCAAAGTTTGCAGCATGAACATTTTCCCATAGCCGCCAGTATTCGGTTCGATATTCGCAGCTACCTGACAAAATTAGATTGGCAAATGAAAGTGGGTCACATGGAACATTGAGTGTTTGAGATGTTTGGGAGAGGGTTGGGGAGGCAAATGTGAGTTGGTGGGAGTGGGGGGACCTTGCCAGGAGGCGAGGGGCACCTGGTGAGTTACTGGGGGCCCATGGGACATATTTCTTTTTTCCTGATATTTGTGGCTACCCAATTAAACTACAATACCCGCGGCTACATGTAGTCCAATGGTATCATAACCGCGGTTAGGGGAAAAAGTTATTAAAAAAAGAAAATTTAAATTTTGATAGCTCTAGTGTGGTAGGCCATGGCTTGGTTGTGTTTAAAATGGATAAAGGCTGTAGCCACAGTGGCCTGGTAGTGTTCTGAAGTATAAAGAGGGCATGGTCGAAGTCTAGTGGACAATTCATTTAAAAAAAAGGAATACTGTGGGCACCATCGAAGGCCATGACTAGTGGTCTGGGAGTGTTCTAAAATATACCCTCACGTGGGCACGGCCATAGGGCGTATCCACTGCCCATGGTTGAAGGCTGTGGCTAGCGGCCTATTAGTGTTTTATTTTTGCGTTGTAGAGTTTGGGTTTTAAAATATACAGTGGGCACGGCTGAAGGCCATGGCCAGTAGACTGGAAGTCTTTTGAAATATACAGTGAATACGGCCAAAAGCCATTGGCACGGATAAAAACATCTGTAAAACAAAACCCTTGAAATTCAGGGAAAAAGCTTTAGTTGCAGGGACATTAAGTTGAGAAACTTAACACAACAACAACCTTGAAATTCAGCTAAAGCACCTTAAATTTGTGCCACCTGTTGTGCAGTCTATAACTACAATGATGGCATCACTGATGACATCGCTGGTGACATCACTGGTGACATCACTAATAACATCATCTACGACTTCACATATGACCTCACATCAGCCATAACATCATTTATGACTTACCTAATAAAAGCTTTGATTATAGAAATAATTTTAAATGATACTACTCATTGTTCTATAAAAATGATGTTGTATAAAAATATGCATATGTAATATCAGAGAATAAACTTTGTTGAAGGGATGTTATGCTTAAGTTATGGTTCAGTTGCACCAATCAAAACATATGAAGTTCAGTGAAAAAACGTTGTCAAAGGAAGGATATGGTTAAATTGCACTAAAACAAACCTATGAAATACAGTGAAAAAGCTTTGTTAAAGGGACGTTATGGTTACAATAAAAACTGTAAAACCCCAGAAATGTGCTAGTTATGATAAGCTAACCAACCATAACTCGCGCCACCATCGCGCACTGCTAAGACTAACACCCAGGACATCAAAGATGACATCACAAATGCTTATCTAAAATGCTAAAATCACATATGTGGAAACGTAAGGGTGGTATAAATATGTGCAAATACATCATCAGTGATACCATATATGATGTCATCTGTGATGCCATCAATGTGGTCATAGACTGTACAACAGGGGGCACAATATTTTAATGGCTTTAGCTGAATTTCAAAGGTTTTGTTGTGTTACGTTTCTCACCTTAACGTCCCTGCAACAACAACAAATGTCCCTGAATAGAGAACATATATACATACAATACCACCCATAGAACATATATACATACAATACCACCCAACCGACGTTGACACCATTTTACGCACTTCCGAGCTGGGATCACACAAAGATCACAGCACCTGGCGCTCAACCCGCAGAACTATCTTACAGGCACGTCAGGTTGGAGGGACTAGCTCGTTCATGTTAGCGTTTAGGAATGTGCGCAAGTGCGTGTACAGATTTGCACTTCATTCACATCAATGACCCATCTGAACCCCTCACAGTGACAAGTGCGGGGAGGCATCGGATCTGGGCACTTCCTTTACCTGCTCGGAATCTACACGCGAAATGGGCCATCCCTTGGCTGTCAATGGTGCTGCTTTTTTATTATTTTTTGTTATTTTTCATTTTTTAAGGGCTCACACAGCCCGGGGGCATCAAGGCACTGTTGCAGGAATTGTTTTTTTTTTCTTGTGTAATTTTATTTGTCTTAGTTGCGTATTTATAACGCGCTTAAACACCCAGAGGTTTCTCACGGACCCGGAGAACGAACCTGTGTTGCTTCGTGTCGTCTTGCTTCCAAGGGGCGCACGTTGCCGCTGAGCTACCCTCCCGGGGCATTCATGGGTGATTGCTGCCTGACACCCCAAAGGACTGCAGTCCCTGGGGGGGGGGAGGGGGGGCGTACTTTAGTTACCCACCACAGTTGGTAAATAAAGTATTGAATGCTTGCGGATTTTGAATGGGTGGCAGCCTAGTTGCCTAAACTGATGATATAAACGTCAAGGGGTTTGGAGCATTTGTGAACGTGTTTGTAATGAGTTCATGAAGATGCTACTGTTTATGCTGGAAGAACTGGTAGTGGAAGTGGCAGCATATCTGGTTATGAACTTGGCAATGTATAATATGTCAATAAGGTGGGGGGGGGGGTTGCACAAGATAATTTGGTGGCCATATTGGAATAGGACATATTTGGGCATGACTAACTATCAGCATGTAGCAATTTTAGGGTACCCCGTCATTTTACCAAAAATAAATCCGAGTGTCAAGTTTTAACGAAACCCAAAATACCAAAACAATACGGAACATTTTAATTAAATGCATATATTGGAGTGGGATAAGGGGTTAAAATAGGTGGAGATGGGGTTGAGGTGGGATAAAAGGATAGAAAAACAGGGGGCTTTGGGGGGGAAATAAAAAAAAACAATTAGGTATTGTTTCTATATTTTGGTGAAATTTACCACTCTTATTTTACCTTGGGTAAAATCACATATAACCCAATTAGGCCGTTTACTTGGAATAGAGGAGTTTATTTCTATCCTTTAAATGGTATTGGGGGTAGGTGAAGGTGTGTTATAGAAATGCATTATGAAGAGAAAAAACTGCCTTGATAAAGTGCGTGCTGCGCGAAACTTGTTTTGGCTAGTCTACGGAAAATGCATCTCACGAAATAAACCTACGATATAGGCCTCATGACATTACTTTAGCAGAAAGGTAGAGATCTAAACCAAATCGATGCTCCTTATTAGAAGGATTTACGTTTGGCAAGTTGGTTAAACATGTGCTGCTGTACAGAAAGAGTGGCTGCATCCAACATCTTCAAACTTCTGCTCAACTTCTAGGACAGACATGGCTCCTCCAGCTGGACAGAACATGTAGCCTCACGAACTCACTCCCTGAACTATAACACCAGAAATCACCAGAAATCAGGAAGGAGCAGCTCTGCAGAGTGTAGACCTCTCTTGCCCACACCCTGCCTGGATGTTAGCCTTTCCATTAAACTCTTCAATGCTCGGTGCTCGGATGAGGAAAGCGAAGGGTCCTTCAGCCACTGGGATCCGCTTGTGATTTGCAAGAGGCCACAGTGAAAACATTGCGGGCCAGATCACATAAATTGCACCGACGACTAGACAATGGTGAACAGGCGACTAGCATTTTTGCACTGATATTTGCAGAGACGAAACAGTGCACCAAGTGGCTCACACGTTCGTCAGTCCACGCAGAAGTCGTTTCTGCCCCTGCCACTCAGTTAACTGCCTTTCTCTGCATTTTTAAGTCGGTGAACATGCCAGTTTAACATTGCCCGTCACTATTGCCGCTTATGCGAGTCGAGCCTACAAACTGAAATGTGAATTGCCAGTTTCAATGTCAATGTTGCACTTATAGACTGGGGACTTAGCCAGCTCTTCTGTGTGGTCAGTTACACTTCAGTAGAAGATGGTCTCCCACGAGTTCCACTGACTGCTTGCTCTCTGGAAACTTCTGCTTGCCCCCATGCTTGACATCTGCCAGACATTGTAAACATCATGAACCATTTTGATGTAAGTCTAGGGGCATGCATTTGGGTTGTAACGAGGCGTGAAGCGAAAAGTGCTGAATTCACACTGTAATCTGCATATTCCGATAAATCAGTATTACGGTTCCACCACCACTGACATTTCACCTGGTTTTGTGCGGTTTCTCACGGAGCGTGGTGTTTCGTTTCCATCTGAAACTTTGCACAGGTCTTTCTTTCGATCAGGGCTAGGTTCATGCAGTGACTAGGGAAACTTTGTGCAGTTTTCCCGAACTGTGTTTCTTTTGTGCAGGGCCATGAAAAACCTCATGCTTGTTTTGATTCGTGGTAATTTCCCACAGCAACGCAAGAAATGTCATGCAGTTCTTTTTGTGATCCACGCTAATTTCCCGCAGTGATATGAGAAACCTGATGTGGTACTTTTCCAAACCATGCTAGTGTCACGCAGCGAGACAGGAAACTGTGTGCAGTTTCTCCGATCCGTGCTTGTTTCACGCAGCAACACACGAGAAACTTTGTGCAGGCCTTTTTTCTGATCCGTACTAGTTTCTCGCTGTTGCAGGAGAAAATGTTAACCTTACTTTCAATCCGCGCTAGGTTTGTGCCGTGGCAAGAGAAACTTTGTGCCGCTCTTTTCGATTTGTGCAAGATTCACACAGCAAGCAGCATGAGAAACTTCAGGTGGCTCTTTTTGATTCGTGTTGGGCTCGTGAACGGCACAAGCGACTTTGCATGCCCCTTTTGGATACAAGAGGGTGGCGGATCGGCTGATTGCGGCGAAGCGGTTCGAAATCAGGCAGGTGGAACGGAGTCTAACAATTTCACCCAGCCCGATGTGTAACTTCTTGCGAGAGCACATCCGAGTTGCCTTTGTGTTTGCTTTTATGTCTCCCGTCAACACAACTATGATGTTAAATGTGTGCAGGCCTAAAATGAGTGCTACATACATTCTGGTTTGCGATCTTATGCTTGTGTGGCTGTTATGGTGAAACATGCAAACATATTTCTAGCTGGCAAAGTAGATCAGCGAGAACAACGTTCAACCCACACCTCTTTATTTGGAGCATGAATAAGGCATGTTTTTAAAATCCCAAAAAACGTTATCTTTCCAAGGTTGATACGCTGAGCACCATTACAGTGGAGCAATAACGCCTATTATTACATAGCTCTGTAGCGGCGGTATTCCGGCATAGAGCACTATAGGAAAGAGTGATTGTAATATAAAGTATCACACATTATTTGCCTTCATTGCAAATTGCCCTCTCACACTCTTTTTTTCTTGTCTATTTCCTTTGTTTCTAGTGTTGCATATTTGCACATGCCCATCTCTTGCATTTGCACGTATGCTTGCCAGTGTGTCTTTTAGTTTCCCAATCCAAAATGGCACTGGGTGTGGTCAGCCTCATTCTAGGAAACAGCTTTTGATCTACATTAAATGCCACTGTCAGCAATTAAGGTGAGGGCAGTGCCACCTGCTGGGGAAATATATAGTACACCTAAAAACACCTGAAGACATGAACACTTCTCCGCCCAAGGAATTAGACGCTCTCTGCAATTTAAGAATAGAGAGATCAGGAACGCCTAGATATATTGCACTGCAATAGTTCAGCCTTACTGCTGCCAGGGCATGTTTAAAGCGACTTGGATGCATTGCACTAGTTATGAATACAAGATACTAGGACATTTACTAAGGTGATTTGTGCAATCTATGCAAATACTTAGGGGTCTTTTGCTGAAGACTCGGCTGGAAACATCAAGATTGCACTATGAGTGATTAATTGATTGACTTATCATTTGTATTGCACATATCCCCGGGGAACCAAGTGGCAAGCCGCATCTAGGCGCAGATCTTATCTGAATTAGATGGACCATGCCATTGACATAGCATTTTTCAAACAAATATGTCTATGAGAGAGATTTCAGCTGACAACAAAAGATTGACGTCAATATGAATTCACAGATTTCTTCATTGGGCAAGGACAGGGTCCCAAGCAAAAGGGTTTAACAACAATTCAGATCACTTCTCCATAGACATGTTTACTAAAAGGATCTCAGGCTGGCCGTGTTAAACTTTAGGCGGTTAGGCACATCCAAAGATCCATTGATGCCAAAGAGATTTTGAGATTCAGCACCGACTGTGCCGCTGCCACTGACATTCAAACAGGCCAAATCTGCATGTACTCCGCATAGGTATAAAAGTAGACCGGGAGGATAGCTCAGCGGCAACGTGCTCGCCTTGGAAACAAGACGACACGAAGTAACACAGGTTCGATTGCCGGGTCCGCGCTTAGAAACCTCTGCGTATTAAGCGCGTGATAAATAAGCAACTAAGACATATTGCTGTAACAGCGCTTCGTTGCCCCCGGGCTGTGTGAGCACTTTAAAAATGCAAATAAATAAATAGGACCGAACCAGGTCAGCTACTGATGACACCTACAATTTACACAGTAGCTGCAACTGTCCTGATCTTTGTGGGAGACCACATGTCAAAGGTGCTTAATAGGATTCATATAGTCCCAGGGAGACCAGTCAATAAAGAGTCCAGCTGGTCCAGCACTGTCCCATGGAGCATCCTATCAAGGAGCAGCTGGTGTTCTACGCTATCGATACCCGTGGACAGGACAAATAGACATAAAGTGATTTTCCTCCAGAGTATTTGCTCCACATATTTTTCAGTGCAGAATATTCCTTGCAAAGAAACTCACTGACATTGAGAAATTAAAAACAAAGAAGTCTAGTTTGTGAAAGGGGATAATGGGGTTATAGAGGTGTGGGTGGTTGGGTGTTAATAGGGTTCCCCTCATGTTGCAGTAGAACATTTGGTAAAGAAACAGTCAAGATCAGCCAAAAAGACTGTAAAATTGATAGTAAACAATTGGGGGGGAGGGGTATATGTACCTATAACCTTGAAATATGATTGGCACAGTGTGCCTGTTTGAGATGGGTGACTCTAGTGATGCCCATCCAGAATGCTGATGAGTACAGGCTCTGTGCCCACACCAAGGTGAAAGCCTGTTGTCGGCTGGAAGAAGCGGCCGTTACCTTCTTCTTGGAAGCAACAGCATTTTCAAGTAGCGTTCCCAAGTATGGTCATTGACGGATTGATCTAGAAATTGATGGGATTCTCGGATCCAGCAATGTTTTCTTTAGCACTGGACTGACCACTGCTCTCATTGGGGAAGTCAACTGGTGCCAGCAAAATATTCAATACGTATGAAACATCTGACAGGCCCCCTGAACCGAACATTTTGAGTTTTTATCCCGGAAGAAGATCACATGGAAAGCCGGGCCGCAGTTCACTGCCTAAATTAAAAATCCCTGCTTCAGTCAGACCTTCCTCTATTGTGCAAGGGGGAAGGGCTGACTCCAGAGGTCCTGTATATTATTCACCTGAATAATAAATTCAGGTAGATACCCCACATCCTACCACAGGCTCACTGTATTTTATTTATTTATTTGTATGGTGCCTATACGTCAAAAAGTGTTTCCAGGCGCCACAAGACAAGGGGAGAAATAACAGTAATGGTCCTACTAGGCCTTGTAACCTTCAGATTGTGCAAGTGCAGTAAAAGGAGGTACAGGGAGAGGGGAAGAGGGAGAAGTGCAAGGGGGAATGGGGGCCAAGGGGATGGGCAAGTGCTATGGGAGGCCCAGGAGGGAAAGTGTTCGGGCAAGGGGGTAGGGGATCAGCTAGTACAAGGGAGGGGAGGTGCATGGGACTCAGCAGGCTAGTCTGGGCAGGGTGCCCAAGGGCAAGTGCTGGTAAGGGCTAAGGGGAAGACTGGTTGGGGGAGGGCCTGCTCCAGTAAGGCTCATGAGCGATACAGGCCACCAGACATGGAGGCAGGTGGAACTAGCAGGGGAGGTGGAGGGGTGAAGGAGAAGGAGAAAAGGAAGGTCTTGAGAAGCTTCCGGAATTTAAGGAGATCTGGCTCAAGATGGAAAGGGGCAGGAAGGCCATTCCAAGAGCCAGAGGATAGAGTTTAGGGCTGGATAGATGCAGTCCATGGGCTTGAGGCCAAGGATAAGTCTCACAGTCCTCATCTGGATTTGTTGAAAAGGTCAGAGGGAGGAAAGAGGCAGATTACGGAAGAGGCTGTTGTAGTAGTCAATCCTAGAGAAGCAGAGCTCTGTAGACATTGGCCCTTATTACAAAGTTGCCTGTAACCCACTGGCGCTAACGGCGAGTTGCTGGAAACCTCGTATTACCGGGATATCACAGGCGGCGGTACAGTAATTTCCCATTCCCATGGAGTCTGATACGACTCCATGGGGATGGGAACCCGGAAGCACCGGCACAGTTGTTAATGGTGCTTCAGTGGAAAACCTGCCTGTAGGAGCCTGACCTCGCTACCTGCCAGTAGTTCAGTGCCCCTACCGGCAGACTTGCATTGACCCGGTCTGGAACTCGAGCAGGTCACATATAATTATGCCCCTTGAGTTTCTGGAGGAAGGTGAGGAAAGGTAGAATGCCTCTAAGGAGGTGAAGCTGAAAATGACATTTCTTGACAAGGTCAGCGATGTGAGGTGTGAAGGAGAGAGAGGAGTCAAAGATGACATCCATGAGTTTTGCCTCACAAGAGGTTGAGGGGAGGGGGCTCAAGGAGGATATCCAGAGAGTAGGGCGGACGGAGAGGACAAGAGTCCCAATGAGAAGGATCTCAGTCTTACTGGTATTAAGGCAGAGAACGTTAGAAGCACACCATGCCTGAATAGCAGTCAGACAGTCGGGAATGAGAGAGGGAGGCGAGCAGGAAGAGGAGGGAAGCTTAAAGGAGAGCTGAGTGTCATCAGCGCAGAATTGAAAATGAGGAGAAAAGGCAGAGATCATGTGTGCGAGAGGGGAAAGGTAAATATTGAAGGGTCACGGTGAGAGGACATAACTCTGAGGAATGCCTCAGGTGGCAAATGAGATGGAGGAGAGGAACGGGCCCAGTTGAACTTGACAGGGCCTGTTTCAGAGGAAAGATGTCAACCAATCCACTGCTGAGTCAGTGATGCCTAGGGTATCACAAAGCCGATTTATGAGGGTGGAATGATTGACCATGATTGACCATGTTGAAGGTGAAGGATAGATAGAGGAGGATGAGAACAGAGAGAGAGAGAGAGTTGGAATCAAGGATGGTGGTCGTGGATTGTAATGGATTAGGTGGGAGATGGCCAGCTTCTCCAAGAGTTTGCTCAAGAAAGGGGTAGTGTGGATAGGGTGGTAGTAAGAGGGGCAGGTAGGGTCCGCAGATGGCTTTTGTTAGGAGAGGGTGCACAAGCGTGTGTGTGAGAGGTGATGGAAACGAGCCAGTGGCAAAAGAATGGTTACATAACTCAGTCAAGGAGGGAACAAGAGAGACGATGTTGTCCTTGATAGTTCTAGAGGAGGAGGGGAACACCTGTTTCAAGAAGACTTTCATAGAGCAGACTGTCTTGGTGATCTCATCCGGTGCTATGTGTGTGAAGGAGGAGAGAAAGGAGGAAGGAGAGAGAGGGGCCAAAGTAACACTGGGTACAGGGGAGGGTTGGGAGTGGGTAGAAGAGAGAGGGAACAGGATGTCCTGAGTTTTGGTAGTGAAGTGGGTGGCCAAGGCTGGCAGAGGTCCTGGGAAGGAAGAGGAGAAGTAGAGCCAAAAATAGGGCTAGTACACTCCTTGCAGATTTTGAACAGTTCAGCCGTTTTGTTTGTGGCTCCAGAGATGCAGGCTTGGATATGGGCCCATTTCTTCGAACGGATGGAGAGTCTGTGTTGCCTTTCGGACTGGCGACTGGCCAATTTATCAGAGGATGTGCTAGAAGCCAGCCACTTCCGTTCCACAACATTGCACTTGCGTTTAAGCGGGGCAAGGTCAGAATCATACCAGCTATTGCACTTGGAGTCGGGCCTCATGCAGACCCTCATGGCAGGGTTAAGGATATCAAGAGTGTTGGAAATGGAGAGGTATAATATGATATGTTATGATATGGCATTTATAACGCGCCTATACACAAGTGTTTCAAGGGGTGAAGGTTAGCAATATAAGTGTCAGTGTGGCAGTCGATAGAAGGAGTGGAAGGAGGAATGAAGGAGGCAGAAAAAGCAGCTACTGACACTCGCTTCATCAGTCAAATGATGGAGCAGGAGACTGTCAGTGAAGGCATAGGCTTAGCCGGGGAGCCACAGAGGTCAAGATGGGAGGAGAGGAGAGAATGGTCAGACCAAGAGAGAGGGGTCGTGAGAGGATTAGAGAGGGAGATATCAGCAGTAAGGCATACACTTGTGTCTAGAGGCCACATGTCATGGATGTAGGAACCATGTTTCCCTCCTCTGCTCCACTTCTTATTTCAAACATGTTTTCTTAGAAGCATCACACAAATGCAAAACTTTAACAATAGCTATTTAATCTATAATTAAAGCAGTTCTATTTTTGAAGGATAATCGAAATGCCAAAACAGAACTATAGCCAAATTAATTCTAGTTTCATCCTAAAACATAGTTTAAATATGTTGCCTTAAATGAAATCAGGTTTATGATAGATAGCTCTGGGTAGCTGATCCGGGAGCTGTTCACACCTCTTTGGTGAGCCATCACTGTGTACATACCATCCAGGAGATCGTCTAGAACTTGGTAGGATGGCCCACTCATAATGAATTGTAGTGTCTGGGGGATGCCTCTGTCCCTTGGAAAGAAAAGAAGTAGCACAGCACAGCAAGTAGCCCTGCCTTCTGCTAGATGCTTCCCCTTGAGAGAGCCCTCTTTCCACTGATGAAAGCCCACTCCACTTTGGTTTTGGTGGGGAAACAAAACTGTAAACTTCAAACAAAAGAAAGGAGTGCATGGTGTAGAAAAGTGTGGGTGGCCACTGGCCAGCACTGGTTAGTTTCCAAGAGTTAGGATTTGCATAGCAGGGACATTGAACCCTCTCCTGGTCGGCCACGCATGGGTACCAATCATGGATTCGGGTGTGAGAGGAAGACTTGTCCTTAATCAGCTGATCCAGAAGGACTGCTTGCCTGCCTTTGAAGAAGCCTTGCATGGGACCTCCTGACCCTGAAAAGTACTGTCTACCGGCTTTGCCACTGGACTGGTTGCCAGGATGGGGACACCAACTGCCCAACAGAATCCCTCCCATGCACACTGTTGCAGAAGGACAATGGGTAAGGCCAGGATTGTGAAGATTAAAAAGTTATCGGCGCTGGTAAATACCAAGCATCAAAGAAAGTGAGTGCAGTCCCTACCTCCTGGTGACTTGGAGAGTGGGCAATGGATAACGTCTTTAAGAGGGTTGCAGTGAGCAAACAGCTGCCTACTGAGTACATGCAGGGCTATGACATACCAGAATCCTACTTGGCATCCTTGGCCACTAGATCACAAACAGCTGCCCAGAATAAAGCTAATGAGGGTCTTGATCAGAAAGTGAATACAAAGACTAACAGGAAAGAAAGAGCACACGATATGTTCAGTCTGCACTGTATTGGTATGATCCAGTGGATGCAGAATATGCTCCCCAGCTGAGGAACAACCCTGTGGAAAATAGGTTAAATGTCTTACCATATTCTTTGGCAGCCCACTTGAGGGTCACATAGACCCATGAGATGCTCACCATCCAATTCTACACCCACCAGATGGGGAAGATGGTCAAGGAATGTTGTTAAACCAACCCCTAGGAAGTTTGAGATATTGACCAAGGCAGTACTGGTGCTACTGCAAGTGGTGTGGACATCTTTTGAGAAGGTAGGAGTCAACAAGTAGGTACCTTAGATCCCAAGAAGTCCTCATGGAACTACGTCATTGTGGTGGTCATTGGTCTATGGTGTACAATAACACTTGGAGTCAGAGTTCTGAATGGCATCATTAATCCAGTGAGGTTTCCCAAGGAGGTGATCTCTGACAGAGGGGCAAATTCATGTTGGCTTCATAAAGGTTATGTTGGATGAGTGTAGGGTAACCTACATTACACTTCCTTTCTTCACCTGACAAAATTGGGAGGACGTTTCTCCCAGTATCACTGACCCACATGACCTGTGCATTGGCAAAGTTCAACTCCAAAGCTGGGTCCTCAATGAAATGAACATAATCTGTTAGCAGCCCCTACAGAGCCAGTTGAGCATGGGCCAGGAGAGCCACATTAGCTGCATACACTAATCCAACGATATTTCACCCCTCAATCTTGGGAGTATTGGTGTAATTTTACCCAGCTGAGGTCACCGGCTAAGAAATTAGAATATGCATTAAAATGGAAGGGGAAGAGATCATAGCCATGTCTTATCCCATGCATTAGTGGGAATTAACCTGTTTGATCAGATGATCGACCAAATCGAACAGTGGCCCAAAGACCATGTTACATTTCAAAAAGAATAGACAACAAGCCACTAGGCATCCATAGAACTAATAGCGGAGCCCAAAGCTTTATCCAATTAACACAATCAAAATCCAGGATATTCCTGAACTTCAGATACAATGGGGGTCATTCCGAGCATGGAGGTAAGGCAAAAACCATGCCGATAATGATTTACCGGCATGGTTTTCCGCTCCATGCTATTCTGACCCCTCAGACCGTAAATTACGGCACCGTAAAGTACAATGCCGTAATTATCGGTCTAGGGTCACGCTCGCGACACACCATGCCGAAATTATCGGCATGGCATAAACGGGAGCTGATCGCAAGTGAGGAGCACACGTAAATAACGGCCTCCCCAATGCCGCAAAGTACCTTACCGGCATGGAGTACATAGAGGCATCTCAGAGAAGGAGTAAAAACCCTGAGTAGTGGTTCCCAGAGCCACAGGTGCACACATTCATCACAGATGGAGGCTATGGAGTCTGCCACAGCAGAAAAGGAACACACCCACACACCACCCCCCTCCCACACAAAGATGACACCAATAGAACAACCAAGGCCACAACCACACAAACCTCTGCAAACACACCACGCCCCCCCACTGAGGAGACAGTGGGCGTAGAAGGAGGGGGAGACAGGCCCTGCATGCAGCACCAGTACAGCCTCCGTTAC
The DNA here is from genome assembly GCF_040938575.1 of Ambystoma mexicanum. Taxonomy (NCBI): domain Eukaryota; kingdom Metazoa; phylum Chordata; class Amphibia; order Caudata; family Ambystomatidae; genus Ambystoma; species Ambystoma mexicanum. Next base: position 1,066,818,781 of record NC_090941.1, read on the forward strand.
CACCCCAGCAGCCCCCATGCACACGCAGCATGTCCGGCCACTCAAGGACAAGTCCTACCAGATAGACACCCCTGACCACCTAGACTGTGACACCGTCACCACCATATTGCGCCACAGCCACAAAGAAAAGCGAGCACCATAAAAATGTGCAGTGCCAACCTGGCACAAGTGACGGTGTTGCCTGTGCCCCACACCCATGCCACAGGCACCTACCAGCACACAGTGGCATGTCACAACCGTCCATTAGACGGCCACATACACAAGTGCCGTTACACCTCCCCAAGCACACAAGGGCCTACCAATCCCCAACATGGACCACCATGAGATACACAACAGTAAAGCTGGACCTAATGCAAATGGAGGCATGCCAAATGACAATGGTGCCCCTGACAGCACCCACAGGTCTTATGTGGACCACCATGGCATGCAGGTGGCGGACAGCAACTGCAAACAATACCACTCCCCCTACATGCAGATGGAATCCAACGCTACCAAGAGCCACACACATGGGTGGGCCCGACACAAAACAACTACACATGACTCAAAGGGCCAGCAGTACACCACGCTACCGTGCCAACATGCAGGATGACCTGCCTGGCTGGCGGTTGAGTCGTCTGACTGTGTCATGCAAGTGCACTGGTGCCATGAGGTGGGTGCCTGCATGAACCAACTGGGTTGAAATGATGAAGCCATCGTACGGTGTTCACCCCGACAACAAACCTGCCACAGAACCAGTGCAAACGCACATACAAACAGCTTCCCACTTTGATTGAATAAGGCACTCACAACACACTACATCTCCACCATCTGACAAGGGCTAATCACACTACACTAGCACCACTCATTGGCGGACACCACAACCATAAGCGCATATCGTAAGACACACTGCACATGCACAATGTGGCAGCCCCCAGCATGGCACCACATTGGAGACCCATCCCTGGGGGTGAAATTAACGGAGGGCAGCAGGGGTACGACATCACGTCACCGGCATGGCACACCCATGGGAGTGTTGGGAATCTCCATAGAATGGATCAGAGCAGGATGATGACCATGATCCCCAGACTACAGCCATCACACCCAAATACGATTCTACACAGTACACAGCACCACATGGATCCAACATCAGGACAGCAGCATGCAACAAAGGAACATGTACCACAAGATGTCCATACCATCGTTGACGGACCATCTTGTAGACGCAACCCCCCACTGCATTCCATTGTATCGGACACATATTTGTGTCCATGATCGTGCGCAATACATCCATGGACATGTGCAGATGGCCATCATTGAAACCCTGCCATGACAGCCAAGTACTGTTCTCCACCATGACAGTCCAGACACTCACCTTATTTGGCTACACATGCAGCTGTTGGTGGCTGTCCCTTGACAACAAGCTACATGACCCCTGTCATTAACCCCCTGAACAGGCCCATGGGGCAACCAAACTATGGCCATACCCGTGCATGCGTGTAGATGAAGCAGTCACCTGGCTTGCGTGAAGCACATATGAGCCGGCAAAGCAGGACTGGTGGGTGACCCATCCCCTGATATCTGGTGTGGAATGAGCCCATGTCATATGTGCAGATGGACAAAAAGTCCATCACCCAAACCTTATATTCAGTTTCAGTGAGGATGTCACTCTCCGTCCACCAGCTACGTTACTCTCCCACAGATCACTTTAACAAACTGCTTAGCGGAGGAATCAAAAACGGATAGGACAGAAATAGTGAGCGTCCAACATATTGCCCACTTGAAAATCAGAACTAAAACAATGTTCCTCTGGCTGGGTGGTTACAGGGAGCTGTTAAAATTACATCACATATTATGGTAAAAAATAGAACCCAGGTGTTAGTTTCAAATTCAGCCAAGTACATGGGAACTTAATCCAGCCTAGAGCCTTTGATCAGGCAACAGGAACAGATATATTGGGACCTAATTGGGTGTGCTCCCATTGGAGTCCTCCATTTGTATTTATTACGCAAAATCAATCTCAGTGGCAATACATAATGCAGAAGTCTAGTGCCAGAGTTGATCGAATGATTGATTGGGTATTTATAATGCGCCTATAGACAAGTATTTTGGGGCGCAACAAGACAAGAGGGTGAGGGAGTATGGAGGACAAAACAAACTATCCTACTAGGCCATGTGATATTTGGATTGTGCAAGTGGAGCAATGAGAAGTGGAGTGGGGAGGGGGAGAAGTGCTGGTAAGGACAGAAGGGCCAGTGAGAAAGCGAGTGCCAGAGGAGGCTAGGTGAACAGGGCCAGGGGAAGCCGAGAGTGGAAGGGAAGGAAGGTCCATGAGATAAGTGCAAGGAGAGGGGCTGGACGGGCTACAGGGTGCAGGTCCAGCCAGGCTAGTGCAGGGGGAGAGGCCCAGAAGGGCAGGTGCTGGAAGAGGGGGGCAGGGGTGACCAAGCGCAGGGGTAGACTGGACTAGGGGGAATGGTGCCCTGTAAGAGGGAACCAGGCAGCCAATCAAGGCAGAAGGGGGCATTATCAGGGGAGATGGAGAGGGAAGGACAAAGAGAAACGAATGTCTTGAGAAGCTTCCAGAACCTAAGGAGATCCAGCTCAAGTCTGAGATGGGCAGGGAGGTCATTCCAGAGGGTGGCACCTCTGGAGTAGAGATATTTACCCCTCATTCTCTGGATTGTTCCCTGGCATTTAGTTTCCAACTTAATTAATTTGACAAAGCTGACCTTTTGGCTGCATATCTGGGGAAACACTGCACCCAATATTACCCAATATATTGTACGTGATTAAATCACTGTGGAGGTTGGTCTGTGTAGCATCTGGCTAAGCTATATCAAACTGAAATATACTACGATGGGATTGTTGCATACTCATTACACATTTTTAAGTACTCCAGAAATTACAGTACAAGCACTGTCACTAAAATATTTGGCCCACAGGTGTTAGGAAAGACTACATTTGTGCTAACTCTCTTTTCCTTCGCTTCATAGGTTCTGGAATACCTTAACCCATGCCCTGACTTCACCTTTTTTGCAAAGGTCATAAAACCTTTCTTTTTACCCAACTCAACATTGTGTTCTATGAAAATGAGGTTTCCTTATTACTCAATATATATTTCCAATGCCTTGTGGTTAGATTTGCCCAAAATAATCTGAATAAATACATTTAAGACTCTCTATTCAATTCTATCTGTTTCTGAATGTAGACTTGGGGGACTTGGAATGTTTAGCTAATGCAACCCTTTGGAGCGTTCTGTTTTGTCTGTGGACCAATTTGCTTCCCAAAACATTTTTGGGCAGAAGTCTTGTGGTACGATATTTGCTTATGTAATAGATTGATCAAGGAAGATCATAGGAATTGCCTTTTGGTTTGCTCTGCTTATTTATCACATATGAGGAAGTACCTAATTACAATATTGTGATTGGCTTTACTTAGACACAGGGAAGACCTTTCTTTATCTGTTATCACTCTCCAATAGATATCCTGCTTTAGCCCTTTTGTTGAACAGCCTTTATTCATAAGGCAAAGAATGAACCGTGATTTATCATGGTTTTACATGTCAAACCTATGGTCTTAAACTTGCATTTATGTTGTTGTCTGGTTTTCTTTAATGAAGTTGTTTTATCCTTCGAATAAAGATTGTGAATGGCTATCATTCCCTTTCTTTAACTTCTCCCCTGCCTTCTTGTTCTATCCCCTCATTTCAGTATGAATGTACAGATTGTTTTCCAGACCTTGTGCCTCATTATGTGTTTGGCAGTGAATTGCAATATATCTGCTGATTTACTGCCAGAACCATTTACCATTACCATCGCTCTCTCCTGTGACATTCCCACAGAATTAAAAATGGTGTTTCGACAGTGTGAATCCCAATTTTTGGACTCCATAGGACTTCATCAGGATTTTTGGTGGATTTACTGCAAGCAGTAATGCTGCACAGTAAACCGCCAATTTGTGGAGGCAAAGCGTAGGATTTGCCACTTTTTGTAAAAATAAATTGGCAGTGCGGTACTAGTGGCAGTAATTTCTTTACTGACAAAAATGTGGGAGGAATTGAATTCCTGCCACTCTTTTACTGCACCACCAGACTCATATTGAGGCCCATGATCCTGTGAATTTAATGATATGCTTAAAGAAAACTGCATTTTCTCTGCCACAAAAAGATAACTCTTCCCACCCAAGAATATGAATATAACCTGTCAGGATCCTTTGATATGTGTATTTTGGAAGGAACTCATGGTGGCAACAGTAAAGACAGACATAAGTGATCACACTTCATGGGTGTTTATTGAACTTTATAATGGGTAGAAAAATGCCTAATCTAAACCTAAAGTTAAGAAGGGAGCACGCTACAACCAACAAATAATAATAAGGCAGTCCTAGTAGCATCTTGTCAAATGAAAAGAGCCTATACTAAAACAAAAAGTATTGCCAGTCCTTACCACTAAGTTACAAAAGGAGTGTTGGATAATGTTCACCAGAAAAGAAAGAAGGGTTCACAAAAATAATAAGTCAGGATGGTATGGCTGGGCCTCTCTTGCCCATGTTTTTAGCACGAGACAAGGTGGGACTTCTGAGCACAGCAACCTCCTTGGCCTCTCGAGCACGAGGCTCACAATTCCAGTTCAACGATATCAGAGCCTTCAGGGGCCAACTGTGTTCTCTGCAAAGTCTCTTGCTTTAGAAAGCCTGATGGATCAAAACAACCAACATACAAACAAAAGTTCCTTCAGTAATTCTGTACCTAATCTTGTACCTCAAGCGATTGCGCTTCGCCCCTTGGATTTCCCTCCGTCAGGCTCGGATCCTTCCTGCCACTTGGGCCTCCCTCTGTTTCACTACGGCCTTTCAAATGCAGCTTGCAATACTGAAGATCCTTAGCCTTAATGTCTCTTTAAACAACTTCCCTTTGTTGACAAGCCTCGACCGGGTTCACTCTTGTCTACACTATGTTTACAGGTGTATTACTTTTCACCCCAATTCGCATGTACCCCTCAACTGGGTTCACGCTTGCCAAATATACAGTTCACTTTACTTCTCACGATGCAGGATTAATTTCCCTTAGCTTTCTCTTGGCAATGGGTCAGAGACTGTACAAGGAATTTTACGTGACCCTTGTAAGACCACTCCGACACCTCACACCACCCTTTCCTATGGCCTTCTGGTACTTACAGTTTCAACGCAAAAGAGGCCAGCGAGAGTCCTTCAAATGAGCACTTCTGCATTGCCTGACCACTCTGCAGCTGGTCCTTCTCGGGCATTTCCAAAAGTTCAATCACACACAAGTTCTTTGTTCTCAAGTTCATGTGTTCATCTAATGTTGCCACTTGCAACCTTGGGCTCAACACAATTCGGTTTGCTATCGGCTTCCTTCGACTCACTGATTGTGAAGTCTGCTGGCTTGGCTTGCTTCTGGAGTCAAGGATGGTACCAAAGTAGGTAGCATGCCTCCTCGCCTGTGTAATCAATGCGGGAGGCCCCCCATCATGGTTGACATCTATTCCTCCCATGCCAGCTGTAACTCCCGGTCTTACGATTTCCCTTTCGGAGGCTTTGCAGGTCTGAGATGAAAAGTCCAAGGCTGGTTTCCCCTTTGTCGTCCCTCAAGGTCTTGCCGCCTTTCATCTCCGTTTGAACTGCTGGTTCGGTGTAGCTGTTTCCTCGTGCGTTCGGCTCATAGTGTGCTCTCGTGCTCCACCGTTTATCCCTGTGGGGAATGTAAAGGGCTGTCAGGTGTGTGTGATTATTTTCAATTGCCTGACTCTGCCTGACCCTTGTGTTGGGCCATGTCAGGTAAACGGCTCTGGTGTTAGACTGTTGTCGGTTTCGGTGTAAGAAAGTGTTTGTGTTGGAAAAGGGAGGGTAGAGCTTCTAAATATCCTACAGGGTAGGATGGGGAAAAGGTGTTAAAAGGAAGGGGGTACCGCATCTCAAACTTCAGTATCCCACTTCCACTCCTGGAGGACCCCTCATCCAGGTGATCCTCCTCCACTGGAACTGGATACAATAGTGATGGCTTTGTCCTGGCCACCAGGATGACAGATCTCTGGGACTAGTGGGTGAGACACCTTCAGGTTTCTCACAATTGGCACTTTAGTTCCATTCTTATAGCACACAGACAGACACACACTAAATCTAAAACATTCACATCATATATCAGATTTTGAATAATGCTCCTCGACATTATGCCTCACTTATCACTGATACACCATATCCCTATTTCCACAAACATTTTTGGAAGACGCTGATTGTGTGACAACAGTGCCATGTCGAGACTCTTTTGACTAGGGTGAGCCAAGTGGGGCACTGACTTATACAGGTGTGGCATGAAGTACGAGAGTACACACGCACATAATGATCATAGTTTAGTATAATGTGGTGGCACAGGGGGTGGCCAATCACATTCTAGGGGTAGCACGTGCCACACCAGGCCACTTACGACTTCACTAGTTTTCAACACACAACATGTAACCATTTTTTTATAATTAAGTTATAAGTTGATAGAATTTAACGTTGTGTTACTCAATGAAGTGGTCTAGATAGTTAGCCTTTTCAGTATGTGATTACACTCATAATGCTCAATCATAAAGTGTTTTTACCAGTAAGTACAATACTCTCTAATTTAAAATGTGTTGAGTTTTACATGATTCGCTTGCCAAACATGGTGACAGTCTTTTAACCAGCTCACCAGCTAATTTTCTCATCTGGCAGTAGCTTGTATGGGAACGGAAAAAGTGCTATATCCACACTTAATCATTACTATATTGTGAATGCTCATTAATATGCCCACTAGCAAATTTTCACTTCTTACAATAACTTGTTTGATCTATTTTCAATGATATATTGAATCACTCAGATGTGGGTTTCTTTATGGGCACATCAAGTCGACCCTAAGGCAGACACATTAGGAGCATTGACCTCTCTGTAAAGGTAACTCCCCCTTCAGTGGCCCAAGATGTCATCTATATTAGTATATTTCATTAATCAAATGCATGCTCGCCATTCCAGATTCCCGCAACTGCAGACTTCAAATTACAGTGCTTTGCAAAATAGATTCTCTTTTGGCTCCCCTATCATACTTCATAGCTCATAGCTCAACTTCCACTTTTTTCAGTTGGAGACCGCACCCAGAGGTAGTTGCTTGTGATGCCTTCCAGAAGAATTATACAAAAATCATGGGTCATTCCTTTCCTCTGTCTGTCGTGATTCTGGGACTGATTCAGCATGTGTCTCCTCCTCTGGCTCTGCTCTGCCTCCTCGACTATCCTTGTGGCTCTTCGCCGTCCCTGTGCTTCCTATTGCTTCCGCTCCTTCTCTCTTCTTGCTCCACTTGTATGGAATTCTCTCCCCCCATACATCTGAGAAGCAGTGTTACTCGCCTCTGAGTTACCTTCTTAATCTACCTCCCATTGTACCTCTCATCTGCCTCTGTCCCTCATGTTCTCTGCCTCCGCTCAAGCACTTTACCCATCATGATCACATCCTGGGCACAGATGGGTTTACAGCCTACCTGCACTTAAAAATGTCCAATGTTCATTGTCCACTTGTGTATTGTCCTTGGTGACTGTTCCATTTACTCCCCTCGTCAATTCCAATTTCTTATTTATTGTATGTTCTTTTGTGTCCAAAACAGCATTGTCCCTCCTGTATATAAATAAATAAACAAATAAATACATGTGAGTATAGTAAAGTGGTTGCGGTCCTGGCAATTCCCCTTGGACAAATGAGGCTTGGAATAAGGCCCTGTTAGAAATGTCCATGGATGTTTGACTTCTAATCATGATGTTCCCTCAAATCCTTTTGGACACAGACACACTCAACGTAATTCATTTTGGAAGGGGTCCCTCCAGTTGTTGCTGTGGATGAATTCAAGGCATGTAGAGGGTCTTTCAGCAACAGCTTCATCTAGCATCAGGGGATCATTGACCACTGGATTGTCCATCGGTTATCGCTGAGCTTAGGGAGCTTTGGTTCACTGTTGTGTGAGGATATAACTGAATTCCTTGACAGCACCTCCTGTAGAGTTGGTACATTTTTCATCTCATTTGTTTGAACAAGATAAAGCCTTTTGAACTCATAATTTCTGCAGATCAGCAAACTCAGTAGGTCACGTACTTGTTGATGGGTCAGACATTGGTGCCCATTGAGTGGTGTGTCACCTTCCCAAAGGCGCTTAAGTTCTTAAACCCCATAGCCTAAATACAATAGCATATGGGATCTTAATTTGGTATTAAATTTGTTTTTGTCTTGACAAATACATTAAATGTTGTCTTTGAAATGTCTGCAAAATTAACTAGAATGTTATTGCTCATTTACTTTAGAAGAGTATTTGACGTTGAAGCTTTGGATGTTAAGAAAAGGTCCAATGCCTCTTTGGGGTGTGCTCAATATTAGTAGATGTCAAATACTTAAAACAGTGTGAAAGTGCCAAGAACGACTTTCCGAGAATGGCTGATTGGTCTGGAGGTTTCTGCCACGACTTTCTGGATTGGCTGATTGGTTCAGTGACTCCACTTACAAGATCTTTTAATTTGTACTGGGTCCACATGCTTCACAGGGGGTTGCTGATGCGCATTGAATTAGTGAAATCGAAGCCTTCATGTCTTGACCTAAAATAACAATTCCCATAGCTAGATCTATATGAAAAATGCAATAATTGTAATAAAGAGACAGAGGCATGGATCTTTAAACCCTTACTACTGCTTACTTTTATTTCTCCTTCACCCATAGCAAATTCTTTTGAAGTTGTCATGGAGGTCAGTGAGGAGTTCCAATCATTCAGTTTCTGGACTTCATGGTTCACCAACGTGTGCCAGTGCAGGAAAGTATGTTTTGTTCCACTTTCCTGTTGGTTTGGAGACACACTGCAGATGTGCAACGAAGAAGAAGTGTATGTGGTGAAACACTCTGCTCTAAGAGGAATGTCCCTACCTAAAACCAAAACTAAGAATCTGTCTAAGTCAGGACGTCAAGATCAAAATGTGTCCTTGTGTTCAAAGGATTTATTCTGACCCTCACACTATAGATTAAACTATTTGATATGATAGGTTATTTATAACGCGCTTAATACCCAGAGGTTTCTAAGCGCAGACCCGGGGTTCGAACCTGTGTTGCTTCGTGTCATCTTGCTTTCAAGGCGAGCAGGTTGCCGCTGAGCTATCATCCCGAGACAGGGAAATCTCTTTAACCATAGGTGCATGGAAAAGGGTTAGTAAAGAATAAATGTTTCCAACTATAAAGTTCTCCAAGGATAAGGAGTCCTTGTTCCAGAGGGTGGATCCCTTCCTCTTTTTATTTTTCTACGAAGAAAAAACTTCTCAAATGAGCAAAAGATTCTTAAGGATAAACACTGCTTATTCGAGAGGATGATGGCCCTCCCCTATATGTCTTCTTCTACACAAAGGTTCTTCAGGAATAAGTTGTCCACAAGTGCACTGTAATACACACAACGGTTTGTTCTTATAAGCCTCTGCCTTTCAATGTTCCTTGTATCTCTTCCTACTAGGATTATCTCCTTTTCTTCCTATCAACACACTTCTGCTATTTCTTCTCAGGACGTCTGATATCCACACTCTTACAATTGCCTTTTATACTCTCCTGATAGGATTTCTTGTACTCATGCACACACTTGTGATTGTCTGGTATACTCTCCTGCCAGGGCTTCTTATATTCATGCACTTAAAATCACCTAGCATACTCTCCTGCTAGGGTTTCTTATATTCATGTTGTATTGTTGTTTCTCTACTTATACAGGGAGTGGAATGCACAGTGATGTCAGGGGATGATGTGGGGAGCAATCTTTGTGGAACGGTTAGGTATGAATCTGAACCAGGATCAGTCGTTGGTTGTTCTGTCGTAGAGATGTTATGCTGGGGGTGTGTGCATGTCCTTAACTTAAATAAATACCTGTGAAAAGCTGCTACCATGGGAAGATCCTTCCTCACAAATTATGACAAGGATTTTAGTGAGAACATAGACCCCGGCACCTGGTAGCAGCTTCGCTCCAGGAGTTGTAACGGCCACTGGGATTGCCGCTTCTCCAGCCAAGCGTGATCACGGCCAACCAGGAGTACAGGAAGTAAGGAGGGCACCCACCGGGGTGCACCGAGGACCTGTTGGTAAAGGAATCCGCATATGGCCCGATAGTGCATCTAAAGCTCTGAAGCTCTGTACTGCTGAGCTGTAAGCAGGAACAGGCGATCAACAGAAAACATTTTAGAAGTCCACCCACACAGGAACGGTAAGCCAAGCGTATAATATGCTCAACGCAAAAAGAGGCTGGACCGAAAAACCGCAGGCACAGTAGTGTAAAGTCTCGGACAAACAAGTCAGGTGATATCACACACACATGCGCAAAGGATTGTTAAACTTGCGCATGCACAATAGCGTTAGGTTTTGTCTAAAGAAGCCAAGCGGAGATGCTTGCAGGAGTGTAGATTTGCATTAAAAAAAATAATAATAAGTTTACAGCTGGCAAAACAACACATTTTTAAATGCAGCACCATCCTACAGGATACACCACAACTATAATAAAAACAAGTTAAGGTGTAACACAAAGTCAGGGTAAAATAAATCCAAGGAAGAGAGTGAGCAAGTCCCAAATATATATCCCAAGAAAGGGCAAGGACATAACAGTGCCACTGCCAGCATAGCCACAGCTGGCATATGGTTTAAGAAAGAATATAGGCACTCATCAGGGTGTGCGAGTATCAAATACATATCCCAAGGAAGAGCAAGGACATAACAGAGCCTCCGTACCATAAGGGTGAAGAAAGAATACACGCAATCAAACTAGTGCAGCAGTGAGACTGGCAATGGTCGGTTTACTTGGGTCATCAGTGTTTATGTCATTTCCTGGACCTCCTAAAGTAAAGTGGTCCAAATGGAAGAAGGGCTTTGAACACTATATCAAAGCCGCATGCGGTAATGCATACTCTGTGGATAGAAAGGTATCATTGTTAATCCTAGGCTATGAAGGACAATGCATATATGACACCCTATCACAAGTGTCAGAACAAGGAGATGGCGATAGAATGAATAAGTTGGACAACGCACTGAGAAAATTGGATCAACACTTCAACCCGAAGACAAGTACTATTTTAGAAAGACATAACTTTGGTATCCGCACCCAACAACAAGGAGAAAATGTAAAAGAATATGTCACTGCCCTGAGGCATTAGCCATTGTCATGTAAGTTGAGGGATACGTTTGATGAGCATATTCTGGACCAATTTATAATCTACTGCAGCAGCAACAAATTAGGGAAGAGCTATGGCTGAAGGTTGAGCCGTCACTAGAAAAAGTGCTCAAGATAGCAAAAAGAGTCGAACACTAATTGGCTTGTGTCACAAAGGTCACGGAGAAAGAGCATAATGACTGTAAAGTGGAAATCATGAACGTGGCAGATGTGAAAATCAGGAAGCAGGGAAGAGACAAACCCTCAGTGAAGGAAAGATGCAGTGACAGAACTAACAAGGGGAGAGGAAAATGGAAAGATCACTGAGAGCTATTATGCTTTAGATGTGGGAGCAATGCACATTTTGCCAGGTCATGGCCATGTCCGGTAAGAAAGACCATTTGTTCTAAATGTAAAAGAAATGGTCACTTTGGGAATTGCTGCAAAAACGTTCAATTTATCTAAAGAAAAGTATTTTACATCAATCATGAGAATGGCAACAGGTCATCGGATGACGTGGAAAATGTCCAGTAGAGAATATTACAGTGAATGTAGTATGAGATGATGTCGTAGAGGATTGTGAACATCCATTTGTGAGTGTGTGTGAATGGTAGAGTGGTGTCAATGATGGCAGACTCAGGTTCGAAGATTTCCGTGATGTCTAAACATGTATTTGAAAAAGAGATGGGAGGAGATGTGAGAAACCTACCGGAACCCAATATTAACGCTGGGGGCTACAACCATGACAAAATTCAATTATTGGGATATTTTGAGGCTGACATTGAACTCAAAGGGAGACATGCCAAGGGCGGGGTGTATGTTACCAAGAAGGACATGACATTACTTGGGTGGCGTGAACAAACAAATTGTGGGTCAGATTGGATCCCAATAAGGAAGATCAAGTTCTGCAGGTGAATACCAGTATTGTGGACAAATATGGAAATGTGTTTAGAAAAGGTGTTGGTAAAGTGAAAGGAGTTCAGCGCCAAATTGTATTGAAAAAGGGAAGTTTACCAATGGTGGCAAAGTGGCAACCTTTGCCATTAGCTTTAAGAGATGGCGTGAAGAAAGAGTTGGGAGAGTTGTTACGCATGGGTATTATAGAGAGAGCAGGATGAGTGGAGTGGACGTCACCTTTGGTTGTGGTCAAAAAGCCGGCGGGAGATTTACGTTTGTGTGTGGACCTTCAACAGCTGAATAGGTGTGTATTAGTTGGGTGGCACCCCTTACCAAATATGGGGGAAATGTTGGCAGTGATAGGTCATGGGAGAGTGTTTTCAAAGTTAGACATGGCTTCTGCATACCACCAAGTGGAACTAGAGGGGAATTGAAGGAAGTTAACCAGGTTTATAACACATGAAGGGGTTTTTCAGTTCTGCAGAATGCCGTTCGGGTTGGTTTCAGCGTCATATGTATTCCAAAAGATTATGGACAAAATGTTTTACAGCATGTCTGGTGTCTTTTGCTTCCAGGATGATATTTTAGTATATGGGGTAAATGAGAATGAACATGACAAAGCTTTAGATAAAGTTCTGGAATCTTAGGTTCGAAAGGCATTATGTTGTTAGAGGAAAAGTGTGTTTTTCGAACCAACATGGTGGAGTATCTAGGTCATGAAATATTGGCTCAAGGGATAAGACCAAAGAGCTCTATGGTTAGGGCTATAAAGGATGTGGAGGTACCAAGATCAAAGGGTGAGCTACGCTCATTCTTAGGTTTACTAGAGTTTTATCAACAAATGTGTAAACATTTTTGCGGATAAGGTGTGTGAGATGACAAAATTACTGAGGAAGGGAGAAGAATATGTGTGGAGTGAGGATTGTGATAACGAGTTTAGAGAGATAAAAGAGAAGATCAACTTGGCAGGTCCATTAGGTACATTTGATACCAGGAGGAAAAATATAATCGCTGTGGATGCAAGCGATGTAGGGATAGGTACTGTTTCATCCCAAGTCAATGAGTGTGGGGAAGAAGAGATAATCAGGCCGATTCATGGAATTAATGTGCGCTGAAAATTCCTGCGCAAGCGTGCAAAAGCGTGCGAATCGCAGTGCAAGTGCGAAAATCGCAGCGAAACCCACGCACAGCGATTCATGGAAGCCCATGCGCGTTTAAATCCATGGATGTCCGCTAAAATCCTGCGTGGCGCATGCTGGCGCACATGTCTTCAAACAGCGTGCGCTACGGCACAGCGAAAGCGCACATAGCGAATCGCACACAACAACAGTAGGCGTAACACAGGGCGTAACACGCGGAATGGGGAACAACGCGTGAAAATGTGGGTGTCACGGGGGAAGTACAGGAGGCAAATGCGCGGAACGCCAACACGCGCGCCTACAACACGTATTCATGGAATTGAACGGGGCTAACGCGTGCGCCAAAAAATACGCGCTAATCCGGAAACATGTACGCCAGCAGGAAGCAGGCGTACGTGGACCCACGCAGCATAAAAGTGCACACAAACAACAAACATGCTCAGACACCAAGATGAATATACCGTTCCTCGCAGCAGCGGTCGTGGGATACAGCAGGAGGAGGATAGTCGGGCCAGAATTTTTACACCCAGAACCAGCCTTTTTGGGATGCCTGATAACCAGGTGTATGGGAGGTACAGGTTTCCACCTCACATAATACTTGACCTGGTGAGTGAGTGGGAGGATGACCTCACATCACCCACCCTGTGCTCCCAAGCACTGATCCCCTTGGAAAAGGTGCTCAATGTACTGCACTTCTTGGCCACTGGTTATTTTCAGCAGACAAGTGCCATAGTGGGGGGGGGGGTCTCACAGGCCACGCAGTCACGCTGCCTGCACCAGGTGTTGGCCATCATGACTGCACGCCCATCAGTCCGCAGGCACATATACCTGCCCAGAACACCTGCAGAAAGGCAGGCTGTCGTCCAGGATTTTTACGGGGTGGCACACTTCCCCAAAGTGCTAGGTGCCATTGACTGCACCCATGTGGCTTTACATCCTCCCAGGGCAACTGAGCACATCTACAGAAACCGCAAGCACTGGCATTCCATCAACGTGCAGGTAGTATGTGATGCCAAGGAAATCATCACCTCAGTAAATGCCAACTATCCAGGGTCCACCCATGACAGTTTCATTTACAGAATGTCAACCCTAAATCGGGACCTAGAAGCTGGGCGGCATGGAGATACATGGCTGCTTGGTGAGTATAAATGCCAGAGCACATGCATGCATGTCAGATACTGAGCAATGTCACAACCCCACTAATGATACCCATCACCACCTCCCCAGGGGATAGTGCCTACCCACTGAGCACCCACATGATGACGCCAATTCGGAACCCCACCACACCACCTGAGGTAAGATACAACACAGCCCATATTGCAACCTGGGGCATAGTGGAGCACACATTCGGAGTGCTCAAGTCACGCTTTCGCTCCCTTGACCGCTCTGGTGGGCAGCTGCTATACGCACCCGCAGTAGTGTGAAGGATCATAGTGGCAGCATGTGTCCTGCACAACGTTGCAACACGCTGGGGCCTGCCGGTGGACATGGTGGTGCCCCTACATCCCCAACCACAAGCACGGCCACTGCGCATGGGAGGGGAAAGGGCACGTGGTGAGGCAGCCCATACGCAGCTGGTGGCTAATTGCTTCACCTAAATTCACACCCCTGTGGAGTGCACACAGCCCTGGCACATACCAGCTGACAATCAATGATGATGACATAAGGGACGGTCAACTGTCACAACCATACCAGCTGACAATCAATGATGATGACATAAGGGATAGTCAACTGTCACAACCATACCAGCCTGAGATTGGTCACCTGGAATTATTACATTGTGTGCATCCCTATCTGCCGAAAGACAACCAATGCTGTGTCACAAAAAAACACACATTTATGCTGCATGAATGACTACCCCTTGCAAAATACAACATGAAAATAGTGCCATGTCACCCAACCCCTCCCCAGCTCCGCCACCCAACACACCATGGCATGTCATGCAATGTGAAAGCAAACAAAGCATTGCACAAGAACTGACACAAGTGTTCCAAACTGCACTGTCCCAAATGGAAACTGCCCACAGACAATATGCTCCCAGTAATCAATAACAAACAGCACACAGGAACAAATACTTACCACCAACACAATACAGCAACACACCATGAAACATTGCAAAAACATGACAGTACTAAGTCAAAGTAGTTATAGTCTTACAACCTTAATAAGCCAGCACATCAACCCCTTCCAACTGTAGAGTGTTGCTGCCATGCAAATGTGTCAGTGTACTGCATACAACATGAACTCCATCTGCAAAGGAGACGGCCTTGTGAAGAGATGAGGAAGGAACCTGCAAATTAGGAGGAAGACATGGATGCCCAAGCACATACCAATACACCATGCAGTGTACAATACAACAACAATACCCACTAGGGATGTGCACACAGTATTGACTACAGACTGCCCACACAGCTCATGGGATTGTGTAAGTCACTGTCACTTGGTCACACCCTTTGCAAGCCCATGGAAACGGGAAGCAGGAGGGGTGTGTGTGTCACAAACCCAAGCATCTAACCCAAACTCAGGACAAGCCTGCATGTGCCCAGCCGGAATACAGTGGATGCCCACGGGAGCCACACAAGGCAACATACTGTAAAAAAAAAAAAAAATGGCGATGTGGGGACCGGGGGTGGGGGAGGCCACCCAGGATGTTCGAGGACAGGGTGCACACCAACACCCACCTGCGTGGATGTTGTGGAAAAAAAAATACCTCCATGGGCTCATGGCCTGCACGGCTATGCCATTGTGGGAGAACTGCTGTCGCTCTCTTCACCCGCTGCTGCTGCATCAGGAGGTGCTGGCACTATGGGAGGCAGCCCACGCAAAGCCCTGGTATGGTCCTCCATGGCAGCAAGCATGCAGGTCTGGAAGGTCTGATTCTGGAGGATTAAAGTGCGCAGATCCCCATGCAGCACGTCACGGGTTGCCTGCACTTCTGCACGCATGGCCTTGCGGGATGCCCGGATCTCCTCACGTGTTGCCTGCAGCTCAGCTGAGAGCGAACGTGTGAGCTGCTCCAGCTGCTGTTCTCCCCTAACATTTTGGGAAGCTTCAACTCTGCCTGAGGTTATGGAGTTCCACCCTCAGGGCTTCCCTGTGGCCCTGTGACTCTATTGATATGGATTCGCACAGAGTCTCCAGTGCCGCCCGTCGGTTCCTGTTGGACGCCAACATGTCTTCCCTGTGTGATTGGCAAATGGAGTCTGTTGCCTGCTGTTGTTGCTCCATCTGCCTTTCAGGGGGGATAATGAAAGTGGCCACCCTCTCCATTGCCTGAGCCATCATTTCTACTGATGCTGTCTGGTGGGTTGCCATACCGTACATGGAGTTTTCCCATACAGTATTGCCTGGTGGCGTACGGACACCGCATCAGCGGGCACCACACCTGTTCGGGGCAAGGCGATCTGCACCTTGCTGTGTTGGCACTGCCTGAGGCTGCAGGACTGTATTCCCCCTCTGATCTGCTGGCCCAAGAACAGGATCAGATGCTGTGGAGTGTGACCCTGCATCCGTAAAAGCCAAAGGCGGACCTCCCAACACTGACATCCCCATAGAGGGTTCTACCCCTGGTGTAGGTGGGTTGGACAGAACCGAATCCCTGCCTGAAGCACTGATCTGCGACAGCACATAAGTCTCATCATCGGACTAAGCACCTGAATAGAGGTCTGGGGAGCTTCACCGAGAGACACCCCTCAACAGTATGGTCTGCAGTACCAAAGTGTTTTCACCCACCACCACACCATGTCCCCCACTGGTGCCTGGTCGTGGCTGAGAATCCTCCTGGGTCTGCACCATCTCCTGAACCTCACCAGCATCAAGTGCGTCCTCACCTGCAAAAACAGTGATGGAAAAGCAACACATTTGCAGCATGTCGTGTAGCACTGGCATCACACATCAGCATGTGAGTGGCATGTCCAATACACATACATGACACATGCCAGCACACAAATGTCATGTAGCATAGCCATGGTAAATTAGACAACTACAGCGATATGTCAGTGAATGAGTACTGTCACACATCCATGTCACATGGACATGATGAGAAGATTAATGCAGAATAGTGATGCAAAATATGCATGTGCCACACACTGCAACACATCCAGTGTACAATAAGATAGTGATTGTAGGCAGATGTACACATCAATGGTTGGTCACTTCAACATGACCGGAAACAACTATCATGTTCCACATGCAAACAGGCCCTAAAAATAAATGTCAGCAGGCCAATACTCCCTCGCCCTGAATGGTCTAATAATTCACATAACCAGGTAACTAAAGTGGCACAATGTGGGGTATAAACAATGACAGAGGCATGTCACATGTGGCATTATGGATGAAAAAAAGCATATGAAAAATGGGATAATCTAAACAATCAGCCTGAATGAACACAGAAAAAATCAGAACAATTTGTTGCAAGATGATAGTTCAAGTGCAACAGCAGTAATGTGTGGCTAATTGGCTACTGTGGGCAGAAGGGATACTGTTATACCCAAATCAAAGGCACGTGAATGTATTGGAGAAAGCACATGGGTAACCCATATCACTCAGAAATACACAACGTCACCTGGCACTCAATCAGAACCCATCACCCAAACAACATACACATGGATTACACACACATGCATGGGCACTCACCGGACAATGCCTCGTAATCAGGTAGTTCTCCCACGCCTTGGATCTGTTCCTCTGTGACGAAGGTCACAGCAACAGACTTATGTTCAGTGAGTTCATTGTCCTCTGGTGGAGACCCACCACCAGTCACCAGAGTAGTGGCATGATTTGAGGCCAGCTTGTTCTTTGCTCTGCATTTCAGGTCATTCCACCGCTTGTAGCAATCATCAGCTGTGCGCCTCACAAATCCAAGGGCACTTATGCGGTCCGCGATGGTCTGCGAGTGCGTCCTACGTTGACCAGGTGTGGTCTTGCACCCTGCAGTCACCACCATTTCATGGCTATGTGCCGACACATAGGTCACAAGTGCATCAAGTTCGGCGTCATTAAAGCTAGGCTTCCTTGACGTTCCGGACTGTGTAGCCGTGTCCGGGGTCTCAGCCTGTAGTGCCAGAGCACCCTTCTTCCTCTTTTTCAAAGGTGGAGTGGAGCCTGAGTGGCTTGCGCTGCTCTGGTCAGTAGGGGCAGAAGCGCCGGTGGACTGGGTACTGGGAGTGTGCGAAGGCACAATGACCATAGGTCTTGGTGCATGCATTGGCAGAAGTGTGATGTTGGCAGGGGCAACGTCGGTTTGATGGACCTGGACCGACACTGTCCCGGCTGGGAGACACAGAGCTGGGGTGGATAGAGCTGCAGCTGCCCCTGCAGCCTCCCCACCCTGCCTACTTGGGGCAGCAGATGAAATCGCTGCCCCAGATCCACGTGGCCTGGTGACACCAACTTGCACCGCCACACGTGGCTTCGACTTTCTGACCTGGAAGTCAGCCTGGGAGTCATCCTGTGGCGGGTCAGGTGCCACAATGGGCTGGTCCAACAAGGGCTGAGCTGGGATGGTGTCAGCCACGTTTCCCTCAACCATGTGGGGGGAGCATGGGTGTCCCTGATTGGTCCTCCACGCATGGGGGTCTAGGGGCACTCTGCAAATCCTGGCCACGTCCCCTACTGCGCCCACCACGCCCACCTTTTGGAGGTCGGCCACCTTTGCCTCCCTTACCGCTTGGTCGCTTCCCAACCATGGCACTGATGTTGTTGTGCGTATGGGAGTTGCAGTAAACAATTGTCCTGGGCAATTTGGGGTGAAAGGGGTAGGGTACTTGATGGAATTCGTACCCTATTGCTCTAGCAAGGCTGTCTGTGACCCCTGGGGGAAGATGACGGGTCACGCAACGCACAGGCACCCCGAAAACCAAAAGTAACGTGCACGCAACCCCTCGTAGACCACGTGCGTGGAAAATTGAACCCACACTACGCTGTGGCACCCAGAAACACAAAAATAAGCGTACGCGTGTTACACGCAGCCTACAATGACCTCTGAAGGGGTACGCGACACACGAGGCAAGCACAGTTGGTAAATACGTGTGTGACTCACCGTCTGCCTGGAAAAAGAACGTGAAAAAGACGCCCGTGTGCGCGTTGGCAACAAACCCCGCCAAAAGAAGAATTGTACGCTGTCTGAGGAGACAGGACAAAAGAAGTAGAGAACGCTGTTTGAGGAAACAGGCCCAACCAAAAAAATGAACGCTGTCAGAGGTAACAGGGAGTACGAACTTGAAACGCTGAGAAGTAATCGCGTGTGAACCGACAAGAAGTACAGAATTCACCCACTCACTCTCCACGAAAAGCACGTACAAGGAAATTGGGTCCTACATGTACCTTTTAAACCGGCCCACACGTACAACGTCAATTACGCTTATACACGCTAAGGCCCTTTCCTCCAATTACACAGCTGACACTCGGACGTGTAGTTCTTGGATGTGTACACATGCACCCGTGCTGAGGGAAACGCCCGTGCGTCACGTCACAGACGCGTAGGCCCTTTCCTCGGATTACACGCATTCACACGCGGATGTGCAGTTTTTTCACGCGCCATGAGCCACTATGCCCACGTCACGAGGGAAACACCTGCATGCGTCATGTCACAGACGCGCTTACGCGCTAAGGGCCTTTGGTCCAATGAAACTGCGTACGTGTGCTGACGCGCTTACGCGCGAAGTGCCTTTCCTCGAATTACACGCTGACGTGCAAGATTTTCACATGCCAAATCACTCCGTATTAAGCTGGCCACGCAACAACACATGGAAGATCACGCTCCTGCCCAGAAGGCCGAATTACTGCCCCCAAGAGCCCCGAGCACGCTCCCACCTGCCATCTGCTGCTGCCTGCCTGCCTGCTGCCCACGTGCCCTGGTATTTGGTGCCTGCACATCAGCCAGGGTTCCAGTTGCTGTGTCCACCCCTGCTGGAACAAAAGACTCCCGACTGGGATACCATCGCTCCGCAGCCCAGCCCCAGGATCCAGTTGCCCACCCACACCTGCCTCGGGGGTCACCTGGCAGGGCAAACACCATCTGAGACCACTGGCGACCACCAACCAGAGAGGCAGAGGGCCACCAGCTTTAGTGTGAAGGAAGTTGGTGTCCTGGTGGAGCATGTCCTGGGGCAGTATGATGCCCTCTTCGGTAACATCACGCGCAAACAAGGAAGGACGGGAGAGGATCTGGGACGACGTAGTGGTTGCCATCAATGCGGAAGGGGTGGCAACACGCGACTTCAAGCACGTCAAGAAGAAATGGAAGGACTTTAGGTCCAGGACCCTCCACATTGGCCCGGCGCCTCGCGGAGGGTGGCCGTGTCAGCATGAGTGACATCCAGATGAGGGTCCTGGAACACGTATGCCCAGCGCTCCACGCCCAGATCCTTCGGAGGAAGACCTGTCTGGAGTTGAGCGGTAAGTGGCCAAGCATTGTTGTGTGAGACAGGGCATGTTGCAGTGTGCTGGTAGTCTGATAATTGCCTGTATGTGTGACATGGGCCATGTATGGATGTGTGTGTGCAGGGACATCATGTTCATGCTTGTGAGACCAGTAATGTGCGAACCACATGGTTGGTGCATGAGTTCCAAAGCAACATGGGGAGCTGTATGGCAAATGCACACATGAAAGCATGCTAGTGTCTGTTCTTGCACATGGTGGGGGTGTGAGGGATGGGTGCTGCTGTCATTTACATGTATGGTGCACATGTGTGTGTGTCTGAGAAGTGTGTCTGTGACTTTGATACACCATGGATTCATGACACATGTCCGTGATGATGTGTACATTCACTCATGCAGTGCGGTCACCGTTGTATGCACTGTGTCTATCCAATGTGTCTGTGGTGTACAAGGCATGATGGATGACCCTCCGGTGATGTGTGTGCATGGGATCAGTGTGAGCCATGATGCATGTGAGTTTGAAGGCAACATTTGGATTAATAGAGTACCTTGTACATGGATGTTGATGTTGATTGCAGGCGCCGTGCCTGTTTATGCATGTGTCTTGCGTGCATTCACCCATGTGTTGTGGAGGGACAGGATGGAAGTGATGTTAGACACTGCCACTCATGTGTTATTGCTTCCTGTCTAGGCGAATATTGTACTGTACCCTGATGCTTGTGTTCTATCTCTCCCTCTACGCAGCGTCAAGTGAAGAAGAGGGCAGAGACGGCGCTGTGGAGCCAAGCAGCAGGGATGCCTCCACTGGGCAGCGACACAAGGCACAGCCACCCTCCCAGGATTTGCCATCATCCGGGAGCGAGGGGGCTGGTGCCGCGTCTGCCACTACGGCTGTGGCAGAAGGGTCGGGTGAGCCCCCACAGGGGCTTGAAATGGCAGAAGACGGTACAGAGACATCCAGGTTGGTGGTCTCCACAGATGAGGAGGAGCCCGCTACTGAGCCGCACATGGGGCCTGGTGGGGGTAGTACCACTGGTGCAAGTGGTGCAGACCAGGGCCAGGGTCAGGAGGCAGCACAGGTCACCGCGGAGGGGCCTGTGAATGTCCCTGTCCTTGACCCTGTGACTGCACCACCATGCACCAGCAGGGATGCCCTGTCCCAGGCCCGTCCGCAGGTAGGGGAGAGTGCCATGTCATTTGCCTCTCCACTACCTGCAGACGAGGGGTCCAATGAATGTATAGGCTCCGTTTTGATTGGTGTCGCGTTGCGCACTTGTGACATTCGTGATGACGTGCGTTCTTCCTGGGCGGAGAACGCACGCCATCACGAACAGCAGCGTTGCGACGTGGCACTGTTGGGAGGGGCCCTGGTTGGTAGGTTCCTACATGTGACGCGCACTCTGGCGGACCTCTCCTCCTCTGTGGAGACTATGCGCCAGTCTTTCTCCCTGCCATCTTCCAGCCCAGATTCCACCAGGGCCCCCTGTGGACCTGGCCTGACCAAGACAGCCAGCTTGGTGGAGATCCCATCCCTGCCACAGTCGGGAGTAGGCGGTCCAACAGGGGTGGACACCACAACTGGAGACCAGCTGATGGAGGATGTGCAGGCATCATCGGACAGGGCACATGGACAGCAGCAGGAGCAGCAGGAGCAGGCTCTAGGTGGGAGCAATGATTTCTCGGGGCCATCGACATCAGGGGGCAGGAATCGCCAGAGGGCAGGAGAACCCTAGAATGGATGTGTCTTCCATGTGGCTGCGGTTGGGCCAGTGTATAGGTGCGGAGTGGCGGCAGACGGAAGAGGCGCAGCTCACCATGGTCAGGGCGGAGTTCTCCATGCGTCGGGCGTTGAGGCGGGCAGAGTGCCTCGAGGCGACTCGCAGGGAGTTGGAAGAGGCCATGAGTGCCTCCCTGCGAGACCTCGGGGCCAGGACAGAGGCCCGCCTCCAGCAAATAGACATGGAGTT
The DNA here is from genome assembly GCF_040938575.1 of Ambystoma mexicanum. Lineage (NCBI taxonomy): Eukaryota > Metazoa > Chordata > Amphibia > Caudata > Ambystomatidae > Ambystoma > Ambystoma mexicanum. Next base: position 1,066,841,322 of record NC_090941.1, read on the forward strand.
TGATGATGCCCTGGCCGAAAACATCAGTGAGTGAGCCGCAGGACTTGCCCGTCGCCATTGTAAATAGTTTATAGTGTTAGGTTTCCTTTTGTTTCTTTATTTTGGAGCTTTTGGACTATGCCCCACACTTTTGTAAATAGTTTTTTTTGTTAGGTAGGTTATTAGATAGGTTTCATTTGTTTCTTTGGGCTCATGGACCCTTGGAAATTTGATTGTACATAGTTGGACGTTGGATTGATTTTGATTTTGTACATGGATTAATGGATTTTTCCTTTGGACAATGGATTGTACATAGTAGGACAATGGATTATTTTGAACTTTTTCTTTTGATTTCACCATGGATCAATTGATTTTTTTTAATGTTTCCTTTGGATTTGCGTTGGTGGAGGGAGAGTTTGGACTATTCTTCTTTTGGATTTCTTTGTATTGGTTATACTTTTCATTTACTCTTCTTTTTCACATGCTTTTCATTTCATGTTTGCTATTTTGTTATGCTTTCATTTTATTGATTTATGTTTGTACATAATGCATTTTCATATTTTAGTTCCATGTGTGGGATTTGGTCATTGGGTTAATGCATGTGAAAATGTGGGTTTACACAATCAACGCCAACGAGTGTGTGTGTGTGACGGACATGTGTTGATTTACATAGTTGACTTTTGGTTTGTGTCTTGAGATGGGCATGTCAGTGTGGCTTCTATGGGGTGGCGTGCTGTGGTATTTTGGTGTAGAATTTGGCCATGATTGTACATCTTTATTTCATGTAGGGGGGGACATTAGTGGGGGCCTGCTGGCAGGTGCCCCTCACTGCTGGGGGGTGGGGGTGCAGGGGGACATGTGTGGGGGCCTGCTGACAGGTGCCCCTCATTGATGGGGGGTGGGGGTGCAGGGGGACATGTGTGGGACATGAGTGGGGGCCTGCTGGCAAGTGCCCCTCACTGATGGGGGTGGGGGTGCAGGGGGACATGAGTGGGGACCTGCTGGCAGGTGTCCCTCACTGATGGGGGGTGGGGGTGCAGGGGTCATGTGTGGGGCATGAGTGGGGGCCTGCTGGCAGGTGCCCCTCACTGATGGGGGTGGGGGTGCAGGGGGACATGGGTGGGACATGAGTGGGGGCCTGCTAGCAGGTGCCCTTCACTGATGGGGGTTGGGGGGACATTTGTGGGGGCCTGCTGGCAGGTACCCCTCACTGATGGGGGGTGGGGGTGCAGGGGGACATGTGTGGGACATGAGTGGGGGCCTGCTGGCAGGTGCCCCTCACTGATGGGGGGTGGGGGTGCAGGGGGACATGTGTGGGACATGAGTGGGGGCCTGCTGGCAGGTGCCCCTCACTGCTGTGGGGTGGGGGTGCAGGGGGACACATGTGGGAGCCTGCTGGCAGGTGCCCCTCACTGATGGGGGGTGGGGGTGCAGGGGGACATGTGTGGGACATGAGTGGGGGCCTACTGGCAGGTGCCCATCACTGACGGGGGTGAATGTGCAGGGGGACATGTGTGGGGGCCTGCTGGCAGGTGCCCCTCACTGATGGGGGTGGGGGTTCAGGGGGACATGTGTGGGACATGAGTGGGGGCCTGCTGGCAGGTGCCCCTCACTGATGGGGGGGTGGGGGTGCAGGGGGGCATGTGTGGGGGCCTGCTGGCAGGTGCCCCTCACTGATGGAGTTGGGGGTGCAGGGGGACATGTGTGGGGGCCTGCTGGCAGGTGCCCATCACTGATGGGGTGTGGGGGTGCAGGGGGACATGTGTGGGACATGAGTGGGGGCCTGCTGGCAGGTGCCCCTCACTGATGGGGGTGGGGGTTCAGGGGGACATGTGTGGGGGCCTTCTGGCAGGTGCCCCTCACTGATGGGGGGTGGGGGTGCAGGGGGACATGAGTTGGTGATCACTAGTGCAACGTGACACGTGGCCTGGCTGGGGGGCATGGCCATGGTGGACGGGCTGCCTGCGGGACATATCCAGGGTGCAGGGTAGTCCCCTGTGGTTTGGGCTGCCTGCAGGGGACATGGAGGGGGTAGAGGGGACACCTGGGAAGACCCACACTGCCAATTCACGTGTAGGACTACCCGCACATCACACTGGATACACACAACCCGCTCTGACCGCAAATTCGCGTATGAAAGTTCCTGCACACCCCAGTAACACACGTACCCTGCTCGCCCCTGTAACACACATACCCCGCTCGCACAGGGCCAATCGCGTGTGAAAATTCCCGTGCACCCCAGTAACACACGTACCCCGCTCGCACAGGGCCAATCGCATGTGAAAGTTCCCGCGCACCCCAGTAACACACGTATCCCGCTCCCACAGGGCCAATCGCGTGTGAAAGTTCCCACGCACCCCAGTAACACACGTACCCCGCTCGCACAGGGCCAATCACATGTGAAAGTTCCTGTGCACCCCAGTAACATACGTACCCCACTCGCACAGGGCCAATCGCGTGTGAAAGTTCCCGCTCACCCCAGTAACACACGTACCCCGCTAGCACAGGGCAAATCGCGTGTGAAAGTTCCCGCGCACCCCAATAACACATGTATCCCGCTCGCACAGGGCAAATCGCGTGTGAAAGTTCCTGCGCACCCCAGTAACACACGTTCCCTGCTCGCACAGGGCCAATCGCGTGTGAAAGTTCCCGCGCACCCCAGTAACACACGTACCATGCTCGCACAGGGCCAATTGCGTGTGAAAGTTCCTGCGCACCCCAGTAACACACGTACCCCGCTCGCACAGGGCCAATCGCGTGTAGAGAAATGTAAGAATTTTGGGTGGGGTTCTGAATTTATTGTGCAAACTGATCATAAGCCTCTGAAAGTGATTTTTGAATCGAAAGGACTTGACAAGGTTTCGAGACGTGTAGCTGGATGGGTCATGCACATGCAATGTCATAGGTTCGAAATGCGAATGATACGTGGGAAAGATAACATGTTGGCGGACTGTTTGTTGAGATTAGGCAGAAATCAGGAAGAGGGTAAAGAGATGGAACAGTCAGAGATGGTGTTTGTCAATTATGAGGGCATAGTGAGTAAGGAAGAGTGGATAGGTGCTACAAGAAACAGTGAGATTTTGTTTAAAGTGAAAGAGTACATAGAAGCTGGATGGCCAAAGATAAAATTTGACATATAGGAAGGTGAAAACCCATTTTGTTAGGTTTGAGATGAATTGTGTGTTGTGGGTGGAATCATTTGTAGGTGGGAACGTGCTTTTGTTCCTGAATCTATTTGGGAAAGGATTATTGAATTGGCAAATAAAGGTCCCATTGGTATTTCCAAGACAAAAGGTATATGGAGAAATGAGTCCTGGTGGCCAGGATTCAGTGTGAAAAGGGGTGCAAAGGAGTTGTGGCAAGAGGACAACCCATTATTTAAGTTGATATTGCACAGAAGGTGTGGGATGATATTGCGATTGATATTTTGGGCCCAGCAGAGGAAAATGCATGTTGGTGATGGTAGATTTGTTGTCTCGTTGGTGTGAATTTAAAATTGTTAAAGAAATTACTGGTGAGGTGATTGTGGAGTTCTTGCAAGATTTGTTCACAAGAGAAGGGATTCCCAGTAGCATTTTGTCGGATAATGGTACTCAATTTACTGGTGGGTGTTTCAGAGAATATGTAAAAAAGTGTGGTATAAGACATAAGAAATCAGCTTTGTTTCATCCCGAGGGAAACGGTATGGTGGTAAGAACAAATAGATGCATCATGGAGGCTATTAGAATAGCGCCATGGCCATTGGGCCAGGGACACAAACATTACAGGGCCACTTACACAGGGGGCCCGGATGGACACAGTCCTGGTGCCAGGCTCATGAAAAACAATAAACAGGAACATGTATTTGGGTCAAGAATACTTTTATGAACATGGCACCTCATTTTGGGTGCCAAGTGTATTTAACATAGGGAACTTTCATTACTACAGCAGCCCCACTTGTACTCTTGGGTGGGGCTGCTGTTATTGGGTTGCCTTGCATGTGCTGACTCTTTGGGAGTTGCAGGGTGTGGTAGGCAAGCCAGGCCTAGTGGGTGTGCCCACGATCACAGCTATATAAGCTGCTCCAATACCCGAGGCAGACGCTTCGCGTTATCCTGCACTTCCATGCAGCGAAACGCTCACCGCTGCCTGGGGCTAAACTTACCTTTGGAAATCATGTTACCTGTCTCCATACTTACCATCTGAGGAACCTGCTCTCACCTGTGCGCGTCTTCAAATCTTCCGGAATGCTGACATCTTCATCTTGGCACTGTAGCTCACCTTCAAATCTTCCGGAACGCGGACATCTTCATCTTGGCACCGCAGCTCACCTTCAAACCTTCCAGAACGCTGAAATCTTCACCTTGGTACCGCAGCTCATCTTCAAATGTTCTGGGAAGCTGAAACCTTCATCATGACGCTGCAGCACGACACGCTCCACCCGTGACCGCAGCACCTGCAAGTAAAATCAAAAGGCAAGGTCAGACACTTACCAGACATTAAGTTTAAGGTCGCGCTCCTACCGGACCGTGTGCTTTTCCATAAACTCAACTGTTGTTGGACATTGCGGTTTCATCCATCATCCACCCGGCGCGCTCTGCACCTCCACAGCTGCATTTGGGGCGCATTTCCACCTATTGGGAATAAAACAGAAGAGAAAACATTTTCAGGAATTAACAACACTATTGAGAGCAATAATACCCAGACAGAAAACAGAAAGGAGAAAAGACAAGAGACATTGAGCGACACTTACCACCAACCAGGAAAAAGCACAGTCACAGCTGGACTGGACTATTAGTTACCAGGGATCAGTGAAGGAACTAGATCCCATCAACAAGCGCCCCTGCCCGAAGTAGCAGGACGGAGAGCTCATCATCAATAATAACAGGTGAGCCTTATGGGCCGATACATGCCCACAGAAATCGCACCTTGGGTTGAAGGGTTAGAGAGGTACAACAGTCACAGATGAGCACACTCACGTTTTCTCATATCCACGCAGGAGCAGTGCACCAATTGTCTCCGTCCACAGCTTATTAGCAGGGGGAGAGACCTGATGGGGGTGATCTAACTCCTGGGAGGGCTGCAACCGTGCCCCAAGGCCTCCGCAGAGACCAGGTGAGCGTAACAAATAGTGGGAGCATCAGGGATGGACATAAAGGTGGCAATTCACGAGAGGTTGTATGCATTAAGGATCTCGCCTCATGCCACGTCAGAAGTATGGGGATTTGAGTTGATGAGAGGATGGAAAGCCAATACCAAAATAAGTCTACCGTGGTTAGGTAGGGAGAGGGATTTGGATTGTGTGGTCATGTTCTGAGAATCAAGTTAAAAGAGAAGAATAGGAAAAATGTGATGAGAGAACATTTAAGAAGAGGGAAGAAAGTGTTGAGAGTGGAATGTGCTGATTGGGTGAGGATAATCAAGGGTGTTGTGAAAAGGAAAGGTGCCATTGTTAAGAGAGTTTACAAGGGGTGATGTTGGGAAATTATTACTGTGTAAGGTATATTGTAAATAATTCACCCAGTCAGGGAAGGGCGTTGTTATAGTGAAATTTCGCAGTATGGTCATGTAAATAGTTTGGTATAAGATAATGGAGGGGGATGTGTTATATTGTCATGTAAATAGTTTTATATAAGATAAAGGAGGGAGATGCGTTGTATTGTTTCTCTACTTATGCATGGAGTGGAATGCACAGTGATGTCAGGGGATGATGTGGGGAACAATCTATGTGGAATGTTTAGGTATGAATCTGAACCAGGATCAGTCGTTGGTTGTTCTGTTGTGGAGATGGTCTGCTGGGGGTCTGTGCATGCACCTAACTTATATAAATACCTGTGAAAAGCTGCTACCATGTGAAGACCCTTCCTCACAATTCACACAGTGTTTCTCTTCACTTGCACAGTTGTACTTTCCCTTTGTTGTTTAATATACCCTTTTGATATATTATCTGATTCGGGTAACTCATACATTTGCATTCCATACATTTACATACTGATGGGGGCCGTGTTTGCAATTGACTTTCTCACTTCACAATTTGTCTCTTTGCTTTCTCTCTTTCTTCCGTTCTGATTACTGCTATTCTTGTTTGGTGCGCTCGCTGATACGCCCCGGGGTCCCCACTATCCTTAGGTTGACTCATCGGCTCTTGCTGGCGTTTTCAGGCTTCTTCGCGCTCAACCGGCAAAGGTGAAATGACTACTTTCCTCTTGTGACTGCTTTCTCTTCTTTTTGGTGTCTCTCGCGGTTTGGGTTCAGCAAGCCCGCTTCATTTCAGGCACCGGTAGGTAAGGTACTGCTTTCCATGGTCGGCGAATGCCCAGGAGTCTTCCCCCATCTCCTGGCATTTCTAGAGCGCATCCCAACCTTGCAGCATCTACCTTCTTCCTGAATGGTGAGCTGCATGCCTCCACCACATCGATCTGTGCCTTATTCAAATCTTGTGCTTCATGGAGGCGAACCATTTTTGTCAAATGCAGATTCCCTTGGTCTTGCACGGAGGTAGCACGAACACCTACCTCCCCGTTGGGTCTTGGCGCCTGGGAGGCTAGTAGTAACCACAGGCCTCCGCGACCCTCTGGGGAAAGAGGGTTAGGGTCCACAGTTTGGATGGGTAGGGGGAATTAGGGTAACCGGGTAAAGGGTAAGGTCGAGATTATGGATGGGAATGGGGATAGGGGGAAGGTGTTCCACGCTGGTTCTTGATGAGGCACTGTTTATCTCTGCCCATACATCTCTGTGCACTCATACACTCTTTCACACTTGCTGTGCTACACACACTTTCCCTGTGATTTGCCCATAAAGCACCTAATACTTCTTGGGTGCTGACTGCTGCTGCTAACATAGGAACATTACTTTCATGTTACACTTTGGATTTAGTGCTGCACTAGATTTTGCATCATATGGTACATTTCCCTCTGGTGCAACCTTTTGCACTTAAACAACATTACATCATGTTGCACAAGATCACTACATGCACTTCACAAGAGCTTCACAAACTGAATGCACTTAGCTTCGAGTTCGTGGTTCGTGTGGCTCTCCCCAGAACCTGCGGTCCCCAGGTGTCAATTAGTGTTGATACGGAGCTCTGCTACAAAGAAAGGACACTGTGAGTTTCGCGTAGCAGAGAACGTTAGCACAACGTAAATTAACATTAGCGGAAATCTGCCTGCACATGCAAACTGTGGCTGTTCTGGGGTCACATAGGTTTCATATGTCTCAGTATGCCAACACACGCTGCCGTGTTATATTGCAGCTGGTATGGCCAACTATGCTCCGGTCTCTGTTTACTGTCTACGCGGTAACACGTTCATCTCAAAGAACGTTGAGACCGCAATACTGCAAATTTAGTAACACCCCTTCTCGCTTGTTAAATAAGGAGGGAAGACTTATCTGGCTGTCCGATCGGGGCCTGCAGTGGATGCACAGGCGGGGTTACGGCCCCGCGGTAGGTAGCCTGCAGGAGCTCCCGAGTTCCACGTCTGCTTCCTCTGATACTCCGTAGCACAAGCACGGGCTGCCGGGCGTGACGCGCGCATGCGCGTAATGTCGGGCGTAGTCCTAGGAGTTCCAGAAGTCCCGTGTTCACGCGGGCCTTCTGGGTAATGTAGTTTGATGCTCCCTCGGCTGCCTTGGAGTGTCATTTCTCTATTCCAGGCTGCCTTCCTGCAACTAACACAAAGGAGGCTTCTATAATATGCACATTTTCCCCAGCTTCTACACTGCAATACATTGTTTAAAGCAGTAAAGTCCCCTTTGCTGCTACTTGCCACCAGCTGGTTCCTGACAATTTTCTAGATAGCAGCAGCAGTCTCAATCACTTTGCCTCTATCCTTTAAATTTCCCGGACAAGTGTGCTTTCTAGAACGCTCATCGGGCATGTGGCTTCTTCTGCTCACCACTGCTCTTTCCTTCTTCCCCATCCCAGTATTCGGGTGATTCTGGGAAAAGAAATTCACTGTTGATGGGTGGTAAAAAATGGGTTGCCTAATCTGTTTCAAATGGCAAATAGGTTCTAGATGATGTAAAATTAGAACCCAAGAAGGCGGTCTTGTAATTTCCATAAAATAGACCAGAGTTGGAAATTCATGATATGATTTTGGGAAATGTTTGCCCTGTTCTCCCTAGGGGAAGGTGCAGATGTATGGCAATATGCCATCAGGGTATTGGGCATGAAAGGATTGTCTTCAAGCGCAAATGGGGGACACCATGTCCCTTCCATCAAAGCCATGACATCACCCCGGGGGTCTTCTCCTCCCATGTGATTCCCCCCTCATATAGCTGCCCCCATGGTCAGGATCAGGTAGCGGCTGCCATCCCGGGCCACACAGAAGGAGGTCACCACTGGGAGATCAGTGATGACTCCATTGGATTCATCACATATCTGATTAGGATCACCTGGATCGATGTTATGCACGTTCATGGTGTTGTTGTTTGAGTAAAGAAGGTGTGCAAAAGCTTCACCTCCTGGTTTTTATTACAATTACGATTGACCAACACAGCCAAAAGAATATAGGTATTAACAGACGCTTTGTTTTTACAGATATGATTAGAGGACTTACAAGACGGTAGATAACCTGTGCAGTCCTAACCCAAAATAGTTTGCACAAATGCAATACATATGTTTTTAGAACATTCAATCATGGTCTCCAACTCACAATAATCATGATGTATTTGTTGTTCTTTCCCTTTTTTCAAGAACACCATCCTGCTATACTGTTATCACGCTCAATCAATGATATATAGTGTATTTCTATAAATACATTGAAAAGGCACCAGAATAGCAGGGAACACATGTCAGCAACAGCAATTAATTGAAAAAGAAATACATATTGTATGCTGCCAACAAAGGCTCTTGATTCATTTATTGTAAGATGTGAAATCACCAGTAATTTACATAGCAAGGTTGATAGATGGACGCTGAACCTTCTACCTTTAGGTCATTTGTCTCAGGGCTTTGCACAAGAACCCATCAGCTTCACCAGGACCTGCAGACAAGTGAAATGAATTGCTTCAAGAAAATTACATTTGGCCTACAAATAAATAAGTCAACGTAATCACTTTGCCCGACAACTCTGCCGCCCATTTATGTTCACTACAGCTCATATTATTCTACATCCTGATGAAGTGCTAATTAGCCTGAAACACATGTTGAGAAGACACTCATATCCAACCAGAACTTGTACACTTACATTTCTATGCAACAAACTGAATGTATGGGACAAAGTGCAAAGATTGTGGCCATTTCTACTGAGAATTAAAAACAGAAAGGTACTCATCCTATCTATGTATATTATTTCAAAGCTTCTATGGCTTTAGTCTGTGGTGGAAAGAGCAGTATAGTGGATGCAGCAAATGCTTGCCACAACTATAAACATTACATACAGGTGATCCATGATACACTTCTGCTACTTGTGCTTTTCCGACAACATAAATCATGTGCGGATAGAGCTTCTTTTTATCACATGGATCCAAAAAGGTGACAGTGTGTATAAATGGTATCCTGGAAGTTGTTTTAATTCAGCAATCAGGCTAAGATCAGCCAATCAATGTTTGAGCAAGTGATAGAAACAACATATATTTTTTGTGCAACCGTTCATTATAACATTTCAGTCAATCATTACAAAATATACAAACTTGTCATCATTAAATAAGCAAGAGCAATGTCTATCATTACAAAATATACAAACATATCATCATTAAATAAGCAAAAGAGCAACTTCTATCATTACAAAATATAAAAACATATCATCATTAAATAAGCAAAAGAGCAACTACATTACAAAATATACAAACATATCATCATTAACTAAGCAAGAGCAACTTCTATCATCACAAAATATACAAACATATCATCATTAAATAAGCAAAAGAGCAACTACATTACAAAATATACAAACATATCATCATTAACTAAGCAAGAGCAACTTCTATCATCACAAAATATACAAACATATCATCATTAACTAAGCAAGAGCAACTTCTATCATCACAAAATATACAAACATATCATCATTAAATAAGCAAAAGAGCAACTTCTATCATTACAAAATATACAAACATATCATTAACTAAGCAAGAGCAACATCTATCATTTCAAAATATACAAACATATCATCATCAACTAAGCAAGAGCATCATCTAACATTACCAAATATGCAAACATATAATCATTGCATAAGCAAGAGCAGCTTCTATCCTTACAAAATATACAAACATCTCTTCATTAAATAAGCAAAAGAGCACCTTCATTACAAAATATACAAACATATCATCATTAACTAAGCAAGAGCAACATCTATCATCACAAAATATACAAACATATCATCATTAAATAAGCAAGAGCAACTTCTATCATTACAAAATATAAAAATATTTCATCACTAGCTGTACCCGGCCACGCGTTGTTGTGGCTCAGTTTGGTTAAATGGAAAAGAAAGAAAAGAGAAAGTGCACGTTTCTAATATGTTTAATTTTACAATGTTTGTGGGTATGCAATATTTTTTGTTATTCCATTGTCTGTGCAGCCCTACCCCACACCCACTAACCCCCCCTCTTTCCCTACAATCTCTGCCTAACCCCCTCTCTCCCTACCCCCAACCACCCACCCCCGCCCTCTCTCCCTACAATTTAATCAGTCTGGTTAAGGGGAAAAGAAAGAAAGGAGAAAGCGCACTTTTCTAATATGTTTAATTTCACAATGCTTGTTTTTAATCAATGGCTCTGGCGGTTCTCCAAGTTGAGGCAGTTTAATTTTTCCAGCTGCGCATCACATTCCTTTTGTTTCTCCATTAAATTTCAGAGCCTTGCAATAAGGACACACTTCATATTTAGTATAGCGTGTGTTGCTTTTACATCCAACAGATGGCGCAGTTTTTTGATAAAAGCATGTTTCTACCTGTCACAGTGAAGTGGGAGAATGGAACAAAAGGCTCCCACCAATCCCCTCACACCACTGGCCCAGAGGATCACGGCCTAGGCACCCGCCACGAGAGGAGTTTGCCCATCTACCAGACGACCAAATACCCTGGTACAGGAACATACGGATGTGCCCACCCGCCTGCCCTGCCCATGCCGACACCTGCGGCATGGATGGACTCGACTGAACCATCCAACACTAACTCAACACATCGTTAGAGATGCCATGACGACCCAGCCTACGGTCAGCACACCCGTGCAAACATGCACACTGGACACTCCCACACCAATCCACATGAAGAACATATTCAGTGCTATGAAGTAGGTGACGGACACACCCACCGACGCGCATCTTTATTATTTTTCACATAGGCTTTTCAAAATGCAGAAACGCAAGACGCACAATGAACTCATCCAAAACGCTTGCTCACGCTTCTCCTAAACCCATGTATTACAATGAGAAATATAACGAAGACCTGATACTGGGGATAAAGCAATATGATACCATAACCTAAAGCGCTGTGTATCAAATGGTTCCACCCATGCACCAGGCCCAAGTAGGCCGCAAGCAAGAACTTCCATGAACATTGAATGAGCAAGAGTACAGTTGCTGACCCTGCAGAATGAGCCCGGCGAAAGCAGACAGTCAAGGGCACAATGTTGCAAACTCTCATACCGCAAGCCGACGCCAAGGTCACACCTGCAAGATAAGCCAGGCACACAGTGGAAAATGCAATATTAATTGTGCAGAATTCTGCCTCAACCACGGTCTCACCTCACGTGACCAAGCCGAACCTGACAGGGTGCCAGGCCCAGGAGGAGGGAGGCGCCTGGATCCCACGTTTCAAGACACAGGCAGATACAATTAAGCGACTCAATGGACATCTGCGGCGGTGGGAGTAGTCGGCCTTCCAGCATATGAATAAATCTTCACATTGTCTGCACATACCCATAGTGAAACATTGTTGCAAATGACAGGTGCACCGCGAGCTGGGAACAGCGATGGTCCCAGACTCGGGGGCTCGCGAATGGACCAATCAGAACATGGGGCTCTTATCACTGACGCCATTAACATTAGGCAATCCTCAGGGGTCTTCATGTAACAATTTTCATGTATCGAATTGAAGGGACAACCCAAGTATACCACTTGACTAACCCTCAACCACTAATATCGCTCTCTATACGTATGCTATACTAACCCTACCACTCGAGGAACCAATCCAGAGTGGCGATAGGTTTTTTGCTAACTTTCCCAGGTGACGCAAGTAGCACGTCATACTAAGGTAAAAAGGGCCTGCGAGCCCCACAATGAGAGAGAGTGTCAGGACGGACACGTACGATCCTTGACCCATCCCTGCCGTTTTGTTTAATAAACAGCAGAATCACCTTGCTTCTTGCGTGTGTCTCATACTCATTTTTTGGGATATACGGGAGGGGTTGGGGCCTCCCTGCCCGGAGGTCCGCGGACGGCCCAGCCGACCCCGGGAGAATTTCCCCCCGACAACAGGTATGACATCTGTATGATATAGATACATAAAAACATGGGCGTATCCGAAAGCAACGTTGTGTCAAAATTTCAAAGCAATTGGTGAAGAACTTTCGTAGATTTAAGATTTTGAACAAACAAACATTTACATTTTTATTTATATAGAAGGTAGATAGATTATTTAAGCAAGAGCTACTCTGTAGGGACTTGAGAACATTTCGAACCTGCAGAAATACACAACAGCATTTTATTATATAAATATAATGTATTAACAAGAAGGAAAAAAAACACAAAAAGAAGAAAAAGAAGAAGAAATGTAAAATCCCAAAAGGAGAACGCCTAATACAGTGCCTACCATTTGTATTCAACTATTAATAACTCCGGGAAATACAGAGTTAAGAAATATAACCACTGCAAAGGTCAATTAGTTCTGAATAGCCCAAGCAGATGTGACCAGTAATGTCAAAAACTGACCATTTTGTACAAATTATCTGAAGTGGAACAATCGTGCATCCCGAAGCCTGGGGCAGTGCAAGCTTTGCAACTCACTCGTGCTGCTGTAGCATGTCGACAATGTGCTCCACACGCTTTCTCCAATGATCAAAACCCTGTGCATTATACAATATTATGTGTCTCAGCATTTTGGTTTTGTCAGGCACCTTAAACACTATACAAGGACACATCTGGGACATTGACCTTCTGCGAATACCTACAATGTTCCCCGGAGATATTAAGCTAAAGCGAAAAATTTGAAATACACAGTTATAAAGGAACACGTAAAAATAAAAACACATATGGCAGTGGAATGATTCAATTAATGCAGTAACAAGAGAAGCAAGCACTGGCAAAGCCAACCGTGTTTGTCTTTGGGTAAGCATAGGGACAGGCATCAGCCGGTCAATGCCATAATGGTATTACTTGTTCATAAGATAGAAAGAGCTTGAAAATTGTGTTAATGCCTGGCATATGATGGGAAATCTAATACATATACACAAGACAAAACTGTTGGCATTGACAAAGCGTGTTTTTAATAGGACATCAAGTTAAGAACAGCTTTGAGGACACACATTTTGCATATACATAAAGTGGCCAAGGGCACATTTGATATGACATTTTCATTTCCCTGTGAATTCCTTTACAACCCTTTATTGCTTCGCAGGTAGGTTTGCACTTAATTAAGCCTATACTTTCGGCTACAATTAAGCCATCAGCTTTCAGGTGACTGTTTAGCAATAACATTGGCAAGTCCTATATAACAAAAGGGTTGGTGTTACTGCATGACAGAGCTAGCTCAAAGAGAGCCCCGGAGGTGTGCTTTGAGCAGGGATTGGCAGTTGGGTGGAATGGCCATAGAACATGGGCGGTCAATGGGTGGGCAAAAAGCCTAACAACACCCACAAGCTGTGTCCCTCCTCACATCATATCTCCCTCATATCTACCCTGCAATCTATTATTTTAGCTCATAGGTTGCTCTATGCCCTGCCTAATAGACACAACTAAAAACAGCATATGGAGCTGTGGAATGCAAACTGCACAATATTGCATTGATTCCAAGGAGTGGCTCATTCAGGCGAACCTTACCATCACAAGTAGCAGGGTTGACGATTTTCAAATTGCACTTTGCTTTTTAGAACCCGTGCAGGGAGCATGTCTCTGTCTCAGGCTGAACCACTGCTCCATCTTTTCCGGGATGTTTCATGTTAGACACGAATGGCTTATCAGTACCTAGTTTTATTTGCACTCTGTTGTCTGCATTTCTTCCCCATTGCACATACAGCAATAGAAGTCCAGGAAAGCGAAGAAAAATAAGGACTGGCAGAGAGAATTAAATTTGGCATGGGATCACAAGAGCTCTGTGGTTCTTTGTACCCCATTTACACCTGACACACGCATGTTGTAAAGAATCACTACATAAGTATACTCACTATCATGCACTTCCCCACCTTATCCCATGCCCGCTGCAAGCAGTTCAGAGAAGCCTGATTTTAGATATGTTTTCTGGTACGTGTAGCTTTGGTGCTCTTAGAATAGAAGGGCACAGATGGAATAGTCAACCAGCAAATTGGAAGGAATATGACATCAGAGCCTGCACTCTCTGGCTACTTAAAAAGGCAACTAGGTTACAGCACGAGGGGCTCAGATTGCTAATCAGGAAGGCTGATCAATGGTTATCATGAAAGAAATAGTTTTAGGGATTAATGATATCAATTATCACTGTATTAGCAAGCTTCCGATCTATACATTCTAATTCCAGCTTCTCCAGAGGTTCAGCACACTGAATTGTGGGAGATGCAGTGCAGACGTGTGTGTATGCTTGCTCCTGATGCTTCCAGCAGACCAGCACAGTGCTGAATACTGTTGTCAAATAGGCACATCTTCCGGCATGAATTAGTCTGTTGTGCAGTTAGAATAAGCCGTGACACCTTCACATTCTGCATTTGACCAGCAAGAGGTATGAAGAATACCTGGATGGTTAGAATTAAGTGCAGCATATACGAATCCCCTCATATACATTCCACATGGATGCACAAATAAGATACTTTTACAGCTACATTGATGTTGGGGGTGAGAAAACACTGCCAGTGGTACATACTAAGCATTATGGCCCCCGGAGGCAAGGTTGCCTAATAAATGCCCACAAGTTACAAGACCACTTAGAGCAACATGGCCTGGTGGGGCTGGCCCCTTCCCGGGCTATGTCCCAGTTACTGCATGAATGAGAGTCCTGGATGCCTGTGGTGTCACAGATTTTCCACGCTTGACGTCACTGTAGCTGTCCAGGGAATATTTCACTACAGATTGCTGGGTTTAAAAGGTGAGCACCTTTTATACTTTGGCAGCTTATGTTTTGGAATATTTCCTCTCTGGTATTCATTATTTTCTTTTGAAAAGTCCAATGCTATTTTGACTTACACGCTTTCTTCTAAAGAGAAGGTCAATTGAACTACATTTGTATATTTCGCTTTACAATTATCCAAAGTGTGTGATCCTTGGCAAATAGTTTAATAGTCAATGCGCATTGACTAAACTATTGTGAGTTCCCAAAGCCTGCCATCTTTTGTACATACCAACGCAACTGTCAAAACAGGTCAAAATCAGTCTGTGATTAATGGACGTCATTGAGCGATGGGTTGCAAGTGTTTTAAAATATAGAGTGGGCATGTCCAAAGTCTGTGCCCACTGGCCATGGCTAAAGGCCATGGCTAGTGGTCCGATAGTGTTTTAAAATGGACAGTGGCCACGGACGAAGGCCATGGATAGTGGTCTGGTAGTGTTCTAAAATATACACTGGCCATGGCAGATCGGGAAAATCTATGGAGGAACAAAACCCTTGAAATTCAACAAAAAAACTTTAGTTGCAGGGACGTTAAAGTATGACCTTAACACAACACAACCCCTGAAATTCAGCTAAAGCCACCTTAATGTTGCGCCCTCTGTTGTGCAACCTATGCCCACCATGATGACATCACAGATGACATCACTGGGGACATCCAAAATTACATCATATATGACATCACTAATAGGATCACTGGGGACCTCACTGGTGACATCACTGTTTACATCATATATAACACCACTGATTACGTATGTGATGGCATCACACATATCATGAATAACTTAGCTAATAAAAGCTTTGATTAACTAAATAACAATTTAGGCATTGGCCTTTGCCATGGCCAAGGCTATGGACAATTTGCATGGCCAAAGGCCATTGCTAGTGGCTGGTTAGTGTTGTACAACATACAGTAGACACATCCGAAAGCCATAGCCACTGTCCATGGCCGGATGCTATAGAAAGGAGCCTCTTAATGTGTTACAATATACAGAGGGCATGGCCGAAGGCTGGGGCCACTGGCTATGGCCTAAGGCAATGGATAGTGGCTGGTAGTGGTTGCCAAAGGCTGTGGACACTAGCCATGGCTGAAGGCCATGGCTACTGCCTCTTAATGTGTTATAATATACTGGAGGGATGGCCGAAGGGCATGGCCACTGAACATGGTCAAAGGCCATGGCCAGTGGCTGGTTAGTTTTGTGAAACATACAGTGGGCACGCCTGAAGGCTGTGGCCACTGCCCATTGATCAAGGCCATGGTTAGTGGCCCCTTAATGTGGTACAATAAACAGTGGACATGGCCGAAGGCCATAGCTAGTTTCCGTTTATTGTTGTAAAATATACAATGGTCACAACCAAAGGCTCTGGCCACTGGCCATAGGCGAACGGCATCGCTAGGGGCCCCTTAATATGTTAAAATATGTAAAGGGCACAAGCAAAGGCTGTGACCACTGACGTTGGCTGAAGGCCATGCCTAGTGGCCCTTTAATATGTTAAACAATACAATGGCACGGCCAAAGCCTGTGAGCACTGGCCATAGCTGTTAGTGTTGTAACCTAATCAGATATTCCATCAGTGATGTCATAGATTATGTAATTAGTGATGTCATCGGTGATGTCATCAGTGTGGTCATAGGCTGCACAATATGGGGTGCGAAGTTAAGATGGATTTAGCTGAATTTCAGGGGTATTGTTGTGTTAAGTTCTCATCTTAACGTTGCAGCAACTAAAGTTGTTTTCATGAATTACAGGGCCTGCAGTAGCAGCCCTGTAGATATGGTTTAGTTGCTCAACCCATTGGAAGAGCACTTTTTGGGTGTCTTATAACTTTTCTACCTTTGGCCAAATCCTCACAAAACTTTATGAAATAAGGTATATGGCCCTGTCAGATTGATTGGTGAAGTTTTGTGCAGGGGCCACAAAGTTATAGGGGGGGTCCCAAATGTGTGGTTTTTCCCATAGACGCAATGGGAAAAGAATTTGCACACGCTTACAGTCCAAACCGCTGGACGGATGTTCACCAACTTCATGGCAGCAGCGGCGACTTGGTCCCGAAAGCATGCTTTCGTAATTTGATGTAAATCTGTGCAATAGTTTTGTTTTTTAAACAGCTAAAAAGTAGGTACAAAAATTATCGATATGGGTTCGGTCCGCAGACTCACTTCCCTTTTTGGTCAATGGACGGTCCTCTGATTGGTCGAGGGGGTGGTGTGATGTCTGCGGACATCGATTGTGACTGCTGATTGGATGCTGAAAAGCGTGATGTGCATCATATTTTTAGAAACGCCCACCATGCTGGATTCGCAAATATAGGCTGGTGTCCGTGAACAATGCGGTAAAAACATATTAAAAAACACAACATTGCCCTTGTCAAGTTAATGAAACAATCTCTGGAGAGGTGAGTGGTGATGAGGATGGGATGGGATATGGCCTTAACAAGCCCAAAAGAATGGTGGCTTTTCAACTACGATGTCCATGAACAGTCCGGATGTTCGGGCAGTCCTGTGATGTTCGCGAACATCTGGGATGTTTGGGGACATCTGTGCATATGTTTGCATTGGTGGTTGGTGAAAAGCAGTTTTGGATGGCTTAAAACTGTGGCGCCACTAAATGAAACTGCGTGAAATTTTGGAATTGTATTCTAGACCAGATTGTGAATGGTTGTGCAAATGTGGTGCTCTTTTGTCAAGAGGGAACAGAATAAGAGCATAGGGTCCCAGAATATTGTAAATCCTTATAAATGTGGTGCCATTTGACGAATATGCACACACGTTTGCAAAACGGTATCAGATCTAAATCTAAATGTTTTTGGAAGGTTCGGTGGAATTTTGCCAAGAGGGGGCAACATTAGAGGGGGTCTCAATATTTTTAGATGGCTTCTAACTTTGTTGGCGTTTGTGGACAAAAGTGTTCAGAAACATTATAGACCCAACCTTGAATGTTTGTGCAACGTCCGAATGGATTTTGTGAAGTGGGTGGCTAAGTTATATGACTATTGTATGTATGTACATTTTGACACTTTTTAAAAATAAAACATTGGCGGATTTGCAGCAACCTCATGTAAGGAGCATTGGCAAGGACCTGAATGCATGGTTTCGCAGTGTGTCCTTGTTTTATTTATTTATTTTATTAAAATGTTTCTTTATTATACATTTTTATACAGTGCGATAATCAACATCATGAGCAGATCTGGCAACTGATCTTAATCACATTTCCCCTTCTCCCCCCGCACCCAACATTAACTTCCCCCAACTATCTACGACCCTTAACCCCCTTCAAACCCCCCTGCCCTGAGGTACTTATTTCTCCCTTTTTAAACCACCTCCTTGTCTCTTCAGATTATACCAGTAAAAGCTTACCCAGTGGCTTCTGGCCAGTGCACAGCTGTGCCTTGTAAAGTGATTTAGAATACTTCCTAAGCACTGACCTTGTTCGTTTACTCCAGGCACTCTAAACTCCTCTTATGTCAGACATTTGTAGTAGCCAATGACAGGGTCACATCAGAGTTAAAATATTTGTCCATAAATCCACCCCACTCTGCTTCTTGCGAAGCTGCATATCTGTGGAGACTTGCAGTTATTCTTTCCATTATACATATATGAATTGCCACATTGGTCCATTCCCTTTTGCTCGGCAGGAGTACACTCTTCCATTTCATAGTTAGACAAGCTCTTGCAGCCAAAACCAAAGACGCAGCCATTTTCGGCTTTCTGTTGTATTCACTCCGCTTACACTCCAGACAAAACGAGACCAGCATGGGCGATTTAATACGGGGGACCCCATCTAACTCCTTGATCCAACCCAGAACTTCATCCAAAAACCTTGCACCCGTGGGCATTCCCACCACATATGCCAGTAATTGGCCCTCGCTCCACACTGCTGCCAGCATGATGGGTCAGCGGTCTGAAACATTTTGGAAAGTCTGACCGGGTCGTATTGCCACCTATGTAAGAGCTTGATGGCATATAGCTTAAATTGATTGGAGATTGATGCCTGCAAAGTTCCCCTACATAGTCTACCCCAGAGAACATGATCCATATACATCCCCATATCTCGCTCCCACCTCCTTCTAACTTTCTCGGTGGTCTGAGACCTGGATTCCACGAGAGCCCCTACATTGCCGAGATCAGTCGCTTCATACCCCTTCCTTTATCTAGGAGTTTTTAAAAAGGGGTAAGGTCTCTGTGAATCTGTTCCCTTCAATCACCTCTACTGAATACCCGCTTTAATTGGAGGTACGATTTTCCCAAGCCCAGCGCATCCTCTAGGTCAATTATATTGATGAAGCTACCCTCCCTCCAGAGTTGGCTGATCCTTTCCAATCCCACCTCAAACCACCTCTGAAATTGTTTGGGGTTCAGGATTGCATTCCTTACTCCAGGGACCCAAAGGTGGCCAAGGGGTGAGGGCCATGTCATTACTCCTTTCATTTCTGCACCTTGTCTCTGGGTATCACAAATGGTCCCTACTATCAGTTGTTCCCAGATTCTGCGGGCGAGCTTATTTCTCAGTACCCACAACCACTCTCCCACTGTGGCAGGAGGTAACTGAAGGTTATTCAGAGCGACCCATTGGAGATCTTTGTGGGCCCGCAGGTGGGGTATAAGGACACTAAGCTGGGCAGCTTTATAGTACAGCTTAATGTCTGGCAGGCCTACTCCTCCTTTATCCTTAGGAAGGATCAACACCTCACTGGATATCCTGGCCTTTTTCCCCTGCCAAAGAAATCTTAAAAGAGAACCTTTCATCTCCCGAAAAATTGGTCTGGGATCCGGATGGGGAGCACCTGGAACACATGAAGGATCCTGGGGAGAAATACCATTTTAAGAGCATTGAGGCGGCCTAACTAAGATATTATCAGTTTGCTCCACGTCTCCAAGTCAGCCCTTAATCTATCATACAGGGGAGTAAAGTTAGCCTTGTATAGGCCTGCTATGGCACTCATGACATTGATTCCCAAGTATCTTAGGGTACCCAAATTGACCTGTACACCCAGGGGTGTGAACCTCTCTGTCTCCCCATCCCTACTCCCATCCAGGGTGAAGAAGACTGACTTAGACCTATTAATCTTGAAACCTGCCAAGGAGACATATTGTTCTATTAAATGTATCGCCTCTGGTATGGAGGTCTGGTGGATCCTTACTTGTAAAAGCATGTTGTTTGCGTAAAGTGTGACCTTGTACTACACTCCACCTATTGGGAATCCCTCGACCCAGGGGTTGTCTCTAATCTGAGATGGGACAGCCCTGTCTCGTTCCCCTACTTAATCCAAAACACTGTGACTACCCGCCATTTACCACCACACATGCCTTAGGGGACAAGTACCCTGCCATTACAGCCTCTCTTCTATACCACACTTTGCGAGCACTGCCTTGATAAATATCCATTCCACCCTATCAAATGCCTTTTCAGCATCCACTGACAGGAGGGAGGGGTCCCCAGTTATACCCTGGGCTTCATGCATCAGGTGCAGGGTCTTCCTCATTGTGTCAGCCCCCTGTCGTCCCTTGATGAAACCCACTTTGTCCTGGTGGATCAACCTCAGCATGTACCCCTCCAGCCTAGCCACAATCACTCGGGTGTAGATTTTGGCGTCTATGTTAAGCAGGGAAATCGGGCAGTACACACCACATGACAGGGGGTCCCGGCCCTCCTTGTCTTTTACCGTAATGAGCGCCCACAAGAAGGTCTCTGGGGCCTCCCCAGTATCTAATATGTCATTGACATATATAGTTCTGTCAGGAATGGCAGTAAGGCAGGAAGTAAGGATTTATAAAACCATGCCAAGAAGCCATCCTCCCCGGGAGCCTGTCCCAGCAGTAGTTTTGCCACTGCATTCTAAATTTCTTCCTCTGTTATGGGGGCCTCCCGCAGAATATTCTCCTCCTTCGATAGTTTCGGTAGGTGAAATGCAGCTAGGTATGCGTCTATATCTCCCTCTTCTGATTTGTAGAGTGTTTCATAGAAGGAAGTGAAAGCCTCCTGAATACCCTCCGTAGAAGATTCCTTCACTCTGTCCCTGCCTTAGAGTTCCTTGACCCAACTTTCCGAACGCTGCCCTCTCAGGCTAGCCACCAGGAGAGCATCCATCTTGTCCCCTTTCTCATAAATTTGCTGTTTCAGGACTTGCAGGCTGTGTATTATCTTCCCTTCCTCCAGAAGTCAGAACTCCTCCCTTTTCCCCTAGCCTCCAACACAATTTTTCATGCCCCTCAAGTGATCCATGTACCTGTTTGTCCAGCTGTTTTATCTCCTCCCTCAGCCTTTGTTCAATAGGTGACCTCTCCCATATCTTCCTAGCCCCTTTTCTAATCAAGATCCCCCGCCAGGTTGCCTTTCCCGCTTCCCAAACAATTCTTCGCCTGTATGATTTGTTTTGAAGTATTCACCAATTTCATTAGCCACCTCTAACTGGAATACCGGATCCCTCCATAAGAATTCAATAAACCTTCATTTTGAGCCCCTTGGGCTCATTCCCAACCATCTCAAATCCACTGTCACCATGTCATGATCGGACCAAGAGGTCAGTCGATACTCTGACCCATGTCCCTCTTCTCACATCTTCTTCAAAATGTACATATAATCAATTCTGGTAAAGGTACCGTGAGTGGGTGAGAAAAAAGTGTACCCCCTTTCCATTGGGTGGAAATGCCACCATACGTCCCGCAATCCATGCACATGCAATGTCTCCTGTATCTCCCCATATACCAGCCTTGGCACTTCGTGTGACCTTGTGTGTAACACCTGTCTGTCTATCTGAACATCTGCCCATACATTAACATACCCTCCTGTGATTAGGTGATCTGAGCGTTCCCCAGTATTTTCGAGAGGGCGTTCTTCAAAAATCTCAGATGACCCTTGTTAGGGGCGTATACCATGGCAAAAGTGAAGCACAGCTTCTTGATGGTGCCTGAGACCAAAAGGGCCCTTCCATCAACGTCCGACCAGACCGTGGACACCTTCATCTTGAGTGCCCTACTTATTAGTACACCCACTCCTGTTCTACTCCTGTACTGAATTTCATCTCCTGGAGGAAGAGGCTGTCCAGTTTGGCTCTCCTTTACTCCCTTGCAACTAGGGATCTTTTTGTTGGTGAGTACAGCCCTTTACCGTTTAGGGCGCCTATCCCTAGATGGTCTCTGTGGGCCACATCCTCCGCTGCAGCCATCATGTCATCCTTCTACTAGAGCCCCTGCTTTGCCACCCCGCAGACATATGCTCACCACCTTCAACAGTGTCAGATGAAGAAGGCCAATATGAGAAATTCTGTACCAAGGTCCCACGTTTCTCCCCTGTCCCTTCTCCTCTCCCTAGAACTCTCCCATTCCCCAATGGTTGCCCAGCTTTCCCCAGTTAGTTTCACCAGGTCGATACCGAACCACCAGCTAAACCTGTTCGATTAGATCCCATTAACCCAAACCATTTACTCCCCTCTCTCCGCCCCCACATCAAAACCTTGTAACATTTCAACCACACCTTTAAACCAGTCTCAGGCCCAACGCCCCTTCTCTCCAAAAGCTAAGAGGTGGTTGGATAGTCAGTAGACCCCAGTCAAGTGTCTATATCATAAGTCCCTTCTAATTGTGTTACTCCCCACTCAAGCATCCTCTGCAGACTTTATCAGCAATGTCAGTTAAGGAATTGGCCGCAGGTGATGTATTCAATTTCCCAAACTTCCAGAACCCTGTCATCTGTTTTCTGTTCGGGCCCTTAATGTGCCATTGTCCGTCGATTGCAGCCTTTTCTGTTGTGACTTGGGAAGTTCCAGCCTCTCCCACGAGCTCCCCAGTGACTCTACAAAAACTTGTATTTGTATCCATCCAGCTCAAAAGTGACACAGAACGGAATCCCCATCTGTACCAGACATCTTTCTCATTGAGCCATCTCATGAGGGACAAGCACAGTCTCCTTTTAGAGAGGGTCAAGAAGGGCAAATCTTGGAAAACCATTACCCTGGTTGTGCTGTAGATTACCGGGCCTTTCTTCCTTGCTTTCTTCAGGATCTTAAGCTTGTCTGAGTAATTGTGAAAGTGAACAAGAACCGATTTATGCCCCCCGCAGAGCTACTCACTATATGGATCCTTTCAATTTTCACTTCATTGATGGTATCGGCATACAAAATGAGTTTTGTGACTTTGCATAGAGTTCTTTTCAGGTCCATCTCCTGTTTCCCACTCTTTTTCCGGGATCCCAAAGAGTCTTAGGTTGTTCCACCTTTCACAGTTTTCAAGGTCGTCCATTTTCATTATGATCTCCGCCTCTCTCCTTTCTATGATTATGCTCCACTTCCTCCATTCCAGTCTCTCCTCCATTTCATCATTTTATCAATCCTTTGGGTGATTTTATCAAACCTCCCTCCAATGTCCACCCTCATGCTTCTCTTCTCCACTATTAGTGCTGCAACGTCTTTCTTGGTTGCCACAGCCTCCTCACCTCCAGAAGACATGATGTCCCGCTCAGCGGTCTACTGTCCGCTCTTCTTTGGTATGTACTCAAAGCTTGCTGGCTTCCCTCTACCATCCATATGCCACTGCTGGATGACTTGCATGCCTATGTGTAAGCAGAGATGTCCCCACCCCAGACTGAGGCGCCTTCAGCTGTGCCTTGATCCAACCAATAAGCATTTGCCTGCCCACCGTTGTGTTTCGTGGATACCAGGGGGGCTGCCACCTGTCAGACGGGATTCACAATTTCAGGCAATTGGACCACAGTGGTTGCAGGGTACTCAGAGCAGGAGCACAATGTTGGGGGCCATCACACCTCCATTGATGGGCTGTCTCTTCATTCCATGGGGGCTGGGAGATGGTCACACACCCCAAGATAGGAGGATCTCACCTCCCTGTCCCGCCGCTCTACAAGTGACCCTTCTTCTTCCTCAAATGGTAAGGGAGCTCCGCCAACCGCTGTGTGCCCTGGTAGTGGCCCTGTTTACTGCCTCCAGTGGCCAGCCGAGGCCTTCAGGGTACTGTCCTGGTGACACAGATTTCACAGTCTCGGTTGAGGTCGCTGCGTCCTGAAAGGCGGCTCCTTTTCTATTATTTAGAGGGGCTTTGCAGGAATGGGTCTGGTAGCCATGGGTTACATAAGCCAGGCCAAGTTCTTTCAGCCGCTGCCTCTGTCCACTGATGTGGGCAAAGGAAGGCTTGTGACTGCTTGCTTGGCCGCACCCTCTTCAGTTTAGCATAGGAATCAAAGGCCTCCTGTAGTTTCTTCTCCCTCATCAAGGCACTCCTGAACACCAAAGAGGGCCTTCCCTGGGCACCTCAGCTACAGCGGGGGGCCTCTTTACTGCAGGCACCGTGCTCTTACTGATGCACTTTACTCTGCTGTTTCACTTCGGGGGCACACAGGGTTTGCCTCCCTCTATCCACCTCTGTGATTGGCCAGAACATTTTGCTTCCTCTGTAGGTCCAGACCCAGAGGAGCCGCAAGCTCTCATCCGCTCTGGGTCCCACTGTCTCCAACAACACCCCGGGGGGACCACTGATGCAGCGAGGCCCCTCGGCCAGTTTGGGGTGTTCCCCAAGGTCTGCCCTGCAACTCACTGATGCTGCCAGCCCCCTCAATGCTAAGGGCCCCACGCAGGCTTCAGGTGGGCCAGGCTGGAAGGCCACTCACTGCTACCTCCGCCCGACTTTACAGTCAGCAGGAACACTTTTGTTTTCTGTCTGTTGCCACCACAGGACAGAACTTTACTTTCGCTGGGCCGTTTTACTCTGTTGTTTGACCCAGTTGTACAGAATCCCCTCACAAAGCCTTAGGCTGAGGGCTGCCTGCTGCTGGGGGATGAACATCCAGAGCTCAGACCACTTTTTGGGAACTCAACAGGAGCGGAGCGCAATCATGCGTCCATTACCTGCGTGCCCCCTGGTGGTCATCTCGTGTTTTATTTTTTAAATAGTGTCATAATGTAGGTACAGAAAAAAGTCATATACATTTGGTGACTGTGGTATAGCCTACGGCCATGAGCAGTGCCCAGATTGTCCGCGTAATGGCATAAGGCCATTACCAAGAGAATCTGGCTACTGGCCATGACCACGAGGGACTAGCAATGGGGTTAAAGTGGGCATGGCCACCAGGGACCTGCTATGTGGTAAAGATTTTCAAAATTGGGATAGGTTTCAAAGGCAAAAGAAATTGTGCTTGTCGGTACAGGTTGAAGTGCTGGATTGGATTACAGCAAATATGCACGAGGAAGGTCAACAAGAAATGGAAGAAAAGGAAAGCATGGTTTTGCAAATACGTCATGTGTTTTTTTGTTTTATTTTAAAGTGTAAAATGTAAGTACTCAACACGGTGATATAGCATTGGTGTCTGGGCAATGGCCCTGCCCGTCAGCAAGGAGAAATGTGTACTGTAATTTTCTAATTGGGCCATGCACAATGGATGAAGCAGTAGGTTTGAATGGGAAAAAATGTCCTGCTTGCGGTTACAGCCTGAAGTGGTGGACTAGATTACAACAAACCTGTGTGATGAGCATTCGCATGGAACTGAAAGCATGTTTTGTAAATATGTCTTGTGTTTTATTTTTCGAAAGTTTACAAATGTAAGTTGAAAATCTAGTGATATACTTTTTTATTGTCCGGGTTGTGTCCCTTGCCCTCGGCAAATGTAAATGTGTACTCTGATTTGCTTATTGGGGAATGTGGCTTGGCCATAGCCTAAGCCCCAAGGATTTGGAGAGTGGACATGGCTGCAAGCCATGAGTACTGGCCATTGGTTACATTATTAGGGTTATAGTGGACATTGAGGTAGGATTCAGGGTAGGTGCAGTGAATAATAGGGGTGGTTTGGTTTGGCTGGGGTCCTGGTGGAGCCTTATGCCATAGGCAATTACTTGATGATTTCCATCCCCAGCATGTGCTGCTGATAACAACAGACATAAGTATGTGTTGCAAACAATATGTTTTTAAAGGAGGTTTATATTTCTTTTATATATAACCTATATGCAATGATATAACACTACAAAACATTTCCACATATAAAAACCTATTACATTGACAGAAGAAAACGTTGTTAAAGAGATGTTATGGTTAAGATGCAGCCCACCCTTGGGACTCCTCTGCTCCAGTAGTTACCCTTGGCATTTTCCTTTTGGGTTCTCATGAGAACTTGCCCAGCTGTACTGCCCCTTCTGTTTATGCATTTCTCTCACTGCCCAATGCACATGTGCATTTATAGGAGCATGGTGTACAATATGTTGTATAAGTAAGGGAAATGTGGATGCAAATGATTTATAAAATATTGTCAAGTGGCAGTTGGTGTTTTAAAGCAAGCATTGAAGGAGTGTTACACCTATACAATTAAAAGGGGTAGAAGGGCTGCCCTGTGCGATGGTGTGCATGTGACATTTGGGTCTTTTATTGATCCATGGCATGTAAAAGTGTACTGTGGACATGGTGGATAGTAATAAAGGTATATCGATTATGGTCTTATTATATGCTAGCGAAAAGTATTTGGGACAGAATACTCCCCGGGGTGGGGGAGGCAGCTAATAAGGTGGGTAGGAACAAGGGCTTGAACCGCCGGTACAGTCCTGCGTTCCAAGGCCCCTGAAGGCCAGTTCTCTCCACTGCCTTCTTCCTCCCCACTCTCTGTCCCGTTTTATTTTTCACTCCCCCTGTTTCGGGGGGGGGGGGGCAGGCCGGCATGGAAAGTGTTCAGTTGGCGTAATAAAAACCTATGAAATTCAGTGAAAAAGTGTTAAAGGGAGATCATGGTTACAAGTAAAACTGAAAAACCTCCGAAATTCGCCAGTTATGGTAAGCTAAGCAACCATAACTCGTGCCACCACCGCGCACTGCTAAGCCTAACATCCAGGACATCAAAGATGACATCATAAATATCATTGATGACATCACTGATGACATCACATATAACCTTAATTTTGATTAACAGTCCCTACAAGGGGTTGCATTTATAATGTTGGTAACAAGATGTTAGGGGTGATCAGGAGACCTATCCTGAACTACTTAATGTATTAAAGAATGTACTCATTTAAACACAACTTTGGATTGGAGTGTTGTTGTTAATACAGGAACGTAATCATGCACTTCCTGTGAAAATGGCAAATAATGATAGCGCGTCTGTGCAATGAGGTGCTGAAATGAAAGTAAGCTTCACCGATCTGACATAAGGATAGACATATTAATATGTATATATAATGGTAGTAATTGGTAAATTACAAACGTTTTCCTTGTACATGAATTTTGACTAAAATTGGACAAAAATACGAATCTCAAAGGTGATGTGCAATGTTCATGTTCTAGACTCCTGAACAAATCCTTAGAGAGAGGTTGGACTTAGCATGTGGAGAGAAATGTAAATGTCCGCTCCTGGTTGTGAGATCATAACTTAGCACCGCCTAATGTTCACTCTCCATGGGAGAGGCTTTAGAGAGCAAAAGGTCTTGCACTATGTAAGAGGGGACAGCTGCCAAAAATCAACAAAGGACATCTGCTGAAATCTCACCTGGGTGGAAAATTGGAAGAGGGCTGGAGATTTCCATTACTGAAGAGACTAGAAAACAGAGGATGTGCTACTTACCTGGAGCCATAGATAGAGCATTGCAGTGGGATCCTATTGACGGAAATACTGGCCAAAATCCTGTGTTTCCCTAAAAGCAAAGCCCTGTCCAGTTTTCAAGAGTGCCAAGCCCAGAGATTTCCAAATGTAAGTATATTGTCCAACAAAATGTCAGCATCAGGATTTATTTAATTAACCTATTCCCTTTCATTAGTGGGTTCTCTTCATTATAAGTGGGGGGAATTGTGTAGACCCTTTGCATATTTGACTGCATATTGATTTAACGCCCAAATAGATTGTGACAGGGAGGAGCTTGGAAGACTTCAAAGCTTCCACCGTCTCTCCTAGCAGGAAGATACAAGATAGTAATTTAATGCAATTGGGGTGGTTTGATTTTTCCCATTCACCCCTGACTTCACTAATGAAAAGGGGTGCCCTTCCCTAAAACAAAATGCCCAACTGATACCCCTCACCAAAACTTGTTTTTAA
Source organism: Ambystoma mexicanum (assembly GCF_040938575.1). NCBI lineage: Eukaryota > Metazoa > Chordata > Amphibia > Caudata > Ambystomatidae > Ambystoma > Ambystoma mexicanum. The sequence continues at coordinate 1,066,869,526 of NC_090941.1, forward strand.
ACAAAAGATATACTTGCCATCAAAACGAAATTGATAATTGTCACCATCCCCAAATCTTGTCTTAAAAACAAAAATGTGTTTGTTCCATCCCCAAACCTTGCATGTCAATCCAAATGATTCTTGTCCCCTAAATGAAATTCCCCACTGAAATCCATTCCCAAAGCAGTCTTTTAAATAAAAGGTATACTTGTCTGAAAAACAAAATTAATAATCATCCACATTTTACTGTCCAACTTCCCCAACACGGGGCTTCAAGTGACGGGGGAAAGACGAAACTCCTAAACTGTCCCCACTGCCTAGATCTGGCTTTTAAACCGAGGGGTGTTGCATATCACTGCTCCGCAGGTTTTGGTGCTGGGGAGAGAAGTGTTTTGCAAAGTGAAACAAGTGTCATTTCTAGTGAACAATATACACTCTCTCCTGAGAGTACATGACTCTAATAGCAGAAGGATTTTGCACTGCTTTTGGATGAAAAGGAAACCGGGTTCAATATGCCACATGCATTTTTAAAAATCGGTAATTTCAAACTGCTAGCATTTTGGGTGCACAGGAAACTCCATGTATCAAACCTTGAAGGTGAACTAGTTTTCATAAAACAGACATGTGCTCATGTTTTAACACTAAAACTCTCAGCAATAAACACTGAAGATAATGTTCAAGTATTGTGCCATATTATTATTATTGAAATTCAACATAGAACAGGGTTCATGGAAAAAGTAGTTCTGACCAGTTAATTTAGCCAATGTTCCATGCTTGTGAAACAAAAGTAAAATGCAGAAAAAGTGCGTTTAAAAGTAACATCCTACAGAAAAGTGTGTTTTGTAATTTAAGCTGCGTTTACTGCCACCGAAAAAGTGGTGTATGTAATTAAACAAACATAGTATTCATTGTGCTTATATTTTTAATTAAACATATAAATATTTATTCTTTCTATACCCGGTCCTGTCCTGGTTCTTGCCTAACTGTTGGGGTGGGGGTGGGAGGAGATTAATGTCGCTCTATATGATTCATCAACAGGGCGAGCGCAAAAAAAATTAGAACATGTTGTATGGCTCCTTGAGTGGGGGGAGAACTCCCCAGGTTAAGGGTGGTCTCTCAATATAATGCTACAATTAGATGATATAGCATCATATTATGTAAGGGCGTAAGGGGTCTTCATGGTCACCACAAAAGGTGTCTGCCCATTGGTGCAAAATCCAAATGAAGGAATATAACCCAAGTGGGGGGCATTATTGATATTGATGTTTTATTTATATCACACTCGTACACAAGTGTTTCGGAGCGTGACAAGGCAAGGGAGGGGGAACAATGGAGTACAAAACAACAATCATACTAGGTCCAGTGACATTGAGAATGCGCAAGTGCATGGGAGAGGGAAAAAGGGGAAAGTGCATTGACGGGGGAGAAGTGGAATGTGCTGAGCAAAGGAATACAGATAAATAATAAATAAATAAATAAATAAATAAATAAATACATAATAAAAAGCAACAACAGAGGTAGTGCAGCCAGCGAATGGCAAGTGCTAAGTATAAGGCAACAGACAGGTTATATCTGATAAGTGCAGAAAAGAAGGGACAGGGGCTGTATGGTTACATATACAGACCCCATGTGATGCCCCAGCCATTTAGAAGCCTGAAAGAATCCTGGGGGCCATTCCCTGCCCCGGTAATTCCCCTCTGGGAGGGATATATTACTATTAGGACACGTTGTATACTAAAAGCCCCACAACCCAGACACTCGTCAGGCTGAAGTATGCCCCCTCCCCTTCAGTCCAGTGTTTTGACTAGGATACAAACTATTTATTTGGAGTCGGGGAATTTGCAGATGCCCCCAGTATCTGTATTAGACCCCCTTAGCAGTCGACTCTCAAGCTTCTTCTTTTCATGTCCTGGCTCCAGCCTTTGCCCAAGGCTCACACCATAGTATTTACTATAGCTTTTCCACTAAGTCTTGCTGTTTTCAATCTGTGGCCTATTTGACTTGGCCATTTCAAGTTCTTCCTCTCTGTCTCCTTTTCTCCTCAACTCTTTGGTACATGAGAGACACTCTTGAATTTTTATTGTCAGGCTTTGTCAGTAATTGCTTCATTGAGCGTTCTGGTTGGTGGGTCTGCTTCCATTTTTAATTTGGTGTTCCTGATTGCTGATTCTCTAATGGGTTCACCTCCACCCCGGGTCGGCCCGCTTTCACTTTCATTCAGGTGTTGTGCTTGTTTTGATATTCTGATTGAGCCAGTTGACCCGTCACTGCGGGCAAAGGCCTTAAACGTCTGTCTGCCATCTTGGTAATCAGGCGGCAGTGTCCTGTTGAGGCAATATATGAGGTAGTTTCATATTGAGGCAGTGTCATACCTGTTGGTAGCAGCCCATCCAGCTAAGTTAAGAGCCTGAGCGAGCGACGGTCCCTGAACACGGTCAGCAGTGGCATCACCAAGGGGGTTGGCCTGCCGCCGAGGGTAATATCGCCATTAGCTCCCGTTTTGTTACGTATGCAGGTGCTAATGGTTTGTATTGTACCTTTTCTGCACATCCCGGCGCTGTGTCGTGGTTCAGAGTCCATTTTCAATGTTGATGGCTGTGAAGTTATTAACATTGAAAATGGACTCTGGGAACAACGTCGCTGTGCTGGGCCATGCAGAAAAGGTATGTTTCTTTTTTTTTTAAACCAAACTCTTCACACCCGGGTAGGTAACTACATGTGTGCAAAGAGGTGAGGGAGAGGGCAAAGAAAGGTAGCAGGATCAGGGAAAGGAAGAGTGTGTTGACAAACATCAACCAGGCTGCTCAGAAGCTGTTTGTACCAGACAATACAGTCCACGTTCCGAGCATCCTGATTGGCCAGCGCCCCCTTCCAGGGTATTAATGGCCCTATGTTCCAGCATTCATGCTGCAAATGCTGCAGTCAAGTTAGTTTCCTTGCATTTAGCAGATAAGCACACAACGCATATGTGTCATCTGCTCCTATTGCCCTGTATTTCTCAATGCAATCCATTTGTGACATGTGAACGTGATATGCTTATGTTTTAACACTAAAAATCTCAGCAGGAAATGCTGACGATTATGTTCTATTATTGAACCTCAGTTGGTATTGTTATACACCCTAATTAGGCTCCCTCGCCTTTTACAGAGTACTACCCGACCGCAATCCATTGATGGTTTGTCGCTTGGGTATTGGCCCGGAAGACTGGGTAAGTTATCCTCTACCTCTCTTGTCCTCAGAGACATGTCTACATAGTTTAGCATTAGTGGACGTCGGTACTCATTTTTGGTTGTTTTTAATAGGTCCACCCTGTGTCTACATCACAGCATCAGAGAGGTCAGTACCTTTGATGTTTAGCTGAATACTTTAGACACATCCTAACCAGTCTTATCCCTTGTTAAAAAGGTTCATTCTCATTACCCTGTACGGCTCTCTCAAAGGAACCATTACGTTTAGAAATATTGAAGCTCTAACCCTGAAGATGGATCTTGATCCGAAACGCGTTGGTTGTAGCAACATCTAGAAGAAGCTATTTGGAAATATGAGTTATCACCACAGACTGACTCTGTGAATATTTGTAAACACTGAAGTTTGTTGATACATTCTTTGTTACTTGTCATTTCTTTAATGTGCGATACCCAACCAGGTTGGCTGGTATGTTGTTTTGTCTATATGAAATATCAAGAAGTTGATGAAACATATGTCCAAGAATGTTATTGGAATTCATGTTCATGAAATTAAGTTTGATGAGGAATAAACACCAGTGTATGTACATGTTATATGGTATAAGCAATTGTATGTGGTCAAGGGACATGTACTCTTTATTAACCTACACATATAAAATTGGTGAAATAATTAAGTTTCGAAAATTAGTGACCTACCATTGGAACTCCGTCCCCCTCAGAGTGCATTTGGGCCTACTATGTAGCAATACATGGTTCTGGTTGTGCGTCTGTTAAGGATGTCATTGGACATGGAGCGATAAGGTTGGGGTGCATTTATTCAATATAGAGTTATTAAGGTGGATAAGTTGCCTTCTAATCGAGACTGCTTGAGGCCGTCAAAAAACTTTGTGATCTTGGAGCAAAAACGCAAGGCAGCAACACATAAATGTAAGCACCTGCATACTGTGATGGAGAAAATTAAATCAGCACTTGCACCATAAAGCAAAGAATTATCAAAAGAGCCAGAGACCAACTGCAAACATTTCTGGTTCTATGTTCATTTATCCCCAGTTTTGTTTTCCGCAACTTATTTTTGCCAAAAATGTGTTGCCGAAAAAAAATGCATTGAATATTTAAGTAGGTCCCCCAAACTCATACCCTATTATGTATTCCCTATAACTCACCCCACCCTACCCCTCATATGACCTGACCCCCCTTTCATATATCTCAATGATTTTTTCAACATAAAATGTTCCACAAAAAGTGTGGGCGAAATATAAGGGGCAATGGTTGAACGTCATACCACACTTCTATATGATTACAAGAGCGCTCAGATCCTCCAGTAGAACATATTATTTTTCTGAACAGTTTACAAAATATTAGAACATGGGGGGGTCTTAAACCGATCGATGATGTTATCTATATTCACGAGAGTGGCGGATTTTCTGGATATCATTACATCAGACATCACCTGAGTTGTGTTTTGGGAGAGTCAGAATGGTCATAACGTGTTTCTTAATATCTGGTCAACATTAATTTATAACTTACTCTTGAAAGCCACTGACCAGCTCTCACTCCAGGTATATGCACTGACACCATGGCATCGTGGTTGTAAAAGGGAATACGCAAATACTCAGGCCTTGGGGTGATATATGGAGGAGACAGGAAACTGGCTAATAACGTTTCGGAGGAAAAAGATCACGTAAACAGATTTAGTTCCAGTGCTTTGGGAAGGGGATAAATAGGTAAAGCATGGTTGGCCTTGGCTCGCAAATACATTGAACGTGGCATGCACGATATACCATAACTACCAGTATATCAAAGGAGAAACCTGATAAATATATTGGTTTGGAAGACCAGGGGACACAGCCACTTATTCCAACTGACAGGGGTTGATTTGATCGAAGCAGATAGTTTATTGCTGCAGGAGATGTGGCTTCTTAATAAACTGGCATTGGACGGCTACAGACTGTTCTTAAAATTGGCCATGTTTAAGGGTAAGGGCCGCCCATATGCAGAGCTCTTGATTGGATTAACCAAAATTGGATGCCCAAACCCTTACCTACAAGTTATTGTATTTTCCTGCAATAGGGACATATAAGTAAAATCGCACCCTCTTTGATAATCAATACATATTGGAATCCGGTAGCTGTATCCCTTTGGGCAATGAGGGATGCCGTGACCCTGATTATGGAGGATGTGGCAATTCGATTTCCAGGGGTGGATGTCCTAGAAGGGGGCAATTTTAGCTGTTGCTGTTTCAAGGATGGGGAAATTGTGAATAAGCCAAGAACCTTGAAGAAGTTATCTCTGTCTAAGGGGAAAGCTTAGTGTGACCTCTTGTACGATTGGGATGTCCACAAATTGAATGCTGCCTTAGTAGGAGATATCCCACATAAGCCTACCTGAAGAAGTGTACCCCTCCCGTCGTTTATAGATTGCATGTTTCTTTAAAATACCATTGCGGCTCCAATTGCGGCTAAGAGTGTGTCACTTTAGGTTGTAGAAGTGGATGATAGTGACCATGCTCAGGTTGGACTGCGCCGGTTTTTCTGGAGAAACCTTCCAAATTGCTGTGCTATGCAACCAAGCAGCTAGCCGTTTGATTTTGAAGGGGTTTCTGGTGGAAACATGTAATGAATTACTGCGTTTGCGCTTTCAGAGATTGCAATGGAGAACCAACATTTAGAATCAGCAGTATACAGAGAAGCTAGAGGAGCTGTATAAAGTCTTGGTTCACCCCCAAGGAAAGGGGTTGCTCACACTCATGATTTTAATGTGGATATGAAACTCCATAAGAAACAGCTTGGAAGGAGGTTGAGATCTTTGCAGGCCATTTGTCCTTTGAAAATTCATGAATTGATTAAGAGGCTGCGTAATCAGTACAAGTATTGGCTAAGCCAACACTGTAACCTGATGATGCAGCGCAATGCTTAAAAAATGATGAGCATTTTAAAGGACCAGAATATCGCTCAGTATTGGGGGAGGTGGCAAAGAACCGATTCAATCGCCAACCTTTAATCCAGCTTAACCCTGTTCTGGAAATGACTTGGGTAGGTTATTTTAGTAGAGTGTACACAGACACATCCTCTAACAAAGAGTATGATACAGTTGATAGTAATGTGCCTTGGACTCCGCCGCTTGATCTAGATGATATCCATAGGAACATAAAGGACAGTAAGTCTTCCGTAGCACCTGGGGCCGATGGGTAATCTAACATGACACTAAAGAATGCCCTCAAGATGTGGGCTGTGAATTTAACCATAAAGAAAATCATGCAGTCTTGGAAATCCTCTATTAAATCTATTCATGAAAAAGTTGATAGTTCCAATCCCATGAATTTTTGACCCATAGCACTCCTGGATGTCCCAGGGAAAATCTTTTGCTTAATTGTGGAAAAAGAACCTCACAGATGGGCAGAAAATGTGAATGTCCTTGAACCATGGCAATCTAGTTTAGTCCGGGGAGTGGTTATAATCTTAAATGGGTTTTTTATTTAATTTTATCCAAGCTAAGTTTCAAGATCTTAAAAATTGTGTATATATTTGTTTTATAGATTTTGCCATGGCTTTTGATTCTCTTACTCGTTCATTGCTTTGAAGTAAGTAAAAAACATGGGAATGACCCCCATACCAGATTAAAATTTTAAATGCCCTTTATTCACGAACTTCTTTAAAAATCAGATTGAATGAAGAGGGCATCTTGTCTAGCCCTATGAATACAGATAAAGGCATGGACCACGGCTGTATTTTAGCACCACTACTTTTTAATTGTTGTATTGCTGACCTGGGGTAAACACTGGTTGGTGTAAGATCCATGTAGATGATTTGGTGCTGTGCGACCAAACCCCCATTTGTCTGCCGCACCAAATCAATGCACGTGTGCATTATAGTTCATCCAATAGACTAGAAATTAATATTAAACCATCAAAGGTAATGATTTTAAGGCAAGGGAAAATAAATAAATATATAATTTATTAAGAATTTGAAGTTGGTACTTTTAGATGAAGCATTAGGGATGGTCTCCGACTTTGTATATTTGGGTTTTAAAATAAGGACGGTTTTCGTGTAGTCCCTTGCAGCAATTTTATTGGATTAATGTTATGTCAATAATCACCTATGGGGCTAAAACTCTGTTTTGGCAAGTTTGTGGGCAAGTTTCGAGGGGATTATTTGGATGCAGGTTTTGGATTTGCCATTAGGTTCCCCACATGCATTAGTCCGATATGAGCTGGTTCTTTCTTGTATGTAGTCTGATATGAGCTGGGTCTTTCTTCTATGTAGTCCTATATGAGCTGGTTCTTTCTTCTATGTAGTCTGATATTAGCTGGGTCTTCTTCTATGTAGTCCTATATGAGCTGGTTCTTTCTTCTATGTAGTCCGATATGAGCTGGGTCTTTCTTCTATGTAGTTCGATGTGAGCTGGGTCTTTCTTCTATGTAGTCCAAAATGAGCTGGACCTTTCTTCTATGTAGTCCGATATGAGCTGGGTTTTTCTTCTATGTAGTCCGATATGAGCTGGGTCTTTCTTCTATGTAGTCCAATATGAGATGGATCTTTCTTCTATGTAGTCCGATGTGAGCTGGTTCTTTCTTCTATGTGGTCTCAGGTCGGGTGGAAAGTTCTGTTATTTTATAGGAAGATTCTAATGGCAGAGAAACAGTCCCTGTTGGGGCAGCTACAGCTCGCTATGGAAAGAAAAAAGGAGTATAGATTGAGTGAATGAGAACAGTCATGCAGCAGGTTGCTTCTAGAACTGGAGGTGACTGTGCAAACCCGAAAAGACTGTCTCCAGAAAGTGAGGAAATTATTTACTGAAGTAGATTGGATCCGTACAATTGAGATTTGAAAAAATTATGCACATCAGTATTACGTGAATCTAGAGGGGAAATGTGTGATTGTGTTCCCGAGGTACATGTTTTTTTTTTCCCCAGGACAGTAAATGGAGGAAATACATTTTAAGAATTAGGCTAAATCTGCTTAAGTCTAATGAAATACTGGGAACCAGGTGGAGTATCTCAAGGGAAATCAGAACATGCAGATTCTGCCAAGGTAGAGACTCAGCGCTGGAGAATGCAGTGTGAGAATTTGATGGTCTTGATGCAATCTTACTTGGATGCATTTTTATCAGGTTTTCATACTTTTTCAACACCGTGGGGTCTAATGCGAGTATTAAATTGACTCTCATGAGATTTCTTAACGAAATGTTTAAAATATTAGAAGTCTGAATTGGTATGACTTTTTCATGATTTGTGTGGATCATTGTTCGAATTTTAATTATGTTGGGAATTTAATGTCATATTTCTTGTTGTGCGCCTCTTTTTTATTGTAAGGTTACTGTTCTGCTGTGTTTTGTTTCTTTGTTTGAAAGGCTCAATTGAGCCCAGCACAATCATCATTAAATATAATAATAATAAAAAAATAATGATGCCTCTTCCATATCCTCCAAAACTGCAACACTACATTCACTGGGATCCTGTGAACCCTGAAGGTCACTTGAACTTCCATAAACAATTCCTCTCGTAGGATGCCAGAGTAAAAACGTTATGAAAACCATTATCTGGGTTTATAAAATGTTGCAAATTCGTTCCCTTAAGGGGAATAAAAACTGTGTTGTCGCAGCCGTGCCAATGTACATTAGATGAAATTGAAGAAACATGCTTACCTAAAAACAATATTCACAATAGACAGTATCATTCAGAAAAATGTGGTAAACTTCCTGCATAGGAGAAATGCTCTGATGTCAGTGAGATTGAAGTGTTGGATCAGACTCCAGGGAGAAGGCTATCAGAGGAGCGACACATAGCATTGGCAATGGTAAAAGGCATTAGAAAGGATGGTAACCATCGAGCACTTGGCCCATGTAGAATATGATTACGTTTTGAGTGACTTAAATGTTACAAATCAGGATGGGCCGTTGCAGGTTGTTAGCAACCGCGTTACCGAACATCAGAGAGGGGTTTGCCAGAGCTCACAGCGAGGCTGAGGTGTGAACGAAGATCCAATCAAATGTCTTCCCATCATATGATATCACTGAGCGCAGGCTGCTGCATGCACAGCTCATAATGATGGGGGGCCTTATCAGCCTGCCCATTGACTCATTCAGTATTCATTCTCTGGAAGAGCACTCATCACCTAGACTCTCCAACTATGCTAAGATCATATGCAGAGTAACTCAAGGACCAGTCATTTAGCCATTCCTCTTCAATATGTATGTGGATTCCGCCATCTATCTGCAAACACTCTCTGCATACTCTACAGCCTGCTCCCTGATGAATTTGAAACTCCCATCAACACATTGACACAGAATTCAGAAGATTTGACCCCTCTCTACTACCATTTATCTGGCCTGAATGCTTGGTCCTCACTCCAAGGCCACCCAGAAAGCCTGAAAGCTGTGAGTGATCTTTGATCAGTCTCATATCCGTTGTCAAGAATGAGTTCTTTGACCTATGCCTGTGAAACGAGGTCCATTGCCTTTCATAGCAGCCTCTGTAAATTGCAATAGTCCTTGCAGTGACCACTTGCTATCCCTAGCAGTGCAATAGTGTCAAAGAGGCATTTTGGAAAAGAAAAGTCATCCATGAAACTACAAAGGGCCCATAATCAAGTTGCTCATCTGATAATCAACCCAAAACATTGAGTCCATATCATGCCAGTACTTAGTGTCCCTACGTGGCCCTCTGATGAAGGTAAGATGTTTCTTGGATACTTTTGATTGGTCCACAAATCCCTCCAGTGCTGCACCTCATGTTCTCTCTGAAGGCACACCCCTGAACGCTCACACCAGAACAAATACAACCCGCTAGGGAAAAAAGGGCCAAGTCGATCTTGTAAGGATAACAAATCTGGCAAAATCTGCATGAGCAGCATGTTAAGAAGGCACATCGCATCATCAGTGACATCATCATATACAGTAAAAACCTGCACTGCTGGTTGGTGTGCACCAATACAGGATCTGCCCGCTCCATAATGGATGCCATGTCATTGCTCCCAGCCCAGTCCGTCCGTCTTCCATCACCTGGGTGCTGCAGAGATCATCTTCTTCTCACCGATGAAGGTCAAAGATCAAATTAGCTGCACTCCTTACATAATGCTACTTCATCATTATACTGTGCCCAGGGAATGCTTTAAGATTGACACAAAGGAGGTTTTAGGCACTATGACCTCCACACACACAATTCACCCACTCCCCTTTGCGCCATCAGGCTCAAAGTTCTCCACCCTCATTTTGAACTATAATGTATCACTCCCAGCACCTCTCAATACAAATCATATGATTGTAGCTCAACGATATGCAATGTCCATTTTCTTTGAACATTCAGGACTTGTTACTTTAGGGTTAGGGGTCATGCTTCGGCCATTGTGCGAAAACATGCACACCAGGCGCCGGTCTGTGATCGCAGCCTTGTATGGCATATTCCTTTTGGGTAAAAAGCATCTTTGCAACTCTGTTAGAACAATGAATGAGCTTGATGGCGGTTGAGGGTGTGGATTGTCCTCATGGGAGCTTGTGCATGGCTGGAGGTTTCCCTTGTCTCACAATTAGGGCCTAGTGCATGATATGCTGCATTCGCCATGCAGGCCTTGTCTCCTAATTATGGTTACTAACATCTACCCAAAATGCTCTAACATCTACACAAAATGTCAGTCTTGCTCGTGTCCTGGGTTACACTAGTGGGTTGATCATATTGGTGTTGGATCCTACCACCGTCCCCCCTTCCCCTGGCCCATCGTAGTGCTTCAAATGCAGTTCACCTTACTCTAAAGCACTTAGGGGGGGTGTGACAAGGTCACCACCTTCCCAACACATCCATAGAAGGTTCCAACTCTAACAACCACCTGGACAACTGAAGCAGACCAAATAAAATCGCTATAACTGTAGAGCTTTTCATGCTCTGGGCTCTTCCCTCTAGAATAGCTTTTGAACCAGATTCTCAAAATAAACACATTAGTTCATATTCTGGAATGTCTTATTATTATTATTATTATTATTATTATTATTATTATTATTATTATTATTATTATTATTGTTAGGGTATTTATTGCACGTGACCCTAGCTTTGGGAAGCAAGAGAACACTTTGCAATCATAGGTGAAGAATACAGCGAGGAACGCAGTGAAAAAAGGAGCAGGGAGCAAACAGGGGAGGCGAGTATGGGATTTTGGCATCAAGGGATCTGCAAGCAACCGGGAGGGGGGGGTGACAGTGCAGAGCAGACCACTGAGTCTCAGGTAGGGTGGGGAGTGCAGGGTGTGTGGACCTAGGTGTTAGGGGGAATCATTCCTTGAAGTGGAAGGTCTTGAGCTCTTTCCTAAACTGTAGAAGTGATGGGGAAAGTCTGATATGTTCGGGGAGGAGGTACCAGAGTCTTGAAGCGTAGACATAGTTACAACGACTTGCCTCTTTCTCTGGATAGAGAGCAATTCATTCCAAAATCAGCTAATCTGTCCTCCTTTTTAATCTATTGCCTAGACACGTGACGCCTAATGAAAGTGCCACTCATTGCCTAAGCATTATCTGCAGGTTTTGGCTCTCTGTGGGATCCTCTCACCCTATGGACTCTTCGCTTAGGATGTGAAATGATAGCAAAACCCATTAGAGCAGATTGTAGCCTCAAGTGTACCCACCAGACTGCCAGGAGCACGGCCAAAAGCTCTGCAAGCTCCCATAGTATGTCAAATGGCACTGTAAAAACAATTACTTACAAATTATAATGCAAAGAAGGCAAAACTAGTAGAGGAAGACACTCAGTTATGGCAGCAGTGGTAGGTGGTGTGCATGGGGAAATGGTTGTCAGTGGTGTGGCACCCTATAATTATTTCTTCTAGTGTTCTGCACTGTTGCTCATTCCATCTTCCTGGGTCATCTCTGAAGCCCAATTACTTGCTCTACAGCTTCAACCTTTTCTTACATAAAGAACCGAATCGGCTGCTGCCCCCCTATGCAGTGATCCACTCAGGGACCATCATGTGGTGCTGTGCTATGCCCTCCACCTTTAATATAGCGTACCTGGTACCCCATCAAACATTCATAGAACACTCAACTATCGTTCAAACTATGGCTTAAAAGCGCAGACTCTAACTTTCCACTTTGCCTTGTAGTCACTGAGTCCTGGATCTAAGAGCAACTTTTGAAGAGTAATACAAGCAATACCATGTTCATTGTTAAATCAGTACTAGGTTGACCTTCGCACATCCAGCCTCCAGACCTGGCACCTAGTTCTTACCCTTTTCAGAAGGTTAGAAGTCTGGGAGTGATTTTGTTTTTTGGCATTTTGTTTTTTACCTCTGAATGTATGGTCTTTGAAGAAGGCACAACAGTACAGGTTATCCAAAAGAAAGGAAATACGTATACACTTCACTACAATCACAAAAGTTACAGCCAGTCAGTTCAGGGCCAGCTTAAGGAATTCTGGGCCCGGGCAGGTACACAGATGTCTTTGCGCCCCCCTCCAACCCCCCCAAACCAAATAAATCAAGGGATCCAAAGTCTCTCGTCATGTTCCAACACTTTTTTAAATTTCTTTATTGGTTTTTCAACAGAGTGTAACACAAATGAACCATTGGTTAGACAATGCAATATGTATGAATCAAGAACAACATGTCTTAACGTTCACACCCCCCTCCCTCCGAGACCACAGTGGAGTCCTCAGATTTCCTTAGGCACGAGCCGGGCCGGGACTGCCAGAGCTGTTCAAGGCGCTGTCTTGCGCCACTGGGTGGAGTAGTGGGACCGTTAGCGCTACCCATCGGAGGAGATCTGCGCTGGAGTCCAGTCTTTGTACCTGAATCGCCGTTTCCCAAGCCGGAGTCTCAGCGGCTATCCATCTCCTGAGGTCGTCACACCAAAGGGCCTCGCTCGGCCCCCCTGCGCTCTTCCAACCCATGGCTATGCGCCTTTTTGCTGTTATGTATATCAAGTCAGTGAGTTTATTTAGGGGCTTATTCTTGCTGTTTCGCTTATAGCTTCCCAATATGCAGGCTGCTGGCTCGTGAATCTCCACCTCGATCTCAGCTGTTGCCACCTTCTCTTTCACTCGGGCCCAGAACCTCTGCACTACCGGGCAGCTCCAAAACATGTGGGTCATACCCGCCCTTGGCTCGTGACATTTGGGACATGTCTGGATCGTGGCTCCTTTGAACTTTGATATGCGTCGGGCGTAAGGTAGGCTCTGTTGGTAATGTACAGCTGAATAAGTTGGAGGCGAGCATTTCTGGAGATTTTTTTATGGTAATGGGTAAGTTTCTGCCATGCTTTGTCCTCAAATTCGATACCCATTTCGCTCTCCCATCTACCTTTGCATTTCAGTGTGTTCTTTGTCGTGCTCTGCAATAGGGCTTCATATATTCTGGAGGTTTCGTGACCTCCTTCGGCAGTGTCCAGCAATGATTCGATGGCTTCATTCTCCATGAGTTGGTTGGCGGCCTCTGGCCATCTCTTCTTCAGGGCCTTCGTTACTGCTCTGTGGAGCAAGAACTGGCCCGTGGGCAGGCCCGTAGACTTGCAGAGGTCAGTAAAAGTCATGAGCTCTTGTTCATGGGTGAGGTCTCCGAGTACTGCCACCCCATAGGGTTCCCACTGAGTGCGTGTTTCCGTGTGTCCCCATGAAGGTTTCACCATGACAGCCGCAATGGGGATCTGGGGGGAATATGGGTCTGTCAACCCCACTGCTTTGCAGGCTCGCTTCCAGAGCTGAGTTCCAAGTTTGATTAGGTAAGGGTGATGATTAGGTAGAGCCCCCTTCTCGACCCAAAGTAGGTCTCGGAGTAGCAGTTGCGGCAGGGCCGGTTGGAGGAGTCGGGTGTCAGTGGTGGCTTCATCCGCCATCCAGTGTGTTACGTGCCTCAGTTGACTGGCCAGGTAATACAGTTCGAAATTGGGGGCTTTCAATCCCCCCTTCTCATAGGGTCTTTGGAGAATGTCCAGCGCCACCCTGTGCCTACCTCCCTGCCACAGGAATCCCCTACAGAGCTTGTTCAGGTCTCTGAAAAAAGCGGGGGGGATGTTGAAGGGGACGTTGGAAAAGCAGTGTAGTAGGCGTGGGAGTGCTACCATTTTGAGGAGTCCCGCCCGCCCAGCCACAGAGAGAGGGAGCTTCCCCCAAAATTCCATGGATTTTGCAAGTGCGTCCTTCGCCCTAACCGTGTTAAGAATGTGTTCGGTACTCGGGTTACGGTGTATGGTAACACCCAAGAATCTAAAGGATGTTACTTGCCACTGGAGGTCTAGTGGGGGCAGAGATCCGTACTCCTCGCTATACAATGCAGCGAGGGGGTAGAGGCAGGACTTATCCTTATTTATCTGTATGCCTGTGTGTGTGTGTGGAAGCAATCTAATGTCTCCAGAATGTTGGGCAGACGGAGCTCGGGATCATGCAGGTAGAGTAGCATGTCATCTGCATACATGGAGATGAGATGTGACACCCCGTCTAGCTCAATGCCTCCGTCACCGTATGTTCCAACACTCCTAATGCAATCACAACCGATAGCTTGATATGCTGCCCCGCAGAAATCAAAATATGCGTGGGTATTCCTAGTCCCTTACCCTCTTCAGACTTACTGGAATCAGAATAATAACCAAGTGGTATTTCAAGGGTAACATTTTGCTTTGTGTATGAATGAGAAGGGCATTTGCCACACACAGCCATAATAGGATCACCTAGCCATGAGATGGCAACAACTGGAAAATGGTTTGAGTACCTCTGCCTGTTAGGCAGAATCACATGCAGTACCCTTTGTGAACACTACATGCAATTAAGACTACAAGTGTCAGTACAATTTCACCTTTGGTACAAGCCTGTACTACACAGTAAAGTGGTAGCAGTGGCTGAGCAGCCAGACTTTTCAGGAATTGAGTGAGCAGTAGAGCAAGTTACACAAAGGACCAACAAATACAGTGGTTCAAACAAACACTTACTCAAGGTTTCCTGGTAAAAAAATATACATTTATTTACACAGTCAGTTTGAAAACATTACACTAGCAAGAGCATCTCAATATCATATAATAATATGCTACAAATACACAGCCAATAAGTTACTGAACAAGTTCAGCTTCCGTGAAGTGGGAGCAAAATGGCACTTCAGATACTTTTAAAAGGGGTAATTAAACAATGTTATACGAATTAACAACACAAATACTTTCATAGGCAGGGCAAAGGGATTCAGTTCACTACAACCAGCAATTCAATTTAATAGGCCTGGGCCAAAGTCAATGGTTCAGAGTCTTGTATAGGATAGCACAGTTCTGGTAGTAAATGGTTAAGTTTTTGGCACAGTTCTTAGGAGAATTTGGCTACGCGAAAAGTTAGACAAATGTTTAGAGAAGGACAAGCCTTCAAAGTTGGGAAAGTTTTACAAACTTTCTCTGTGGCTGAAAAGATTTCCGGACCGCACAGTACCTTTAAAGTAAAGAAGAGCTGTAGCTGAGGCAGTTGTTCCTGGCAGTTTGAGCAGATCCCGCTGTTCCTGAGCTTCAGTCGTGGGGACAAGAAGGAGGACGTCGGGAGGTTCCTGCACTGCCCAGGGATGAGGCCACAAGCTTAGCAAAACGTCAGTTTAAGGTGTGAGTGCCTTAAAGTCCACAAGCTGGTTTCCTTCCCCCTGGCTATCCGGTTTTCATCAGCACTCTGAAGAAAATTCGACCATGATGAGGATGGTGTCCAGGTGGCTTGCGAGTTGGTTATTCCCACCAAACTCAAGGGAAGAAGTTAACCTTCAAGGGCTTCTCTGTCAATGGAGTATCAGGCAATTCGGACCTGCAGCAGGGCTTCACCGGTCGTCCAGGAGTTACAGTAGTGCTCTTCCTTTAGCTCGTCTTCGGTTCTTTTGTTCCAGTGGTCGACTCTGCTTTCCAAGTCCCAGAGACCTGCTTTTAAATAGCTTTACCCCATTCATTCCAGCCTGGTTGTCAATCACACAGCAGGGTGGCTATTCTTGCCGGACAGCCAGCCGGCCAATCACGCCAGAGTGCATTTAGGTCTCCTAGGAGACTAAGCACAAGGGGTTTTGGGCACCTCCCTCACCTCCTGTCCATCCCAGACACTCAGGCGCCAGAGTAGGGCTTCAGCACTGAAGCCCGCCAAAGGCCAATGAACAAAGGGACCAAACGTGGTTTGGCGTGCAGAGACAAACACAAGAAGGGTTTTTCCTAAAAGAAATAGAGAAAAAAGTTGAGCGGAAGAGGTCTTGGACGCCATATTGAAAAACATGGCTGCCTCGATTTTTAGCTACCGTTGTTTGCGGTCGGGAAAAATCATGGTAGTTTAATCTAAACCACTGCCACCAGCCATTTAAAGTAGGAAAGGGTAACATTTGACTGTTACATGAATGTTTTGACTCAGGGGAAGCTAGGCAACCCCTCCAGCACTCTATAGGAAGATAGTCTGTGCTGGGTCTGTAAATTTGAAGAGACTAATAAAGCCAATTTAACTTTACATGCCCTGGGAGACAGTAGTCAGTCCCTTAGAAGGTATTGAAACCTTGGAAAATCTAAAAGACATCTCTGTGCCATTGCACTGAAGGTGCTGTGTGACACACAGAAAAAGATTATGCCTATGGAGTTGTGTTAAAACTGTAACCAAAGAACACAAAGGTCAAACATACATCAAAATACATGGAAGAGTGGGAAAAAAAGGCTTACACTCTTCCTAGGAAAAAAAAATCAAATCCTAGAAATCCAGCAAAGTTGCTGGGGGTCTCAAAAGGTAAGGGAAATTAGCACATTTTGAGAATTCTCCCTAACACTCGTCCCCTCCCCCTCAAACTAAGGGACAGGTGGATTTAATCCACTCCTGGATGAATCTCCTTACTCTAGTCGGTCAAACATCCTGGAGAGACCATCAGCATTTTGGTGGTGACACCCAGACCTGTGTTCAATGGTAAAATCAAACCCTTGCAGGCTGATTGACAATCTCATTAGTTTAGGGTTTCCCCCTTTCATTTGCATCAACTATCTCAAGTGTTGGTGGTCAGTCTGAATCACAAAAGTAGATTCATACAAGTATGGTCGAAATTTCTTCAGTGACCACTCAATAGCAAAACATTATCTTTCAATGGTTGCCCACCTTGTTTCTGGTTCCTTCAGCTTCCTGCTGATGAAGCAAATGGGGTGCTCCCCACCTTTCTCATCCAGCTGACTCAGAACTGCACCTATACCTGTATTTGAATCATCTGTCTGCACAATGAAGGTTTGGTTGTAGTCAGGAGCTGTTAGGACTGGAGCTTGACAAAGGGCTTTCTTTAGTCCTTCAAATGCTTGAGTGAACTCCTCATTCTACCTGAAGGCGGCAAAGAATATCACACTCTTCCCAGGTAAAGAAATCAAATCCTAGAAATCCAGCAAAGTTGCTGGGGGTATCAAAGGGTAAAGGAAATTAGCACATTTTGTGAATTCTCCCTAATACTGCCTATAATAGATGCTCTTGGAAAATGCCTATCTAATAACTATATACAAACCAAAACTATTGCCTTTGTCAATGCTTGTTTTTAACATGTCTTCGGTGCAAGGACACATTTGTTGAAAACATGTTTATTTTGCACCAGTAACACATTTACAACTCACATTAAGCCATTAACTCGCAGAATACTGTTTAGAAAGAACACTGGCAGACTAAAGCTTGATTTTACAGCTTGAAAAAGCTAGCTCAAAGGAGGATGTGTTTTTGGCGTGGAGTGGCTGGTAGGGGATGGAAATGGCCATAGTGATCAACATGGCCAAGGGCAGTCAAAGTGTGAGTAAGAAACTGAAAAACACATGCACAGACTGTGTTTCCCTCCTCACATCCCATCCCCTTCCGTGCTATACTCCAATGCAATTGTTTTGGCTTGTAGTTGGCACTTTATTGTTACCTAATAGCCAAAACTAAATATAGCAGCCACGAGAAGGGTGTAGTTTTAGTGCAGGACACAGGTCAGTAGCCCTGTAAAAAAGGTACACATACCCTAGCATAGACATGGGACTCATATTAGCAGAATGTAAAAGTGGACATACCATTGCATAGAAGAGATAGAGCCTATAAATTAGAAACTACTAGAAAGGTGCATGTATGCTAACATAGGATGAGATTCAAAGAGAGCAATGGTTTTCAAGTTGCATTTACATTAGTTAGTGAAGAAACACGTGACTTTGTGGTGTGCAACAAGGACACTAATATTATACATGATGCAACACTATAAGTAGTTAAACCATGAGTGAAACTTGTTTTGAAAGGTATACCTTATTTATTTATTTATTTATTTATTTATTTATTTATAGAGCACACCTAACCATTTGGTATCTGGGTGCATTACACAAAGTTACACATTGAATTACATGAGAGACAGGTAAAAAACAGTGCATGGGATTTGTTACAAGTGTATCACAGACATACAGGTTAACAGGATGAGCAAGGCATCTACTTTGTAATGAGCCAAGTTTTGGAATTATTCCTGAAATCACAGTATGAAGGTTCTTCTCTTAGGGCTACAGGCAGGGAATTCCATAGTTTTTCGGCTAGTAGAGGGAAGCTACTGCCCCCTGCTTTCTGTAACTTAAATCTGGGAACCTTGAGGTGGTGTAGATGTATGACCTAGTGGGTCAGTCAGATAGGTTTCTTGTGAATTTGCAAGCCAGATATTTGGGAGCTGAATTAGAGAGGCATTTATGAGTGAGTGCTAAGGTTTTGAATGCGATTCTGTCCTTGACTGATAGCCAACGGACAGTATGTCTTGCCGCAAATATATGAGTTCTTGGGATGCAAAGCCCAGTTATAGGTGCACTATTTGAAGTATTTTCAGTTTTTTTAGGTTTCACTTATTGGTTCCTAGGTACATGGCATTACAATAATCTAATTTAGATAATATAAGCACTCTAGCCAAGGACGCACAACTTGCTGATGACAGGAAAGGTCTGCAAGCATTATTTAGTTTGCAGGTATAGGCTGTAGAAGAAGCTGTCGTGTTGACTTGTCTTGTCAGAGTCAGTGAGGAATCGAGGTAAATTCAGAGTGTTTTCACTTCCTTGGAGGTGTTTATGTTGATGCCATCTATATTAAAGGATTTGAACTGGCTATCTAGTTTATTTTGACTGGTCTGGGATCCAATGAGAAGTAACTCAGTCTTGTCATCATTGAGACAGAGGCTGTGTGTGGCCAGCCATGTTTGAATGATTAGGTAACATTTGCTGAGCAGTTTCATGTCAGTGTCGTAGTCACCAGTGATAGGGATAATGATTTTGGTGTCATCTGCATAGTTAGTGTTGGTGACACCCAAATGGTCAAGTTTATCGAAAAGGGGCTTAGTAAAGTTGTTGTTGAGTGTCAGGGATAGGCATGAGCCCTGTGGTACTCCGCAAGTGAACGGTGCAAGCTCGGCTGACGCAATCAGTGTGAACACCCTCATGGTTCTGTTGTCCAGGAAGGTTTTATCCAGGCGGTGGCTTTGGCTGAGAAATGGGCTGCTGACAATAGGTGTTTGTACAAGACTTTATGATTGACTAAATCAAAGGCGGACGATAAGTAGAAGGAGGGCTAAATTGCATTTATCTTTTAAGTCTTCCATCTGAGTTTTTAAGTCTAGAAAGGCTGTTTCATTGCCGTGTCTCGGTCTAAAGCCTGATTGTCGCAGGCCGAGATGAATATTGGTTTCTAGATGTTCCTGTATCTGTAAATATGCTGCACTGTCTAAGATTTTCAATAGGAACATTACTTTGGTTATCGTTCTATAATTAGTAGGAATATTCGGATCAAAGCAGTTTTTTACTTTTTTTCAAACCTTTATTTTTCAGTTGACAGTTACAATACATCATAAGCATGGTACAGTTTATGAACAGCACTTCAATTATGGTTTGTTGCTACAGCTCAGTTGGATCTGGATGGTGAGGAGTCATTCTCTTGCTCTTCCTGGGTGTCTTTGAGATATCGGCGTAGCAGTGCACAAATGTCTTATACATACAGATGCAAACCATATAACTTTTTTTGCATTCTTGTATAGAAATCAAGTCTCTGAGCTATGACTGAATAGTCAGAGCATTCCTTGCCTTCTAGCATTTAAGTATATTACATTTGGCTACTGCGCCTGCCACCGAAAAAATCCTGCACAATTTAATTGGGACGTTCCCGATGTCTCCTAAGAGGTATTTCAAAGGGGTGGCCGGGATTTGTATATCCAGTATATCGCTGAGTGTTGTGGAGACATCTTCCCAAACCTGTCTGATTGGGGGGCACGCCCAGTACATATGTAAAGGGTCTGGTAGTGGGGGACTGCATTTGGGGCAGAGAGCCTGCTTAGAATGAACAAATGTGTTAATCTTGCTGGGTGTAATGTGTAAGTGGTTCAGCATCTTGAATTGTATCAATCTGAAATTGGCGTAGAGAGATATGGGGCCTCATTACGAGATTGGAGGTAGTCATGGTGCTATTTGCGCCATGACTGCCACCAATAACGGGTCTGGCACCGGTGTAGTTCAATGGGGACTTACCAGTGTAGTCCGACCCTGGCGGGACCAGTAAGTCCCCATTGAACATGCCATTCCCCATTCCCATTTGAGCCCCCATAGGGCTCAATGGGATTGGGGAGGGCGCTAATAACGGCCTCGCGACTTGCAAGCCCGTTATTTGAGCCCTGGTCCTTTAGCGGGACCTGTAATGGACGTGTGGTCACACCACACGTCCCTTACGGTTCCCGCTAAGGGACCTCGGAATTGGGCAGTAGGGGATTACCGGCACCGGTCTCCTTACAGGTGCCCGGTATCCCTTAGTGCCCAGGTCGTAATGACCCCCATGGTCTTGGTGAAGTAGCAATATTTTGCCCATTTACTGTCGTCTATAGTTATGTTCAAGTCTTTTTTTCCATTTGCACCTCATATTGTTTTTGGATGCGGTGTGAGCTTGCCCTGCTTTATATAGCGAGGAGATGCTACCTTTGAACCCCCTTTTGTGACATGGCGCAGGTCAGAAAAGGGTGTGGGGTTGGGGCTGCTGGGAATGTTGACCACTTGTTTTTGCCTATAGCCCTTAAGTGGTGGTATTGCATTGATGTGGTTAGACCATCCCCCACCTTACCCTGGACCTCCTTCAAGTGGACAAACCTTCCCTTTGGGAATAGGTCTCCCATGTACATTTCCTTGTGTGGGTCCCTTTTCTGAAGGGCAGTGTCAAATGTGGGTTTAATATCCGGGTAATGCCATAGTGGGGTATGCGGCCAGTATAGTTTTGAGTGCCTTACGCTGCAGAAGAGAGACTCCCAGGCTCATTTTTTGCAAGCAACAGGATCAACCTCCATCATGTCCCTCCTTGCCATCGGAAAGATCATAGATTGCAAGGACGCCGGGGCGGCTGTGAATTTTTCCACTTCAATATGTGCATATGGTTCGGTGCTGTGGGACCAATATTTTGCAAAGTGTGCCTGTGCAGCAAGGTAGCATAATTGGAAGTCCAGGGCTGCCAGACCGCCTTTGTCAAATTGTTTGCATAGCTCAGACCAGCTGAGCTTCACTGTGCCCCCACCCCATACAAAGTTGGAGGCATGTTTTTTTTTTCTTTTTCAAAGAACTGGTGGCATGGCCAAATCGGAATGTTGCTGAATAAGTATATCAATTTGGGTGCCATAATCATTTTTGGCAGGGCCACATAGAGATCGGGAGCTTGCCCCAGACACTCAGTTTGGTCTCGAGTGTCGATATGTAGGGATCGTAATTAATGGCATACAGGGTATGCTTGTCCATGGCAAGTATGATGCCCAGGTAGTGAGCTGTATTTGGGGACCACCTGAATTGCACTGTGGCTGCTTTTCTAACTGTGCCTGGTGTCAGTGGGATAATTTCTGTTTTGGTTTGATTAATTTTGTAACTGGAGAATTTAGCGAATTCGTAAGTCTCCTGCATTACCGCTGGTAGATTGGTCTCAGGGTTTCTCAGGTACAACATGGTGTCATTGGTGTAAAGGGATATGAATTGGGGGGGCAATATGAATACCACACCATGAGTGTTTATGCCTTAGGTCTGTAGCCATGCCCTCTATAGTGAGGCCTAAAATAAGGGGGGATAACGGACATCCCTGTGTCGTTCCTCTGTGTAATGAGAATTCTGGTGAAAGGGTTTTGTTCGTCCTGATTCCGGCTTTAGGGTCATTACACAGCACCTGGATACATTTCAGGAATCCAGGTTTGAACCCCATCTTGCAAATTATGGCGTACATGCAGTTCCAGGACACTGAGTCAAATGCTTTCTGAGCATCCAGTGCGACCGCCACAGTACTGACTTTCGGGTCTAATTGGGAAGTAATAGCGATGAATCTGCAGAGATTCAGGCCGTGGATCGTGAGTGGATGAAGCCCGTTTGGTCCAGGTTGATCAGTTTGTTCATGTAAGGAAGGAGCTGGTTGGCAATCGACTTCGCACACATTTTGGTATCGACATTCATTAATGAAAGGGGGAAATATGATGAGGGATCATGTGGGGGCTAATGAGGCTTGAGCAGTACCGTTATGGTGGCCTCCCTCATGGAACCAGGGAGTCTGCCCAAACTCAGCGCCTCTTCCCATACTTCCAGCATGTTGGGGGCGAATTCAGTGCTAAAGCTTTTATATATGTCTGCAGTGAGCCCGTCAGTCCGCGTGCCTTGCCGGCTGTAAGGTCTTTGATTGCCTGTACAACCTCTTCCAAGGTGAGAGGGGGATCTAAAAATTCCCTCTCGTCTCTATCTAGTAAGGGTAAAGGGAACAAAGCCAGGTATTGCTCAAGTTCAGCGTTCGTTACCTGATCTGTGTTCGCATATAACTCAGTATAAAACGGCATGAATACACCATTGACCCCTTGGGCATCTGTGTACAATATGTCATCTGTGCCCCTTATCCCTGTGATAGGCCTCACCCTATGTTTGGATTTTATGAGGTTGGCCAGGGTCTTGCTTGCCTGGTTCAACTCCCTGTATCTTCTAGCACGGATTGGCAGTGTAGTGTATAATACCTCTCAGTCTGCCAGTGCTCTGAATCTTATAAATTGGGCTTGTAAAGGCTCGAGCGTTTCTAACCCAGGTGAATGGGAGTGTGCTATTTCTAGGGACTTCAGTCTGTCTTCCGTTCAGTGGCGCCCCAAGACATTTTTGATAGGGGTGTCCTGATGAGGCCACAAGAAATCATGGGTGGCACACAGGGTGCCACACAGGGGCGGATCCAGCCTCAACATTTTAGGGGGCTGGATGTCAGTTTTGAAAACGGTTAATGAGACGGGACATTAAACCTATTGCGCTACTGATCCCCCCGTCCTAACACCCCCTCTACAAGCAGAGGAGGCTAAGTAGATATCACGCCTTCCTTTGGCCCATTAGATCCATCTTTCACCCCAACTCACCACAGGCATAGCCATGATTCTCTAACAAGTGGGGCCTGGAGCTAATGTAATAGGGCCCACATTAAGAAGAGCCCGCAGAAGGAGGGGCACTTGTTCTGCCCCAGCCAAATGCATAGGAGTGACAGAGTAGTGAGGGAGGGTGAACCAGCCAATGGGGGTTTGTACCCTTGAGAAAAAGTTTTAAATAATGGGTTTTTACAGTACACTGTGATAAATTAGGTAAAAGGCAAAGCCACACAGTATACAATAAGTTTTGTATGGCAAGACATAAAAAGTATGTTAGATGCCAAGCCACCAACAATGCAGAGGAGCATTTTCAAACACATGTTCATAATGCCTGTGCCCGCTATATGCCAGTACTCTGCAAGTGTTAAAAAGCATTTTCATATTGATTGTGCTCATACCTGTCCATTCTGGTGCACCTATTACCACATAGGAAAATACTCATGTTGTTTTTGTCCATAATGCCAGTAACGATACAATGACAGAGCTCTCCTAATACATGCCAGTATCCCCATGTACGAACATACTCATTTTGGCTTTGCCTAATGCCAGTGAAAAAAAAGCCACGCCACAGTAAGAAAATATATCCTTGCTGGGTACACAAATCCCCCACTCCACATATAATAACACTCATCATGTTGTATTTGCTCCGTAACGGCAGTAAAACATGTCATGTCACAGTAAAAAAACATAGCCTTGCAGGCAGCACAAATGCCCCCCACCCCAATGTAAGAATACTTATGTTGCCTTTGGCCTTAAAGCCAGTAATAAACTGCAATGCCACAGAAAGAAAACATGCTCTTGCTGGCTAGCCGGTAAAATAGCTCAGCTGGCTGAGCGCATGCTTTTGTAATCCGATTGTGATTCACAGGTTCAAATCCTGGCAAGGCCAATTCTACCTTTCATACTTCAAAGGGACCTCCCTGATCTCTACCCTCCTCTACGAACCTTGTACTATTATGTTGCTTTTGCATCTTGTTACCTCTCTCCTACTCTACTGTACTGTGCTTTCCCTGCTCACCAAGTTGTACCAGTGCTGCGGTACTTATGGGTTTGGGCGTTGTCAGTAAATGCAATAAATAAATAAATAAATACAGCTCATTAAATGAGTGCAAACTTTGGCTGGGTGATACATTTTATGTAAATATGTTCTCTGTACAGCGTTTTGGTGAAAGCGCTATATAAATAACATATTATCATTACACGATCCCCCCGTATAAGGACACCTATGTTGCACACATCATCTTATATTCCCCCGATGTAAGAATATGTATGTTGCCTTTGACCTTAATGCGAGTACACCATTCCACGCCACAGTAAGACCCAGCCTGGCCAGCCTCACTTTAGTATTCTCTTCCACCCCATCCCCACTACAACCATCACATAAAAACACTCAAGTTGGCTTTCCTTTGCCCAGAAGGGGCAGTAAAACATGCCACCCACACAGCTGTTCTGTCATTCACACGAGCACTCAGAACCTTTAGACTGTGCGCTCATTAACACGCGCAGTCACACCATTCACACTGCATTCATTCATAGGTGTGCACTTGCAGACACCGCCTAGCATACAAACATACAACCACTTACACACTCCCTCGCATGCACACATACATTCATACATGCATACATACATACATATATACAATCCCCGCATGCACACCAATTAACTTTTTTTTGTTCATGGTAATTATTGAAAGCATGGGCCATGTAAAAGCTGAGCCAGCAGTTAAGCTTTTAGCTGCAACATGGGGGTGGAGGGAGCCGTACTGATGGGCCAGCAGGCTTTTGTCCTCAGCCTCTACCCTTCACTTCAGTGCCTGTTTTCTCACCTCGGAGAGCAGTGTATTTGTTTAAGTCATGGGTGCACAACATACGGCCCGCGGGCCAGTTGCGGCCCGCCATGCTCTTTTGTCCGGCCCGCGAGGCACAAAGACTTTCCTAATGGAGGGCGGCCCGCGGCCGCCCTCCATTAGGAAAGTCTTTGTTGTCTTCCGGGCCAGACAAAACACTGGCCGTCATTGGCTCAGCACACATGCACCACGTTGCTCCTACGAGCCACGTAGTGTGTGTGTGCTGACCCAATGGAGGGCCAGCACTACGGCTGGTGTGGTCCATAAGGCTTGATGCCGGAAGGCATTTCAGCCTTGGACCACGCCAGCCGTAGTACGATTCCAGCGTTCCTGCTTACCTGCCGCTTACCTGCCTTCCAGCACGTCTCCGGTAAGTGGTCTGTTTGCGTTTGTGTGTCGGGTCTGTTTTACTTTATGTTTGTGTGTGTATGTTGCAATGGGGGGGTGGGGTGGGGTGGGGTGGTGTCGGATGTGTATGAATGTTGGAATTTGAATGTATTTTGTGTGTGTGTTGAGATGCGGGGGTGGGTGTCGGATGTGTATGAATGTTGGAATTTGAATGCATTTTATGTGTGTGTTGAGATGCGGGGGTGGGGGTGTGTCGGATGTGTATGAATGTTGGAATTTGAATGTATTTTGTGTGTATGTTGAGATGCGGGGGTGGGGGGGTGTCGGATGTGTATGAATGTTTTGATTTGAATGTTTTTTTTGTGTATGTTGAGATGCGGAGGTGGGGGGTGTGTCTGATGTGTGTCAATGTTTGTATTTGAATGTATTTTGTGTGTATGTTGAGATGCGGAGGTGGGGGGTGTGTCTGATGTGTGTGAATGTTTGTATTTGAATGTATTTTGTGTGTATGTTGAGATGCGGGGGTGGGGGGGGTGTCGGATGTGTATGAATGTTTTGATTTGAATGTATTTTGTGTGTATGTTGAGATGCGGAGGTGGGGGGTGTGTCTGATGTGTGTGAATGTTTGTATTTGAATGTATTTTGTGTGTATGTTGAGATGCGGGGGTGGGGGGGGTGTCGGATGTGTATGAATGTTTTGATTTGAATGTATTTTGTGTGTATGTTGAGATGCGGAGGTGGGGGGTGTGTCTGATGTGTGTGAATGTTTGTATTTGAATGTATTTTGTGTGTATGTTGAGATGCGGGGGTGGGGGGGTGTCGGATGTGTATGAATGTTTTGATTTGAATGTATTTTGTGTGTATGTTGAGATGCGGAGGTGGGGGATGTGTCTGATGTGTGTGAATGTTTGTATTTGAATGTATTTTGTGTGTATGTTGAGATGCGGGGGTGGGGGTGGGTGTCGGATGTGTATGAATGTTTTGATTTGAATGTTTTTTGTGTGCTGAGTTGGGGGGGTGGGGGTTCGGGTCTGTATGGGTGCATGTTTGTGTGTGTGCTGAGTTGGGGTTGGGGGGGTTCGGGTCTGTGTGTGCTGATTTGGGGGGTGGGGGTTCAGGTCTGTATGGGTGCATGTGTGTGTGCTGAGTTGGGGGGTGGGGGGTTCGGGTCTGCAAGGGTGCATGTGTGTGTGCTGAGTTGGGGGGTGGGGGGTTCGGGTCTGTACGGGTGCATGTGTGTGTGCTGAGTTGGGGGGTGGGGGGTTCGAGTCTGTACGGGTGCATGTGTGTGTGCTGAGTTGGGGGGTGGGGGGTTCGGGTCTGTATGGGTGCATGTGTGTGTGCTGAGTTGGGGGGTGGGGGTTCGGGTCTGTAAGGGTGCATGTGTGTGTGCTGAGTTGGGGGGTGGGGGGTTCGGGTCTGTAAGGGTGCATGTGTGTGTGCTGAGTTGGTGGGTGGGGGGTTCGGGTCTGTATGGGTGCATGCTTGAGAATGTGTGTGCTGCGTTGGGGGCGGGAGGTTCGGGTCTGTATGGGTTCATGCTTGAGAATGTGTGTGCTGCGTTGGGGGCGGGGGTTCGGTTCTGTATGGGTGCATGCTTGAGAGTGTGTTTGGGGTATAGTGTTTGGTTGGGGGTGAGGGGGCCATGGGGCATAGTGTTTGGTTTGGGTGAGGGGGCCATGGGGCATAGTGTTTGGTTGGGGGTGAGAGATAGGGGGCATAGTGTTTGCTTGGGGGTGAGGGACAGGGGGCATAGTGTTTGGTTGGGGTTGGGAGCCATGGGGCATAGTGTTTGGTTGGGGGTTAGGGGAGTGAGGGGGCCATGGGGCATAGTGTTTGGTTGGGGTGAGGGACAAGGGGCATAGTGTTTGCTTGGGGAGTGAGGGACAGGGGGCATAGTGTTTGGTTGGGGGTGGGGGCCATGGGGCAAAGTGTTTGGTTGGGGTGGGGGTCATGGGGCATAGTGTTTGGTTGGGGGTGAGGGGCCCAATGGGCATAGTGTTTGGTTGGGGGTGAGGGGGCCCATGGGACATAGTGTTTGGTTGGGGGTGAGGGGGCCCATGGGGCATAGTGTTTGGTTGGGGGTGAGGGGGCCCATGGGGCATAGTGTTTGGTTGGGGATGGGAGCCATGGGGCATAGTGTTTGGTTGGGGGTGAGGGGACCATGGGGCATAGTGTTTGGTTGGGGATGGGAGCCATGGGGCATAGTGTTGCACTCCAAGAGTGAACTCAATAATAAAGCTAAAACAGGCACAGTTAGGAGATGTACATCCTTTGCTTTTTTGAGGAAACCTGACTCAACGAAGGCCATACTCCTCTTGGGTAACCCAAACAGCAAACTATAGCAGTCCAAAATAACAGAATGTCCAATCAAGGGTCAATAAAATATATATAATTTAATTAAATAGATGATATACAATAACTAAATCGAAATAAATGATAGCAATGGAAAATGTGTAGTACAAAATGTAAGTTTGAAATGCAATAAAAATCGTTACCCCTCAAAAACATCTTTTTCCATGTGTTTAATACAAATTGGGGGTTGAAAAAGCCTCCTGACATGTCCCGCCTACCGCCCCGCCCACTTTTACTTTTCGGCCCACTATAGCCCTCATGTAAGGTAATTTCGGCCCTCTGTCAAAATCAGTTGTGCACCCCTGGTTTAAGTAAATGCACTGCTCTCCGAGGTGAGAAATGTGACAGGTTCTTGCCGGCTCGGCTGGGCCCTGGCATAACAGCAGTGATGCCTGCTGTGTCAAAGGGGGTGGGAAGGCTTTCAAGTAATGCACACAGCACATTTCCACTGCATTACTGGATCGGCTCACCCCATCAAATTATTACAATCCAAACAGATTTTACATTATCCACAGTGAATGTTATGATAAGAAAGTATATATGCTAAATGTCAGTGGAGCTTATTTGTATATGTGTTTGTTCATTCCTAAAACCTTAGTGCATTTTCATTTCCGGTGGCCGAGAGGTTGTAGAGCATGTTTGCATGAATATGAAAATAATGTATTGAACTGTGTAAAATGCTGTAGCGCCAGAGGCTACTTGGGAGTGCTCTTCTAAAGTGTAGTACTTCTGACTCAGAGTGACCAAGAGCTATGGAGGAGTGCAGGCAGAGAGAGACGCCATCATTAGCACTTTCTTGTAACTCATGAAAAGGGTTTGATGTGACTTTCAGGTCTGGTTTCGGAGACGTCTCGGATCCAGAGTGGTAACCCATTTTTGGCAATCGTTGCTGCACTCACTCATGATTTAGTAGGATCCAAACCCTTTCACTGAATAACTTCCAAAGCCTTTTACTTACACCGTTGTGCTATGACAACACATCTCGCTCACGGTATTAACTTGAGATTCAGGGTGCATTGCTAATTCTCCTGTTAAATCTGTAACACCCATCTCCTGTGGAGGATAACAGCGCCGTGTTCAGCAATGTTGCTTGAGTTCTCCGACTTTGGCTTCGTGATGTTACTCGCATGCTTTCTCTATTAAATCCCCTGGACAATTGTCGTTTTAAAACATACAGCCACAGCAGGGGATGCAAGCGCCTCTGTGGTGTTTACAATGGCACAGTCTTTCAGTGCACCGATATCGCAGGCATAGGGGATATGCGGCCCACTTTGGGTTGCTTTTCTGGATGTTCATTTTAATGGAACCGGCAGACTGTATATATATCGAAAATGCTGTGCCGCTGAAAGATTTGCGGGTCTTGTGGAGCCGACCTTGCAATAACAGACTGGCCAAATATGCCTAGCAGCGCAGCTGATGTACGGTATTGGCTGACTGAGGGCAGCGGGGTCATGCTTGCTTCTCACCCAGGCTCTAACCTAACGTGCACGTGTACCTCCTCTACGGTTAGACATTGAGCTCACGATTTTAAATGGTGCTCACGAGACAGCCTTTAGCCCTCCCAAGCCCGTGCCTGGCGCCACCCCTGCTGCCACACACATACCGTCCTCAGCTCTGAAGTACTGCTTGCCTGGAACCACTCAATCCCTGGCCTCAGCGCCGTGCGGCAGCCCATGTCTCCTTTCAGTGCCTGGATGGAACACAGCCTGGAAGCAAGAGCAGATATGCGCGCGCTCAGGCTGTGGTTATTTCCGGCTCCACTGAACATGGGCGATCAGTGGGGGGCCGGACCACCTTTGCACTCTGACTCCAGTCCATCGGTGGGCTTTTTCGCGGGTTGGCCGGTGGGGGGGCCAGCATTTTTATAAGGGTGGCCATGACCCACCTTTGCCCTCCCTTCGCGGCGGCCCTGCTTCCGTTTCATCTAGTTCTCTCCTTATTCCACGCAGCGTACCCAGCAAAAGGATATCAAGTGGCCTCTAAGCCAAACTCGAAATGTTTCCCACACTGAAGTCAACGAACCAACTGAGCCGACATTGCGATCAAAAAATTCTGTTATGTCTATCCGTAATGGTTCAACTATCGGATTGTCTTTCAGCATTGCCGGTGGCATGCACCTGTTTCGTGAGTTCTGGCTGGCATCCACTGTGGTGATTTCCATTCGGATTGGGGAATGGTCTGACATTGTGTGCAGTAGTATGACGCATTCTTTCATCTGGGGGATAAACTCTGGGGAGCAAAGCCAGTAATCTATGTATTAACTGGAGTTACGTGTGAGTGGAACGTGAATTCCTCCTGAATGGGGTGTGCCTCTCTTCAAGCATCTACTAGGGGAAGAGTGGACATGATTTGCAGAATGGTCAGTGCCGACTTGGTGTGGCTTCTATGACCTTGTGAGGTCCTATCTTTCATCGGGTCTAAAATTGTATTCAGGTCTATGCCCCAGATGAAGTTGGCATCCCCCAGTGGTGAAATGTGTGAGATGATCTGTAGATAAAACTCTGGGGTGTCCACATTAGGACCATAGGAATTGACCAGGACAAGCTCTAAGTTCTTATTTACTCCCCACACAATAACAAATCTGCCTTCTGTATCTGTCAATGATTTAGTAAGTTGGAAGCCGGCACGATGATGGATAAGGGTTGGGACCCCCCTAGCTTCTGATGAATAGTCAGTGCCTATGCGTAACAGTCCCCAGTCCCGGGTAAACGATTCTGTTACTTTCTTTGTAGCGTGTGTCTCTTGTAGGAGGAGGATATTGATCCGATGTCTTTTGATGTACGCCAGGAGTTTCTTAGCTTTGATAGGGTTTTCCAGCCCTCTAATGTTCCATGTTAGGAGTCTATTCTCCTGAATTAACGTGTGTAGCGCCATTTAGTCCTGCAAGCATTTCATTATCCTTTATATGTACCTGGCCGTATGTATCGCTGCTTATGTTACCGACAGTTTTCCTGGTTAAACAACCCCCTTCTTCCCCAACCGTATTGTTGTTAGGCAACAGGCCGTTCTCCCCTCAAACCCCCATCTTCCAACAGGATGGTGTATACCCATAACTAATGCACACACGCTGCAACTGCGGGTGCCACTGTGTGGCCAGAACTCTTTGTTATTTGTCAGGCCTCCCCTAGGGAGCAGCTTTACTGGTTACTTGCGGTTTGGATGAACTTCAAGCTGTGATGGCTTTGTTGTCTTGTGGGTTACAGTCATGTGCCAGTTTGGGTTGAAGAGTTTCCTTGGTCTGAAGGTACTGTTATGTTGCTTTTTATGCCATGGCCTCCTCAGGAGTCTCGAAGAAATGGGACAGTCTGGCGCGTTGCAGTCAGAGCTTTGCCGGGAACAGCATGGCGTATTTGATCGATCATGCTCTGAGTGCCTTCTTGGCTTGTCGAAGGTACGTCTGGCTGCCTGCACCCAGTAGAGAAGTCTGGATAAATGTGAATCCTGGCAGAGTCATGGGTTAGGGTGCCTTTCTCGCAGGATAGAAGGAGGATCTGGTCCATATCTCGATAATTCAGGAGGCGAGCTATGATGGTGCGTGGTGGGGCGGTAGGTTTGGGAGGGGGGCGAGGGATCTATGAGGGTGTTCGAAATGGAATGGAAGAACGACTTGTTTAGGGATTTCTCCACCAAGCCTACCATGCGTACATTATTACGGTGTGACCTGGATTTCAAGTCTTCGCCCTTGGACTGTACTGCTTTAAGGCTTTTCTTGATGGTTTTGATGCCTTTGTCGTGTGCCATAGTGGTGTCCTCAATAGTACTCACTCTTGTCTCCACCTTGGTCACTCTATCGTGGAGGTCTGCTCTAATTGAGGAGATGTTGCTCCCAATATCACCTAGTCTGCCAATAACTGCAGCAAAGCCAGCCTGCAGTGCTATCATGTACGGATCCATATTGTCCGCTGCTTGTAATAGGCTGGGAGGCGGGGGTGAATGGGGGGACCCGGTCTCCGTCTCCCCTACATTTGTATTTGTGAATGCGTCAATGGGACTGTTTTTGTGCCCCTCATCCCCTCGTGTCATGTCGTCTCCCCGCAGGTCCAGGTTTGTGCGTGGAAGCAGGGTGGCAGGACCTGTTCCGTGCTGTCCTTTTTCCGCAATGGCGAGGTCAAGTGTGGTCAAATCATTTTGCGTACGGGTATGAGTGTGCCTTGTGTTCATAGAGGTCAGTAGGAGAGAGCCTCTCAGCAGCCTGCCTTTGTTGTGATGTCTCAGTTTAGATCACTCTATTGGACCTGTAGTGACCAAGTTCTGCCTGGTCAGCAAGTCCCAGGGAGGGCTGCGTAACTTCAGCTGTCGACAGCACACCCCTAGTGCTGGGTTAGGTGTGTATCTGATGGTTACTGGGGCAAGACCGCACTACCTATTGAGGATGCTCTCAGTTAGCCTGCTAGTAGTGGGAGGGGGACATCACTGACACTTATTCCCAATGGGACACCCCACATTTAGGGCCAGGAGATTGGGTGAGTAGATCCCACTTACTGTAGATTGCCTGGCGTTATCAGGCTCACATGTGCACTCCTCCATTCGTAGGATTATGCCACCTCGCTCTCCAAGACTGCCACCGGGTTGGGAAGCAAGAGAGTAGCCACGTTCCCGGCTGAAACGCCATTGCTTGTGTTGGCTGCTGTCTCGTGATTGCGGGGAGCCGTGTAGGGCTGTCTGCTCATGGCAGGTAGGCTGCATATTACCAGCGGGGGCTCCTGAGCTGCAGCCTCACCTCCTCACGCCCCGATTAGTGTCGCACCAGCACAGCCGTATCTCTCCCTCAACTACGCTCTGGGCTCATTAAACAAATGTGGGCTGTCTGCTGCGTGGGCCTGGGGTGAGACGCGGCGTACCTTCATGGGTCGGATTCCAGCAGGGGTCGAGCGGCCCCACTCCTCGTCAAGTCACAGATGTTGGGGAAGCTCCAATCGACACTGCACCCTCTGGGTGTGTGCCCCGTCACCGCCTCTATTCTCCTCTCGGACGTACTGTGGCTGATACAGCGGCCAGAATGAGCTGGTGGATAGCGGGTCAGCGAAGCCACAGCAAAGCCACACGGGACGTCAGGCGTCAGGCTCCACTGGCCGGGCCATGCGGGACTCAGATTGGTGCGAATTTGTTATGCGGGCTGAACTGCAGGTTCTGTGCTGCGTTTCCGGTCGGGGCTTGTTCCGCTAGATCGATACAATCCGATACCGGAATCTGGATACACCGACCCCTAAACTTTCTCCAAACCGCAGGATATTAAAGGAAGGATTTCTATGTCAGCGCAGCTCTTCACCTAGGTGGCCATCTTCCTCTGCACACTACAACACCCCCCAAGGCTGTTTCTTTTTAATAGTCAGAGGACCCAAGCATCTTCCAAATTGATTTTGACCATACTGGTTTCAACGGATTTGTTTAGTAATGTAGTGATGATAGGCACAAGATCCCTTCCTGCCTCTTTGATAATAGTTGCAGGACAGATGTCCCCCTGGCATCTTCATGGTTTGAGGCTACTTATTATGCTCTCTGAATCATTGATGGTGAGAGGGGAGAACTTAAATAGGTTGCAGGGTTTTGAGGAGGAAGCCTGGGACTCATGTGAATGTGAGTCAGAGATGAGACAACGTTTTCTTTTGTTCTATTTTTGTTTGTAGAAGCGCTATTTTGTCAAGGAGTGCTTTTTGTATGTTAGTGCACAAGGTCATATCTTTGGTGCAGTTTTCTTGTGGGGGTATGGGGATTCTAATTCTCTAAGGATGATGAATAGTTCTCTCGTGCCCGAATTAGCTTTATTGATTCTGTCATTGCTTTTTTTCTGGTGAATGGCAGTTTTGTAGCTATTCGAGGCTTTTAGGAATTTTTATTTGTCCTGTCCTGAAGGGTGATTTTTCCATAAAGTCTCAGCGCTTCTTATATTGTTGCGTAGGGTTTTGAGGTTAGGAGTGAACCAGGAGTTTAGCGGAGCACGGGGCTTTGCTATGAACATTTTCAATGGCGCTACTGCGTCGATGGCTTGATGTAGTGTTCGGTTGTATAGCTCTACTAATGATGAGGGGTCTGTGTTGAGGTTAGGGTGATTGATAATGGGTTGTAGTAGAGGCAAAGATGTGCTGACCAGCCCCTTAAATATATAAGTGCGAGGAGTGTCCTCACAACAATACGCACTACGAGCATATTTCAGAGTGATGGTAAAAAACCTAAATGCATGTCTATCCTTCTTTGAAGGATAGAAGTACTAGTGGGAGAGCAGTGGTTAACACTGCTGCTCTTCCACTACAAAGA
This sequence comes from Ambystoma mexicanum, assembly GCF_040938575.1. Taxonomy (NCBI): domain Eukaryota; kingdom Metazoa; phylum Chordata; class Amphibia; order Caudata; family Ambystomatidae; genus Ambystoma; species Ambystoma mexicanum. The sequence goes on from NC_090941.1 coordinate 1,066,903,807, forward strand.
AAATGCATGAACGTTTCATTAATGAACCTACGTGCATTTGGCCTTCCCCTGCGCCTACTCCAAATAGGTGCAATGGAAGATCTTTCATTTTTGCACATTTGAAAGTGGATCCCATTTGTGATTTCAGGATTCACATTGAATTGAAATGGAGAAATATTCCTCCTTATTTGCACAAACAAGCAAAGGGAGTGCAAAGGGCATCTGGATTTGAGCGTCAAGCCAAATTGAGAAGCCCTTTGTGGATTTGGCTTTAGCACATTTAATCACTTGTGCCAAAAAAGGTTTTGAGAATCTGGCCCACTGTGTGTTCTACTACAAACGCAGAAAGCTTTGCAGGATTAATTGATCAGAAAAGAATGTAGTGAACAACATTCAAGCAGCAGTTTAGAGCTTTAGCCGAGCGCCACAAAACATCCTGTCATGTTTTGTAAAAAATGGGCACTGACTTCTTTGAAGCTGGCAGCCATTTGCCCCCACACTCCAACAGGTGGGGGGCCTGTGAAACAAGCCCTGTTAGCCTTCCCATAAAGACGTCCCTGATGGATCACTATGGACCTATCAAGATTAAAATGCAGATACAGAAGTGGAGAAGTAAAAATGCACTGCTGTGTACCACATTAAGACATACCATCGACATATGAACAAGCATGGAGAACGCTCTCACACCTATCCAAAATTAATACTCACACTGGGCCCAGATTCGGAACTAAAAGCAGCATGGATAGATAATAGTGAAATAATAATAATAATAATAATAATAATAATAATAATAATAATAATAATAACAAAATGCTCTTACATAGCGCTTCATGAAAGACTCTTCTAAGAGCTTTAATAACACATGTTATTATTACCCAATTTTGAATGGCTTCAAATGTAAACCTCAGGGGAAGAGGGACACACAACATCAAAAAAAGAATTGCACACGTAACTCTGAGATGCGGGACAAGGAAAATAGAGGGCCCCTGTAGATCACCCTGGTGCAAAAATTAATTTAATTGTATGCACTTGCTCTAGGGTAATCCTAGCCCTATTGCTAATACTGTGCAATGTTGACCATGCACCAGTTCATAGTTTCTGCAGTACATGCCACAGTCATTAGGATTTACAAAGCAAGCATTTAGGCAAGCATGACAGAGCTCCTCCATCTTGTAAACAACACCCTCTCAGTAATTCTCCAATCCTTCAATGTGTTAAAACCAAGAGTCTACTTCAGCGGCCAAGGTTGCACTTTACACATCAGCACCACAAAAGGGACATTGTTCAAACTGGGCCACCCACCATATATCACGATTGTATCAATGTACTTAGAATCTCCTGATAGCATTATATGTTACCGCCCCTATATACTGCACCAGCTCACCACTGTAGTAGTTTCAGAGAACCTCGGCTTGTCTGGGGATTGTCATATTGTGACTCTGCCCTGGGAAACCTGTATTTCAAAACAGAAAAGTTGTCCCCTTTCCCATAGAATGCTTTAATAATGCCCCTCCTCTATTTAGGTGAGGCATAAGCTTGTTCCTTCCTTGTCCTTGCTTTTAACGTCAATCATTGAGGGCAAGGGAACTGTTGATGGACTAGTCACACTTCTATATACTCATTTTGCCTGAGTCTGCAAATTCAAACAGCTTCAGCCCAAACATATAATTATATGTGTTTTATATATAAATCAAAAAGCAAAAGAACAAAACAAAGCAGGAAATAGTCAAACAATCAAAATGTGTAGTGCAACAACAATTATTCATAACGGCACATAAATGAAGTGTAAACATAATATTACATTCATCTTCTGATACTCAATTGTTTAGTCAGAAAAAACATATGTACACCCCTAATTATTTACAGTTACCTATTTACAGTGACATATACATAAACAGAAAAATAAAGTAATGTAAAGAATCCACATTTGTTTTTTGGGGGAAATCTCCTAGATCATTTCAAATGTGACAAATTTGTGACTGAATTATTTCCAGAAGTGAAAAGCAAAGTCAACTTTTTTGTTTTTTTCCCAAAATGCTGTCTAAGTTGCATATATATTCCCACAGTCACTGTCTTTCTAATTTCTGTTATCTTAGAGATCTGGGTCTTGGACTTACGAGATATCTTAATGTTTGCCTATGTGTCGAAAAACAAAGTATCACAATATTTGGAAGAAAAATTTAATAATGTTCATCTTCAGTGCTATTTATTGTGTATTCACGTTTCGGTGGGCTATATATAATTAATTTTGCATATAATTTTGCATACACAAAGTATGCGTCTCTGTGATTTGTTTGCACATGTATTTCCAACACGGCGGCATCACCGTGGTCTTACACCACCATAAATGATATTAAGTCGCTCCTTGTCGTTAGTTCAGCGTAGGGACAGAGCGCCCCTGGCCTGTCATCCCATAACATTATAATGGACAGGCACCCGGTCACCAGCAGTTGCATCTGGCGTGAAAGAAGCCGTCACTCGGCACCTGGAAACCAAGGCAAGCACAGTACGGCAAAATGTAGCTAGGCGGAAAACGTACGAGAAAATCTGTGTCAATACCCAACCTTTAGGAAAAATTTCCAAAACAGACACAAAGATTGTAGAAAAATACTACACAAATGTAAGTTGGCAAACATGACATTTTAAAGAAATATTAGAGTTGACCATGGGTACATATAATGACACCCTACAAACGCAGATAAACAGCACTCGCCGTAAGGGTTAAAAAAAGGACAACTACACAGTGAGATGGTAACAGTTATTACATGTCGTAATGTTACACAAGACCAAAAGAACGTGCAAACTGATACACTAAGCTATGTGGGCAAGCATAACATTTCAAAGAAAAAGAAATAACGGTCACCAACGGTGACTCGAGTCATAGCCTGCAAACACAAACAATGTACATTCTTTGTTATTGGAGGAAAATTACAACTGCGCAAAAATATAATACTTCAGTTACATTGTCACAATTAGTGTACAGTCGTCAAAATTAAACTTACATCATCTTGACAGCCTCCATTATTTTTGCTAAAGTCAGACAGCAAACTGTTTGCATCAAAGAATCTTCGTGAACTGATATGTCATGTTCCTTACAAACGTTTATAAAATATAGCCTTATCAAATAGTATTTTTTTCCAAGCTTTCATTCCTTGCATAGCTTTTAAAGTTTCACTTTTGCAAGGTCAAAAAACAATAGCCCCTTATGAATTGACTTGGATGCGTGGGCCTACTGAGCTCGCAATCAAAAAAGAAAATTAACTGACCTTCACTCAGAAGGCATATACATTCTCACTTTTCAACAACATGTGAGCATCCTATCATGAGAACCGCTACTCCCATACTCCGTGTAAACCACTGTTTCCATCAAACACTCCAGGTGGCCACCTCAGATTTCAAAACATAGGACGCCAGTCTGACTTCAATATTAAACTGAAAACATTGTAACACAGACGCAGGCATTGGTCGCTGTGCATTGAGCACCAACTTCCACTTTACCGTATGAATTTGGTGGCAAGAAAACACAACTTTTTCAATTTTCCGTGGCCACATTCCATTCCAACCTAAATAATGCTCACCTTCGGAAACATTATTTCATAATTGTAACAAGTGCATTATGTCTTGTTTTGTATGTGTTACCGGCGATGTCCGTGTACACCAAAACATGAACAAAATATGGCGGAGGCCGCGAAGAAATCTGACGCACTTCACGCTGTTCCACAACCAATCAATGAAAGCGCCACATGTCCGCGGACATGACGCTATGGATAGCCAATCGATTTCTTGTCCGCGGAGAGAACAGGGAAGTGCGACCGCGGAGCGGACATAGATATCACTAATTTTTCCAGACCTACTTTTTCATAATTTTAAAGAAAAGTACTGGACGGATTTTCAAAAGCACGTTTTCCAGACCAAGCCACTGCTCCTGCTGCAGATTTGGTGAAAATCCGTCCAGCGGTTTGGGCTGTAGGCGTGCACAAAGTTTTCCCCCTTTCAGTCTATGGGAAAAAAAGAAGTTTTGGGACCCCCCTATAACATTGCCCCCCCTGGACGAAACCTCACCAAACTTTGCAAAAGAATTCAGAGTGGGGCATATACTTTCTTTGCAAAGTTTGGTGAGGATTCGTTGAGGGAGAGCAAAGTTATAAGCCACCCAAAAAGTGCTCTTCCTATGGAAACAGCAACTTAACCATAACTACACGGCCACTATTGTGGCCGTGTAATATATATTCACATTTATTTCGGGTTCCAGGAAACTAGATGGAATTCTCCTGTGGCTGGTAATTTGACCAAGCCGTTTGTTTGAGGATTGGAGAAAACCTCTTCTCTGTGTGGATCGTCTTCAGTCAAGTGACATATCTATATATATATAAAGACACGGTCTCAATACGTGAGACAGTCCCCAGAAAGTCTCATATATGGGGGTTCTTAAAGGTGTAAACCTGTTCTTCATCTGCTGGAGGAAAATAATTATCATAGGATGGGAAAGTGGGGGAAAAGATGTTACAGAACAACCAGACGAGGGGATGCTGAGTGATGTGCTTTGCTCAGTAAGACCCATGTTGACATTCTTATTATGATTAAAATACATACCGGATATGATCGTTAGAAACTAACTGTGACAAAATGACGTCTGCTCTGAAGAAGTATATGGGTGAGTAGTAGTAAAATCACTTACTCAGCCCTCACACTTCAACAAACCAGTGGTGATCTCACCCATAAAGGTAAAACAGACCCAGTTAAGAGAGATACCTCCTTTGCCTTTTGAGGTCACGAGGGCAAAGGGAAGGCTATGCACCCAAGAGGTGTGTGAATGTGATTCTGTAGCCACCCACACAACATAGGTATGCAGTCCAAAATAAAGGGTGGTCCAATCAATGTTCTTTCGAAATATATGTACTTCAGTTTAACACACCATCTGCAAGACAACTAAATAGAAAAGCATTGAACAAAACCCACCTCTGTGGAACGAACAGAGAATATGCACAGATAGAAAGGTGCAGCACTGGATAATGAAGCAGGGGGAGAAAAGGCAGACATTACCCACAATAATTGTAAAAAGGATAGGCACTTGAGCAAAAAGGGATGAATGGTGACCTAGTCAGTCTCTAGGGCCCATAAATGGACTGAGAGGCAGCTACCAGTCAATAGTATATTTTTCTGGCATCTGTGACTGAATAACGGCGAACCAGCTGCTATGTTCTGTTTGAGTGGTTTGAAGTGGCACAAATGCAGCAATATGTATTCTAAACATGGAGCGATGTCGAGCAGGGGTGGAACTGAAGTTTGTTATGGTTTCTAATCAATGCTTGAAGGAGAGCGGATCATGAAGGCCGCCAGCGTTGACTTAATGGTCGGCTCAACTGCAAAGATACTGGTGGCTGTATGCACTGTTTTATATGGTCAGTTCAATGAAGCACTCAAGGAAGTGCAAATTGTGAGGGCCATAGGGTATTTTGATTCAAAGGTGATGGTGACTGGATGCGCAGTTCGAGTCAGGTGGCCACAGTTCGATGGGCCACCAGGGTCAGTTTGACTGGTGATGAAGATCGGCAACAAAGAATCTGGCCAGTTGAATGGAAGATCGAAGGCAGAAGATGCAACTAGGAGCTTTAAGTTCAAGCTGATGGCAATGACACGCTCATCTAACATGCTGCGGACATGCAATTCAGTGGTTCAAAGATCTATAGAGTGCCAAAAGCAGTTTCAGAGGATCCTGATGGTTCGATGAAGTCAACCAAGCTGAAATCACAGCTCTCAGAAGTTCATCAGTGGGAAAGGCAGGAATGTATTTATTTTATTTATTGGATATTTTTAAGGTGCCTATACAACACAAGGTGCCAAAAGGCAAAAAAGGGAAGCAATGAGGGAGAAAGACACAATAATGGTCCTACTAGGCCTTGTGACATTCGGAGAAGTGCAACTTCGGAGAAGTGCGAAGGATGGGGTGTGGGGGAAGTGCCGATCACGGCAAAAACAAGTGCTATATTGGGAAGGAAAAGGCTGAGGAGGCAAGTGCTAAGAGGAGGCCAGAAGGCAAGTGCCAGGGAATGCATGTAAGTGCATGGAGCTGGGGTGGACTGGGAGGGGGCCCTGAGCCCTGCACTACTCAGCGGGAATCAGGCAGAAGAAGGTTTTAGCAGGGGAGGGGAACAGTGAAGGAGGAGGATAAAGGGAGGGTCTTGAGGAGCTTCTAGAACTTAAGAAGGTCCATCTGAAGCTTCATAGGGGCAGGGAGACCATCCCAGAGGGAGGCACTTGTGGAGGAGAGACATCTACCCCCCCACTATTTGCTTAGAGAAGCTCCTTATTTTCCGAGAGTTGGAGCTAGCAGACTAAGGGCGCTAGCGGGAAGGTATTTAAGGAATCCTAAATGTCTTGACTCTCAGGTGCTGTGAGTATCTTCAGGGATCTCAGGGACAAGTGTATTCCTTAATCTCAGGCTCCCAATCCAAGGAAAGCTGGTGCACACGCCCAGAGTTCCTTCACCAATGTGAAGTCCTGGGCAGCAGTGTGACTGACAGAGATGCAGGTCTTTTCCAGCAGCAGGTCACCCCTAATGTGCCCTAGGGATGGGTGGGGACAGAGCTCACCTCTTTCTTGGACAGTCAGTCGTCACCGCACTAGTGAAGGGTTTAGGAAAGTCAACTCACGCAACAGAGGTCCAAGGAATTCGTCTAAGGTGTTTCTTTGAAAGTGAATGGGTGAAGGCATGCAAGATCCCTTCTTTGAAAGGCAAATGTCTACAGGTGATTGGACTAAGGCACGTTTGTGGACTTTAGCTTCTGACATCATATGCAAGATGCTTTGTGTTAAACGATTGGAGAGGACAGGTAGGAAGAAATTTAAGGAGAGAAAATTAGATGGTGGCATTTTCCTGCAGTTGGTTGGAGCTTCCCATGTCTACCCTAACTCCACCCCCTTCCCTTGTCAGTAGCATCACAGGCCCTTTCGGTATGCAGAACTGTGGTGTGAGGCTAGTCCTTTTGGGATGGGTGTTTGAAGAATATACCATTAAGTGGGCTGTTAATAAGGTTCCTTTATTTGGTATCATCTTCATGCCCCACCGGCGTACAGCTCTCCTGCCTTAACAACCTCTCTTTATGCCCTCCTTCATTCCTAGAACTGGAAGGCCTTGGCATCCCAAGTTCTCCTCTGACACACATGACAGAATGCTACACACTTCCCGCACGTATAGTGAACATCTCTAAAAACACATACATTACTACAGCAGATAAAAAACCACAACACACACTTGGCAACATGACTTTGAAACTAGATATATGTCTATAATACTAACTGTAATCAAAGAACTTCTTGTATCTTCTTTTCCGAATGCGACTCTACTAACTACATAACAAGGACATATTGTATCTTATTTTCTTCATGATGCTGCATGCTTCTATGTGCAGATACCACATCCATACATAATCGCTCAACACACTCACTATGATAACGTAACTTGTGACATTCCCTTTTGAGCCTGTCTCTTACTACCCCACCATCCCTACTCTCCACAAGTCCATTCATCCTCTCCAAGTGGCAACAACTCCTCAAACGAGACCTCTTACTCACTTTAATCACATTCCATACCTTCCCATCGGATGTCTGAACAGCCCCATGTATACTTTGTTTTATTCAGACAGTATTGGACCAATTCTGTTCTCCTTCCTCCGTTCCCGATGGAAGCTTGATAAGCACAATTGTCCCCACCTCAAATGTGTTTACTCTTGTTTTTTTTGCTTAAATCAAACATTTCTTGTTTCCCTTTGCTTCTCTCATGAACTACATCCAAATCAAATTTGCTCATAATAGCTCTCCCAACCATAGGTGAACATACACTGATATTGGGTTTTCTCCCCGTAAGCATTTTGAAAGGAGACACTGCTGTAGGGCAATGAGGTGCACACCTATGTGCCAGCATGGTGTTCTTAATTGCCTTTTTCAAGTCCCTCCTTCCGATATTGCTCTGTGTATGATCTCCTTGACAACACGGTTAAACCTCTCAACTATGCCATGAGTTTCTGGGTGTAAATCAGAACTGGAGCGATGTTCAATACCATTTCTCTTTAGAAAACTCTCCATCTCTTTAAACACTAACTGCACCCCATTATCCATCACTGTAATGGAGGGATATCCTTCCCTCTTAAAGATAGTCTATACAAATCGAATGATGTCTTTGCTACCTATATTCTGAACCCATCTTAATAATATGTCCACTAACACAATATAGTATTTCCAAGTCCCTTGACTTCTCAGACGTCCTACAATATCTAACCCCACTGGCTCACACTTTATGTGGGAATGGTCATCAAATTAATTGGAGTGTTTCTACTAACTCAGCCCTTTCCCGAATTCTCACACACATTGAACTCTGTAATCATTCTCTCCACATGTATGTCCATTTCTGGTCACGAGTAGTCCTGTCAGACTAATGGTTCATCTTGGAAAGCATTGATGGCCTTCATGCACCACCTTCAATAATTTTCTCCTTACACCTTCAGGAGGAATAACTCTATCTCCTTTCAAGACCAATACCCCCTCCAAATGAGGGTCATCATGCCATCTTCAGAGCCTCACACATCGTCCTTCTCTGCAAAGCTCCTCACTCTACTTTCCACTCTCCAAGTTTTCTTTCAATCCCATCAAAATGGCATCAGACTACATTGCCATACCCCATTCATCCTTGCACACTACATCCAACCCAACATTCAGCACTTGTTCTTCATCCTTATCATCTTCATTCCATTCTTCAACCATATTACTCATACATAAAAGGCAATTAGCAGCTCTATATTTCATACCAAGCACATACTCTACAACCCACATATACTCTTGTACCACTGTAACCCACTTTCTTATTCTGAAAGACACTTAATCCAGACCTTTTGTTGTTACTATCTCCTTCAATGGTTTATGATCTAATCTGATCATAGTTCTCGTACCCCACAAAAATGGTCTAAACTTGTCAATTATTTTACCACTTAATAGTTATTTTCTATTGTGGAGTAATTCAGCTCCCTGGAAACAAAAGCTATTGTACACTCCTCCCCAGAAGCAATCATTGATAACACAGTCCCTAACCAATGGTTACTGGAATCTGTAGTCACAATGTTTCTTCTAGTAGGGTCAAAGTTACTCAAAGCAGTGGCTCCACTTAAAGTCAACTTGAATTCTTAGAATTCTGCCTCACATTCCAATGAAATCTAACACCCTTTTTCATCAACGTCCTCATGTTGTGGGTTTTAATAGCAAAATCTGGAAATAAATTAGGAGTAATATATCGCCATCCCAAAAAATGAAGAAATGTTCTCCTTGTTACTTGAACTGTTCACCAATTCTTCCTTCGGTAAAAATGTATGTTTCGAAATCTCATGTCCTAAGTATTGTATTGTCTCCTTGTAAAATGTCCATTTCTCTTTACTGAGCATCATACCAGCTGATATCAATATGTCTAACGTTCTATCCAATCTCCTATTCTGTTATTTTACATCTTTTGGATACATGATTGGTTGAAATACTGCCACAGCGTAGACTAAGCAAAATGGCACGCTGCTACACTGGAACAAACCCTCCAGTGATATGAAGGCTGTAAGACTTTCAGATGCTATGGGTAGTTTGATTTGGTGATACACTGATTGTAAGTTTAAGGTGGAGAACACTTTAGTCTGATTATAGTGCCCAACATTTCAGTGATGTTTGGTAAAGGGTGTCTGTCAGGCAATATGCATTTCTTAAATGATCACAAATCAATACATAATCTTAATTTCCTGGTTTGCGCATAATTACTAAAGGTGACACCTATTCTGATGCTTCCACTCTTTCTATTACTCCTTGTTTTTGCATCATCTCTAGTTTTGCCTTTACCTCACTTCTCAAAGTGATAGGGTGTCCCTTACTTTGTGAAGAGTTTAAACAGAATTATCCTTTATCCTTATCCTATTTACAGAGTTTATCATATATCGCAACTCATCCTTAAATTCCTCTTACTGCTCATCCTTTCTCTTATCCACAATATTATCCTTGTCTTGTCCATCACATGAATATACTGCTTCATCAGCGTTGGGATCTGTCTTGATGCTCAACCTCTTTTGATGTGACCAACTGACTAGTGCATAATTCCCTTTCACTGACAAATACACCTTTCCCTTCGCACATCTGTCTTTAAACTACATCAAGGTCCAAAACCATCCAATCAGCTATATGTGCTTTCCTCCATACGTTATTGGATTAATGTATATTTCATTTAGAAATACCTTCCCACGTAGTGAGTCTCAAATACTTTTAGGCCGATTCATGGAATCAATGTGCGCTAAAAAAATGGCGCACGCGTGCGAAAACGTGCGATTCGCAGTGAAATAGCGAAAATCGCAGTGCAAGTGCGATTATCGCACAGAAAACATCGCACATCTATTCATGGAAGTCTGTGCACGCGCAAAATGTGGGATGTGCGCTTGTTAGGCGGAAACCTGTGCAGCTCCCTCTGGGACCACTGCAAAAGATTTAGGACTACAGGTGTTGCGATGAACCCACTTGGTAGCAGTCTGTACCACACAGATTCAATTGGTAGCTGTGGCTGAGCAGTCAGACTTCTCTCAAGAAAAGTTGGTCAGTATAGGGAGCATACAAGATAGGGTAATTCTTCGCAGCAAAACGAGTAAACACGCAACCAGGCTTTAGTATAAAGGTAGCAAGTTATTTATTAATAACAGAACATCTACGGAAAGTACTAAAGCGAACCACGGCAAACAAATCAAAATACAATTACTCTGCAGAATGGAATAAAGTTCAATCCCCGAAAACACAATATCGACAACTCCAGGTCCTACGGCACCACTTATTTTCAGACAGAGGTGTATACCTCAACCCAGATGACACTCGAATATTTAGTGAGGAAGGGAGAGAAGAGATAGGCAGGTAATGAAGTCAACACGGTTCGTACTGAAGCAGGTAAAAATGCAAGGCAAGAAGGCATTAATCACACTAGATCATACAGTTCGGCGGTCAGGCCCACTCGGTGAGAGGTATGGCACGATGTCCTGGAAAGTCTCTATGGGTGATGCGTTCAAGTCTCAGTTAGCAGTTTGGTTAGCGACAGGTTGAACCAGTTCAGAACAAAGAGTGAATAAAGCTTGGAGGCAACCCAACGGAACGGGGAGGAATCAGATACCTCACTCGGACCGATCGATAAGGGAAGCCAGGCGGTTACGGTACCTTGTTGTGGAAGACCACTCCAGCGGGGGCAGTTGTTCCTGGTGGTGGATGCACGACGGGTCTTGGCCAAGAGAAGAGATGCTCTCGTCGTCGAAGAGAAGATGTCCGGTGCACCACCAGGGAAGAAACCAGCCGCGGAGGGCTTCGTCACAAGGCACCACCTTTCGATCACGATGCCGGAGTAGTGGCTATCCGGTTGCCGGGTGCTCTGCACGGGCAATTCGACCACTGCATCCAGGGCGATCGAAAAGCACAAAGAAGAAGAAGACTGGTTGTTCCCACCAGCCAGGGAAAGAGCCTCTCCGGCAGGGAGATCTCTTCTGTCGTCGGGAGATTGTGAGACGGTTCCGCAGGGCTCCACCGGAGGTGTCGTCGTGCAGGTCGGCGCAGCGTTACCCTCATCGGATTCTTTAGGTCCAGTGGCGACGTTCCGAAGATCCAGTCCCAAAAGCCCTGCTTTTATGCAGACGTCCCCCATTCATTCAGCCTAGCTTGTCAATCAATACATGCTAAGTGGTGAGCGGGAAGGCTCACCACCTGGGCCAATCACTCCAGAGTGCGACCTGAGTTGGCAAGGCAACTCGGTCCAGGGTGCCTAAACCCCCTCCCACACCCCTGAGGTAACCCAGACAGAATGGCGCCACTTTGGAGGGTCTCTGTCCAGAGGCCCGCCAAAAGTGGAACAAAAGGGCTCAACCTTTGGTTTAGGAGTCACAGAGAAAAACACAGACGCCATTTTACAACCCGAGTTCTGGCAGAAAATACCACTCGATAAACCTATTTAAGATAAGTAGATCGGTGGTACGTTGGAGATTAACGAAAAACAGTATCAATCTTCAACAATGGGACGGATCCCAGGGGGTTATGCTCGGGGTCGAACATAACAAGTAGTTTCCACTGCCACCAGCCAAAACTCGACGAGGAGGGACGGGACAGTGCCCCCTCGAGTAACAGATCCAGGAGTAATCGAATTACCCCTACTAGCACGTCCACAATAAGATGGTTGGTACTAGTTCTGTTAGTAAATTTAGGTCTAGTAAAGCCAATGGTGACTTTACAGGCCCGGGGAGACGGTAGTCAGTCCCCGGGTATGGAGTCTATGGTGGGGGGACCAGCTAGGGTGCCCCCGTGTCACGGCACGTAGGGTGCGGAGTGACACACATAGAAAAACTTATGAGACCCTATGGAGTAAAAGACCCCATAGCCCATCGAACACATTGACAACTCAAAGGAATCACACACATACATGTCCAAGAGTGAGAGGAAAAGGGTCACACTCTTGGCAGGATGGAAAAAACAAACTCCAGAACTCCAGCAAAGCTGCTGGGGGACTCACTAGGTTAGGAAATTCAGCCTAAACAGAGAATTCTCCCTAACACTCGCCCCCCCCAGACTAAGGGACAGGAGGATTTAATCCACTCCTGGATGAATCTCATACCTCTAGTCGATGATATACATCCTAGAGAGACCATCAGCATTTTGGTGGTGACACCCTGACCTGTGCTCAATGGTGAAATCGAACCCTTGCAGGCAGATCGACCATCTCAGTAGTTTCGGGTTTTCCCCTTTCATTTGCATTAACCATCTCAAGGGTTGGTGGTCAGTCTGAATAACAAAAGTAGAACCATACAAGTACGGCCTAAACTTCTTCAGAGCCCACACGATAGCAAAGCATTCTCTTTCGATTGTTGCCCACCTTGTTTCAGGATCCTTCAGCTTGCGGCTGATGTAGCAAATGGGGTGCTCCCTACCTTTCCCATCCAGTTGACTGAGTACGGCACCTATCCCTACATTGGAAGCGTCTGTCTGCACAATGAAGTGTTGGCGGTAATCAGGAGCTCTGAGTACTGGGGCTTGGCAAAGAGCCTTTTTCAGGTTTTCAAAAGCCTGATTGCACTCCTCGTTCCATTTAACCTTTTTAGGGAATTTGGGCGAGGAGATGACATTCAGTGGAGAAGCTATGGTCCCATAGTTCTCTATGAAATTCCTGTAATACCCGGTGAGGCCTAGGAAGGCTCTCACCTGAGTCTGAGTAGTCGGTGTTGTCCAATTTTGCACAGCTTCAATCTTACTGAGCAAAGGCCTTATTTCGCCACCGCCTACCTCATGCCCAAGGTAGACTACCTTACTCTGCCCAATTTGGCATTTACTCGCCTTTATGGTCAGATTGGCTCGTCCAAGAGCCTGCAAAACATCTCTCAGGTGGGTTACATGTTCGTCCCAGGAATTGCTGAACACTGCTATGTCATCCAAGTATGCCATGCAGAAGTCCTCCATCTCGGTTAGAACCTGGTTTACCATCCGTTGAAACGTAGCAGGTGCATTTTTTAGTCCGAAAGGCATTACCGTAAACTGGTATAACCCAACGGGGGTAGAAAATGCAGTTTTCTCCTTGGCATGGTTGGTCAGGGCTATTTGCCAATAGCCTGACGTCAAGTCAAATGTGCTGAGGAACTTGGCGGCGCCAAGTTTATCCACCAACTCATCTGTCCTTGGCAAAGGGTGGGCATCAGTCGTGGTGACTGCGTTAAGAGCTCTATAATCCACGCAGAATCTAAGTTCTTTAGATCCGGCCTTTGGTACTAACACAACTGGGCTAGACCATGGACTAGTAGAGGGCTCTATTACCCCGAGATCAAGCATCTTGCTGACCTCGCCTTTGATGTGGGTTCTTACGTTTTCTGACATGCGATATCCTCTGCTTTTGACAGGCAGACAGTCACCAGTGAGTATCTCGTGCTGGCCCCAAGGGGTCAAGCCTGGTGAGAGCGAGAACAGAGAGGCAAACTGATTCAACATAGACTTGCACTCTTCTTGTTGCTCGGGTGTCAGATTGGAGGAGAGATTTACTCCTTCAATTTTTTCATCTAAAGGTAAGCCTCTGAGGAGATCCGGAAGAGCTTCACTCTCTTCTTCTTCCTCGGCCGATGCTAGAAGCAACGCTCCTACATCAGGTCGTGAGACATACGCTTTAAGTCGGTTGGTGTGAAAGACTGTCGGAGCCTCCTTGGGGTTGCCCAAGTCCACCAGATAGTTAACCTCGCCGAGCTTACCCAATACTCGGTAGGGTCCCATCCATTTATCTTGCAAGGCCCTCTGCCTTGTGGGGATCATAACAAGAACAAGCTGGTTTTGAGCGAACTCAACCATGTTAGCCTTTTGATCGTGCCAGTGCTTGACCAATGCTTGTCCAGCTTTCAAGTTTTCGCTTGCTTCTGTCATCAGGTGCGACATTCTCCTCCGGAGACCTATCACGTAGTCAGTCACTCTGACTGGCTTGGGGGAAGGAGCACTCTCCAACCCCTCCTTAATCAGGGCCAATGGACCTCTGACGGGATGACCATAGAGCAGTTCGAAGGGAGAGTAGCCTACTCCCTCCTGAGGGACTTCTCTATAAGCAAAAAGAAGGCATGGCAATAGAAGGTCCCACTTACGTTTAAGGGGTTCTTCTAGAGCACCTATCATGCTCTTCATGGTTCGGTTGAACCGTTCTACCAACCCATTGGTTTGTGGGTGGTAAGCCGTTGACAACTTGTAAGTTACCCCGCAGGTTTTCCACATGGCTTTCATGTAGTGGGACATAAAATTTGACCCCCTGTCAGAGATAACTTCCTTAGGAATTCCGACCCTAGTAAAAATACCAAGGAGGGCCTTAGCCACAGCCGGAGCTGTAACAGTCCTCATAGGAATTGCCTCAGGATACCTAGTAGCATGGTCTACTACAACAAGTATAAACCTGTTGCCTGAGGAGGTTGGAGGATCAAGGGGACCAACGATATCAATCCCTACTCTCTCAAATGGGACTCCCACAACGGGAAGAGGCACTAACGGTGCCACATTCTTGGACCCAACCTTACCAGAGATCTGGCAGGTATGGCAGCTTCTGCAGTGTTTTTCTACTTCGGCCCCCATCTTTGGCCAATAGAAGTAGAGCGAGAGCCTTTCCTTAGTCTTCTTGAAACTCAAGTGACCAGCCAAAGGAATCTCGTGGGCTAACTGCAAGGACTGTGGTCTGTTCTCTTGGGGTACTACAAGGCGTTTGTAGTCTCCAGGTGCAGACTCGGTTGGTTCACTATAGAAGAGGCCATCTTCCCAGTGCAACCTATGTTTCCCAGGCTCTTGCCCTTCAGCCTGAGTTTCTGCCTGACGGCGAAGACCTTCCAGAGTTGGACATTCTCTCTGTCCCTTACTGAAGTCCGCCCTGCTGGGTCCACCTTCTGCCAGTAACGACTGCAGCTCAGGATGGTCAACAGGATCCAGATCTCCAATGAGTTCTTGGCCTTCCATTAGCTCTTCTTCAGAGTCTAATTCTACCATACAGGGTTGTACTTCCCCCTCAGCCTCAGCTGGAGGTGGAGTTACGGGTGTGACGTTGGACAACCGCGGGGAAGTCCGTGTCGGCTGCATTGGAATGTGGGCTGTTGGTTTCGGTTTAGAAGTTTTAGGTTTCCCTTTTACTTCTGTGTTCCTAGAGACAGCGGCCGCCATTTCCAATGGAGCAGGAGTGATTTCTTTCTTCATCATCTCCCCGAGAGTTCAGCGCAGGGTCCTCTCTCTTGCAGGTCTGGTTAGCTCCTGTAACCGTTTACTAGGAGGTCTGGGAGTATGCGATACAACTCCGAGAGTTTTCAAATCGTTACCCAACAGTACGCGTCCTGGTACCTCACTCTGTATGCTGACAGGTATCTTTACAGTCATGTCGTTACACTGGATGAGAACTGGTAATTGGGGAAGCATCTGCACAGGCCCTCCAGCTAACTTGGTGAGGCGTTTGGGTGCCTTAGCAACATCCTCAGCCTGAAAAAACGATTTATCCACCACAGTTATGCTGGCCCCAGTGTCCCTAATGGCAGGCGTCTCCTGACCATTCACCTGGACACTGTCCTTATAATACTCTTTAGTATTATCGGGGATAGAATTATAGACATCTAAATTCTGTTGTTCCCACAACCCCAGAGATACTAAAGAAACGCTGGCTGAGACTCCAATGGGTTCGTCAGCTAGCAGTAGAAAGTTTCCACTTGCCATTTGGACTTCCTCCTCTGGAGCGAAGGCTAAGGAGACAAGCTGGACCCCTGAAGGTTTACCCTTACATCTGGGATCTCCTTTCACGTGATCAGTCGAGCCACAAACAAAGCATTTCCCGAATGCTTTCTGGAATGGTGGCTTGTTCTGACCTCCTTCCGGTTTGGCACCAGAAGACATACTATTCTGCTGTGGTTTTCCCGGTGGCTTACCTTCTGGTTTTGTTTGGGGCCCTCTTTGGAATGTGAGTTATTCGAATTCTCCTTTGAGTCTTTTTTAGGCTGTTTTCCCTCGTCCTTTTTCTGAGTTGCCCCAGAATCCTTGTGAGTAGCCCTGTTGGCAACCCACAAGTCAGCAGCCTTAGCTAGAGTCCTGGAATCTAATTCCTTCGAGTCAGCCAAGTGCTGTCTGAGCTCGGGAGAACAGGCATCATAAATCGACTCCAACATAAAAAGATTTCGCATACCCTCGTAAGTGTTAACTTTGTAACCCTTAATCCATCCCTCTAAGTTTTTCAACCCTTCACTCACCCAGGTAGCCCAAGGGGTACCATCATGCTTTTTGAGGGTTCTAAACCTCTTAAGATACTGGGAAGGGGTCTTCCCGAATCTAGCTATCAATGCTAGTTTCACACTTTCGTAATCCGTCTTATCCACCTCCCCCAATTCCATTACCACATCAGTCGCAACAGGAGGAAGCCTAGAGAACAACCAGGGAAGCAACGCATTCCCGGTGATGTCCTGGAGCCCATGATTGTATTCAAACAGTTTCAGCCAATCCAACACATCCAATCTCGGTTCGTACATACCCACTAATTCCTTCGGCATCCGGGGTCTTTTGGGACTGGAGCTCCTAGAGGAACCAGAGGAGAGAGAAGCATTTTCCATAGACAACTTTTTCATTTGTAACTCATGATTAAGCTCTATTTCCCTGAGTCTTAACTCAGCTTGTTTCTGCTCAGCCTGGGCATTCATTCGTCTGAACTCGAGCTCTTGGTTTCGTTCAGATTGAGCCAAGAACCGTTTATATTCTATTTCGAGCTTCATTTTTTCAAGTTCAAAATAAGCAGGATTACTTGTGGGACCTGGTATTGGCCCCGTAGGCACAGTTGGTAAGGCAGGTAGAGGAACAGGTGAGACAGTTTCGTTAGCCTCGCCGTCCTCGTCAGCCTCTTCATCGCTATCATCAGAATTACGATTCAGATCAACACCATTACTGTTATCTACAGTTGCTGGAGAGTTTGGTTCTTCTGAACCAGTACCCAGACTTTGGTTCGCCAGCAATCTCTCTATCAGTTCTAACTTCTTGCCTTTTACAGGAAGATTCTCTTGTCTACAGAGAGCTCGCAGACTCTCAGTATTTTATCTGACAAAGACTCTTGGCTGTAAATTTCCATCGTAGACATGTTTTTTGAAAGTTGCTTTTGTAACGTTTTGTGGTTAGTCGTCCTACAGCGTCGAAAAACACTCTAAACTGTATACTCAATACTAATCCCACCGCTGTACACCAGTGTTAGGCGGAAACCTGTGCAGCTCCCTCTGGGACCACTGCAAAAGATTTAGGACTACAGGTGTTGCGATGAACCCACTTGGTAGCAGTCTGTACCACACAGATTCAATTGGTAGCTGTGGCTGAGCAGTCAGACTTCTCTCAAGAAAAGTTGGTCAGTATAGGGAGCATACAAGATAGGGTAATTCTTCGCAGCAAAACGAGTAAACACGCAACCAGGCTTTAGTATAAAGGTAGCAAGTTATTTATTAATAACAGAACATCTACGGAAAGTACTAAAGCGAACCACGGCAAACAAATCAAAATACAATTACTCTGCAGAATGGAATAAAGTTCAATCCCCGAAAACACAATATCGACAACTCCAGGTCCTACGGCACCACTTATTTTCAGACAGAGGTGTATACCTCAACCCAGATGACACTCGAATATTTAGTGAGGAAGGGAGAGAAGAGATAGGCAGGTAATGAAGTCAACACGGTTCGTACTGAAGCAGGTAAAAATGCAAGGCAAGAAGGCATTAATCACACTAGATCATACAGTTCGGCGGCCAGGCCCACTCGGTGAGAGGTATGGCACGATGTCCTGGAAAGTCTCTATGGGTGATGCGTTCAAGTCTCAGTTAGCAGTTTGGTTAGCGACAGGTTGAACCAGTTCAGAACAAAGAGTGAATAAAGCTTGGAGGCAACCCAACGGAACGGGGAGGAATCAGATACCTCACTCGGACCGATCGATAAGGGAAGCCAGGCGGTTACGGTACCTTGTTGTGGAAGACCACTCCAGCGGGGGCAGTTGTTCCTGGTGGTGGATGCACGACGGGTCTTGGCCAAGAGAAGAGATGCTCTCGTCGTCGAAGAGAAGATGTCCGGTGCACCACCAGGGAAGAAACCAGCCGCGGAGGGCTTCGTCACAAGGCACCACCTTTCGATCACAATGCCGGAGTAGTGGCTATCCGGTTGCCGGGTGCTCTGCACGGGCAATTCAACCACTGCGTCCAGGGCGATCAAAAAGCACAAAGAAGAAGAAGACTGGTTGTTCCCACCAGCCAGGGAAAGAGCCTCTCCGGCAGGGAGATCTCTTCTGTCGTCGGGAGATTGTGAGACGGTTCCGCAGGGCTCCACCGGAGGTGTCGTCGTGCAGGTCGGCTCAGCGTTACCCTCGTCGGATTCTTTAGGTCCAGTGGCGACGTTCCGAAGATCCAGTCCCAAAAGCCCTGCTTTTATGCAGACGTCCCCCATTCATTCAGCCTAGCTTGTCAATCAATACATGCTAAGTGGTGAGCGGGAAGGCTCACCACCTGGGCCAATCACTCCAGAGTGCGACCTGAGTTGGCAAGGCAACTCGGTCCAGGGTGCCTAAACCCCCTCCCACACCCCTGAGGTAACCCAGACAGAATGGCGCCACTTTGGAGGGTCTCTGTCCAGAGGCCCGCCAAAAGTGGAACAAAAGGGCTCAACCTTTGGTTTAGGAGTCACAGAGAAAAACACAGACGCCATTTTACAACCCGAGTTCTGGCAGAAAATACCACTCGATAAACCTATTTAAGATAAGTAGATCGGTGGTACGTTGGAGATTAACGAAAAACAGTATCAATCTTCAACAATGGGACGGATCCCAGGGGGTTATGCTCGGGGTCGAACATAACAAGTAGTTTCCACTGCCACCAGCCAAAACTCGACGAGGAGGGACGGGACAGTGCCCCCTCGAGTAACAGATCCAGGAGTAATCGAATTACCCCTACTAGCACGTCCACAATAAGATGGTTGGTACTAGTTCTGTTAGTAAATTTAGGTCTAGTAAAGCCAATGGTGACTTTACAGGCCCGGGGAGACGGTAGTCAGTCCCCGGGTATGGAGTCTATGGTGGGGGGACCAGCTAGGGTGCCCCCGTGTCACGGCACGTAGGGTGCGGAGTGACACACATAGAAAAACTTATGAGACCCTATGGAGTAAAAGACCCCATAGCCCATCGAACACATTGACAACTCAAAGGAATCACACACATACATGTCCAAGAGTGAGAGGAAAAGGGTCACACTCTTGGCAGGATGGAAAAAACAAACTCCAGAACTCCAGCAAAGCTGCTGGGGGACTCACTAGGTTAGGAAATTCAGCCTAAACAGAGAATTCTCCCTAACAGCGCTGAAAAAGTGCGCGGCGCACGCTGGCGCACGCTGGCGCACAGGTCACCGAACGCCGTGCGATAAGGCCTCAGCGAATTCGCACATAGCGCGGCGCACATAACAAAAGTAGGCGTAACACGGGGCGTTACACGCAGAATGGGGAACAACTCGTGAAAATGTGGGCGTCACGGGGGAAGTACAGGAGGCAAGTGCGCAGAACGCCCACACGCTCGCCTACAACACGTATTCATGGAATCGAATAGGGAAAAACAGCGCACGGCCAAAGACGCGCACTGGCCCATACATGTCCGCCACACGAAAGCAGGCGGTAGCGTCCCTGCGCAGGAAAAAAATGTGCGCGCGAAGTCCTACACGCGAATGGCCTGGGTGCGTGTATTTCAGTGGTGCGTGAGAAGTCCCACATGCAATCGGGCCTGGGGGAGCGTGTGCGTGTATATCAGAGGTGCGCGAGAAGTCCCACACGCGATTGGCCTGGGCGCGTGTATTTCAGGGGTGCACGAGAAGTTCAACACGCGATTGGCTGGGCGCGTGTATCTCAGGGGTGCGCGAGAAGTTCCACACGCGAATGGCCTGGGCGCATGTATCTCAGGGGTGCGCGAGAAGTTCCACACGCGATTGGCCTGGGCGCGTGTATCTCAGGGGTGCGCGAGAAGTTCCACACGTGATTGGCCTGGGCGCGTGTATTCCAGGGGTGCGTGAGAAGTTCCACATGCGATTGGCCTGGGCGCGTGTATCTCAGGGGTGCGCGAGAAGTCCCACACGCGATTGGGCCTGGGGGAGCGTGTGCGTGTATTACAGAGGTGCGCGAGAAGTTCCACACGCGATTGGCCTGGGCACGTGTATTTCAGAGGTGCGCGAGAAGTTCCACACGCGATTGGGCCTGGGGGAGCGTGTGCGTGTATTACAGAGGTGCGCAAGAAGTTCCACACGCGAATGGCATGGGCGCGTGTATTCCAGGGATGCGTGAGAAGTTCCACACGCGATTGGCCTGGGCGCGTGTATCTCAGGGGTGCGTGAGAAGTCCCACACGCAATTGGGCCTGGGGGAGCGTGTGCGTGTATTACAGAGGTGCGCGAGAAGTTCCACACGCGATTGGCCTGGGCGCGTGTATTTCAGAGGTGCGCGAGAAGTTCCACACGCGATTGGGCCTGGAGGAGCGTGTGCGTGTATTACAGAGGTGCGCGAGAAGATCCACACGCGAATGGCCTGGGCGCGTGTATTCCAGGGGTGCGCGAGAAGTTCCACACGCGATTGGCCTGGGCGTGTGTATCTTAGGGGTGCGCGAGAAGTTCCACACTCGATTGGGCCTGGGGGAGCATGTGCGTTTATTTCAGAGGTGCGCGAGAAGTTCCACACGCGATTGGCCTGGGCGCGTGTTTTTCAGAGGTGCGCGAGAAGTTCCACACGCGATTGGGCCTGGGGGAGCGTGTGCGTGTATTTCAGAGGTGCGCGAGAAGTTCCACATGCGATTGGCCTGGGCGCGTGTATTTCAGAGGTGCGCGAGAAGTTCCACACGCGATTGGGCCTGGGGGAGTGTGTGCGTGTATTACAGAAGTGCGCGATTGGCCTGGGCGCGTATATTTCAGGGGCTCGCGGGTGGTCTTACAAGCAATCAGGCCTGGGGAAGCGGGGTACTTGTATTTCTGGGGCTCGCGGGTGGTTTCACACGCGATCGGGTCTGTGGGAGCAGGGTACCACTCACCGTCTGCCTTGCGTGTAGAAGAACGCGTAGCCAACACCCACCTGCTGTGAAGTGATAGCGTGTGAACCCCAACGCCTGCAAAACACACGCACCGTACCCCACGAAAAGCAACGCCCGTGCGCGATACGTCACAGACGCGCATACGCGTTAAGGGCCTTTGGTCCAATGGAATCGCGTATGCGTGCTGACACGCTTACGCGCTAAGGGCCTCTCCTCGAATTACACGCTGACGTGCAGAATTTTCACGTGCCAAATCACTCCATATCAAGCTGGCCACGCATAAGCATACGGAAGACCACGCTCCTGCCCAGAAGGCTGAACTACTGCCCCCCAGAGCCCCGAGCATGCTCCCACCTGCCATCTGCTGCTGCCTGACTGCCTGCTGCCCACGTGCCCTGCCATTTGCTGCCTGCACATCAGCCAGGGGTGCTGTTGCTGTGACCACCCCTGCTGGAACTGGAGACTCCCGACTGGGAATCCATCGCTCCACAGCCCAGCCCCAGGACCCAGTTGCCCACCCACTCCTGCCTCTGGGGTTGTCATGTCGGGCACTGCAACATCTGGCACCACTGACAACCCCCGGCCAGAGAGGCAGAGGGGCACCAGCTTCAGTGCCACCGAAGTTGGTGTCCTAGTGGAGCAAGTCATGGGGCAGTATGATGCCCTCTTTGGAAGTTCCCGCGCCGACAAGGAAGGACGGACTCGGATCTGGACTGACATCGTGACTGCCATCAACGCGGAGGGGGTGGCAGCCCGCGACTTCCAACATGTCAAGAAGCGCTGGGAGGACTTCAGGTCCAGGTCCCTGAACAAGGCCCGGCGCCTCTTGAAGGCAGCGGATGCCAAGGGGCGCCGGGGCCACTTGTCAGAAGATCAGATGAGGGTCCTGGAACGCATATCCCCAGCGCTCCACGTCCAGGTCCTTGAGAGGCAGACCCGTCTGGAGTCGAGCGGTAAGTGTACATGCATCCTGATTGTGAGCTGTGCGTGTGGCACATCTGTTTGTATGGGGTCGAGTATGGGTGGGGGTGTACAGGGCCGTGGGGCTAACACATGAGAGGGCTGTAATGTGTAATGTGTGAGACATGGATGGTGCTTGTGTGTGTAGGCTTGCATGCCAAATGCAGTTGTGTGGGTACACATGTTTGGATGAATGTGTATGTAAGTAGACATGTCCGTGATGTCACGCATGTATGTTGTTTTCAGCTGCATGTATCAGCACTGTGTACATGTGCATTTGTGTGTATTTGACAAGGGTGCAACAGTGATGCAACATGGATGCATGTGACAGCGGGATGTGGAAGCCTGATTGGCAGATGTGACATGGATGCCCATCTGAACACTGCAACACTTGGCAGAGGTGTACACATGCATGCAAGTGTGGTGGTGTGTCTACATGTGTGGTGCACTTCCTGTGTTGCATGTGATGTCTGGCTCAGCTTTGCCTGCTCATGCTGTTGTATGGGTATGGATGGTGCTGGCAGTTGCGATATGGCTGTGGTATGGCTCATGTGTGCGAGTTGAAATGACATGTGTGTTGGGGATTGTGATGGCATGTCTGAGGTTTGCCAATGCCACTCATGTACAACTGTCATGTGTGTATGTGTCCATTGTACAGTGCCCTGATGCCTGTGTTTTATTTCTCCCTGTCTGCAGCGTCAACTGATGAAGAGGGCGGAGAAGGTGCTGTGGAGCACAGCGGCGGGGATCCCACCGCCAGCCGGAGACACAAGGCCCGGCTCCCCTCCCATGTTGTCATCTCGTCGGGGAGTGAGGAGTCCGGTGCCGCGTCCCAGGCCGCAGCTGCCGGGGGGAGGTCCAAGAGGCGGAGGTTGGAGTTGGACTCCTCAGCAGCAGAAGGGGCAGCTGGGACCCCACAGGGCCCAACGGGGGAAGATGGCACGGAGTCATCCAGGTTGGTGGGGGGTTTGGTGGAGGAGGAGGCCGTGCAAGCAACAGAGACGGGGTCTGGAGGTGGGGATTCCACTGGTGCTAGTGGTGCAGTGCAGGACCAGGGACAGGAGGCAGCACAGGCCGCCGCGGAGGTGCCTGTGTGCAATCCTGTCCCTGATCCTGTCCCTGCATCATCTTGCACCAGCAGGGATGCCTACGTCCAGACCCGTTTTCAGGCAGGGGATGAGCAAACGACAACTGGCCTTCCTCTGCCTGCGGACGTGGCTATCCGGGTCCGGGTTGAGCCTGTCCTGACTGGTGTGGCGTTGCGTCAACGGGCCATGCGAGGTGACCTGCAGTCTTTTCATGAGGAGACTGCACGTCATCTCGAATGACTCGTTGACCACGTCAGCCTGCTGGGACAGGTCACCCAGGCCGGATTCCTCCGTTTGATGGGGCTTGCTACGACCACCCCCTCGACTGAACCTCCTACGCGCCAGTCATCCTCCGTGCCATCTTCCCACCCATCAGTCACCTGGGTGCCCTGTGGAGCTGCCTCTGACGGTGCGGCCAGGCTGGTGGAGGAGGCATCCCTGCCACAGTCGGGAGTCGGACGTCCAGCAGGGGTGGCCACATCAACGACTGCACCCCAGCCGGCGGAGGATGTGCAGGCAGCAGGAGGCAGTGCACGGGCAGAGGCACAGCAGCAGCAGCAACGTGGTGGGAGCCATGAAGGCTCGGGGCCTTCAACATCGGAGGGGCAGGCATCGGCCGGAGGGCAGGAGGACCCATGACAGAGAGTGTCTTCCGTGTGGCAGCGGTTGGGCCACGCCATAGATGCGGAGCGGCAGCGGGCGGAAGAGGCACGGCTCACAATGGTCAGGGTGGAGAACTCCATGCGGAGGGCCCTGAGGCAGGCCGAGTGCCTCGAGGCAATCCGCAGGGGGTTGGAGGTGGACACGTCGACGGCCCTGCGGACCCTCGGGGCCATGGAGGAGGACCGCCTCCGGGACATTGAGCAGGAGTTCGATGATGCCCTGGTTATGTAGGTAGTGTTAGGTTTCCTTTGTTTTTTTAATTATTTTGGACCTTTTGGACATTGGCCACATTTTTGTATATAGTTTATTTTATTAGTTAGTGTTGTTAGATAGGTTTCATTTCTTTTGTTGGGATAATGGACCCTGGCTTGTTCGTCTCTACATAGTTCACTGTTGGATTTAATTTTTCTTTCACAATTTACCCATGGAGCAATGGCTTTCAATTATTATTTCCCATTGGATTTGCTTTTGTGGACAGTGACTTTGGACACCATTACTTTGGATTATGATTTTTGGTTTTGCTTTTTTTCACGGACATGCTTCTTTTCATTTTTGTACATTCCCATTTCTGTTTCTTTATTTTTGAATTTATGTTTCCTTTAATACATATTTTTTTTATTGAACTTCAATGTGTAGTATCATCTCATTGGTTTCATGCATATCATGATATGGGTTTTAAGATTCACTGACACCCATTGGGTGTATGTGAGGGACATGTGTTTGTTTCGAAACTTGCAATTGGTGTTCTGTCATGTAATTGCCATTTCTGAGTGGGTGGATGCAATACTCGGGTGGGTGTTTTGCATTTGGAGGCTGACCATAGGGACCAGGGATCTAGATTGTGATGACATGTTGGCTGGGGAACATGAGTTGGGGCCTGCTGGCAGGTGCCCCACAGTGCTGGGGGGTGGGGGTGGTGGGAGACATGGGTGGGGGCCTGGTGGAGGGTGCCCCTGCACTGATGGGGGGTGGGGGTGGTGGGGACATGAGTGGGACATGAGTGGGGGCCTGCTGGCAGGTGCCCCACAGTGCTGGGGGGTGGGGGTGGTGGGGACATGAGTTGGACATGGGTGGGGCCTGCTGGCAGGTGCCCCACAGTGCTGGGGGGTGGGGTGGTGCGAGACATGAGTGGGGGCCTGGTGGAGGGTGCCCCTGCACTGCTAGGGGTGGGGGTGGTGGGGGTGGTGGGGACATGAGTGGGACATGAGTGGGGGCCTGCTGGCAGGTGCCCCGCAATGCTGGGGGGTGGGGGTGCAGGGGGACATGAGTGGGACATGAGTGGGGGCCTGCTGGCAGGTGCCCCGCAATGCTGGGGGTGGGGGTGCAAGGGGACATGAGTGGGGGCCTGCTGGCAGGTGCCCCACAGTGCTGGGGGGTGGGGGTGGTGGGAGACATGGGTGGGGGCCTGGTGGAGGGTGCCCCTGCACTGCTGGTGGGTGGGGGTGGTGGGAGACATGGGTGGGGGCCTGGTGGAGGGTGCCCCTGCACTGCTGGGGAGTGGGGGTGGTGGGGACATGAGTGGGACATGAGTGGGGGCCTGCTGGCAGGTGCCCCGCAATGCTGGGGGGTGGGGGTGCAGGGGGACATGAGTGGGACATGAGTGGGGGCCTGCTGGCAGGTGCCCCGCAATGCTGGGGGTGGGGGTGCAAGGGGACATGAGTTGGTGATCATTAGTGCAAGGAGACATGTGCCTTTGCTGGGGGGCATGCCCATGTTGGGTGGGCTGCCTGCGGGACATGACCAGGGATGCAGGGTAGTCCCCTGTGGTGTGGGCTGCCTGCAGGGGCCGTGGAGGGTGTACAGGGAACACCTGGGAGGACCCACACTGCCAAATCACATGTAGGACTCCGCGGCACCCCTGAAATACACGTACCCTGCTGAAATTGCGTGTAAAACTTTCCGCGCACCCCTGGAATACACGCACACGCTCCCCCAGGCCAGATCGCGTGTGGAACTTCACGCGCACCCCTGAAATACACGCGCCCAGGCCAATCGCGTGTGAAACTTCTCGCTCACCTCTGATATACACGCACACGCTCCCCCAGGCCAGATCGCGTGTGGAACTTCTCGCGCACCTCTGAAATACACGCACACGCTCCCCCAGGCCAATCGCGTGTGGAACTTCTCGCGCACCTCGGAAATACACGCGCCCAGGCCAATCGCATGTGGAACTTCTCGCGCACCCCTGAGATACACGCGCCCAGGCAAATCGCGTGTGGAACTTCTCGCGCACCCCTGAGAAACACGCGCCTAGGCCAATCGCGTGTGGAACTTCTCGCGCACCTCTGAAATACACGCGCCCAGGCCAATCGCGTGTGAAACTTCTCGCTCACCTCTGATATACATGCACATGCTTCCCCAGGCCAGATCGCGTGTGGAACTTCTCGCGCACCTCGGAAATACACGCGCCCAGGCCAATCGCGTGTGGAACTTCTCGCGCACCCCTGAGATACACGCGCCCAGGCCAATCGCGTGTGGAACTTCTCGCGCACCCCTGAGATACACGCGCCCAGGCAAATTGCGTGTGGAACTTCTCGCGCACCTCTGGAATACACGCGCCCAGGGCAATCGCGTGTGGAACTTCTCGCGCACCCCTGAAATACATGCGCCCAGGCCAATCGTGTGTGGAACTTCTCGCGCACCTCTGAAATGCACGCGCCCAGGCCAATCGCGTGTGGAACTTCTCGCGCACCCCTGAAATACACGCGCCCAGGCCAATCGCGTGTGGAACTTCTCGCGCACCCCTGAAATACACGCACCCAGGCCATTCGCGTGTAGAACTTCTCGCGCAGCCCCTGAAATACACGCACACGCTCCCCCAGGCCCGGTCGCGTGTGGGACTTCTCGCGCACCCCTGAAATACACGCACACGCTCCCCCAGGCCAGATCTCGTGTGGAACTTCACGATTGCGTGTAGTACTTCTCGCGCACCCCTGAAATACACGCGCCCAGGCCATTCGCGTGTGGAACTTCTCGCGCACCCCTGAAATACACGCACCCAGGCCATTCGCGTGTAATACGTCTCGCGCACCCCTGAAATACACGCACACGCTCCCCCAGGCCAGATCGCGTGTGAAAATTCTCGCGCACGCGTGTTCCCGACACCCGTAATACGCTTTCCCCGCTTTGCGTTTGCTGTTTACCAGTCCGGTAAACTGGTACAGGGTTGGCGCAGCCCTTTGCGATGGTTTTGCGATCTTAATGGCTTTTCCTTGCGCGAGGGCGTTCTTGGGGGCGTAACTGGCGCTGCTGCAGGGTCGCTGCGCCACTCTGCGCCACGTCTGCTTTTGGAGGCGAGAATCCATGAATACGCTGTGCGCGGAAATTGATTTTATCGCACGCGGCTGGCGCAGACATTCGCACGGGCACGCTGTGCGCCAGCCACGTGCAACACTTTTGTGAGGAATTACATGAATCGGCCTGTTTATTGGGGCATACAAGTTTGTTACGCTCCTGAGTCTATCACCATGCTCTCTTCTCCCCCTTCAATCCTCATTACAGCCATCAGCTTTTCCGCAATCAGCATCCTCATCGTCTATGGCTCTGTTTGATTCCAACATGTCTTCCACTATGTATGTTTATTCTTCCAACTCGTCAAAGAGTTCATCTACACATTCCGTGCTGTCAACCCTGCTTCTGCAGCAATTTGTGACATGCCCTCTTCTGTTACATTTTTTTCATAAGACATTTAGTCTCCAACACTTGTCACGGTTAGCAAATGTATGTAACTGTCGCTCATTTCATTCAGCTTTATTTTTGCACAGTGTTTACCTTTTTTAATTTTTTTACAAATTCTTCTTCTTCACTCCTTTCTTGCCCTGTAAAACCAACACTTCTAATGGTGGACTGCTGTCTGACTTTTTGACATCTGGATTTCTCCAACTGCTAAACACACTATGTGTATGTTGAACTTTCTTCACAACTCGGATAACTTCCTCTAAGGAAGGATTGCTTTTTGTCCGCAATGCTTCTCTCACTTTACTATCATTGCATTCTACCATGAATTGATCATGCAACCTTTCTTCTTGATTGCTCCCAAATTCACACAATCCTGCCAACCCCCTTAAGGCTGTTGGGGATTGCTCTACGGATGTGTTTGATTCTTGCTTCCTTTTCCCAAAATGCTCTCTCTAAAATGATGCTAACTTTATTTTGTACTATGTATCCAACATCTTGACACACTTTTCATACTCCATCATGTTGTACAACTCTTCTTCAGACAAACTGGTATGTTCTCAAATTGGTCTTGACCATAGTTTTCCAAGAAAATGGGCCTCATTACGAGGTTGGAGGTAGCCTTGCTGGTAAAACCGGCACGGCTACCTCCAAACTCACATCCGGGCACCCGCGAATGGGCAATTACCGGGCTATTACGGCCCAGCCGGACCCGGTAATTGCCCTTTCACGGCTGCCGGCCCTGGTACAACCCCATTCCCATTGAGCGGGGAGGGTGGTAGCACCGGTACCATTAATAATGGTACCGTGCTACCATCATGTACTGCTCGCGGGTGCCGTTACGGCCACCAGGTCAGACCTGGTGGCTGCAAGGACACCCGCGAGCAGAACTCGTAGTATGGCGGTACGGTAGCAATGGTGCCGGTAGCAATACCGGCACCGTTGTCGCCTTACTGCCATACTAGTAATGAGGCCCAATGTATCAAAATAAATGTTTTCCTTTCACTAGAATACTTTGGTCCGTACACTGCCTGCACATAATGATCAAAATGCTTTTTCCAAGGTTTCCACGGAATCTTGGGTTCACCCTGTGTCTCTAAAAAATAATTAGTCGGCGATACATCTTGCATATTTCTTACTTCACTTGTTCCTTCATATTTTGTTTTATCTTTTTACTTTTTTTGTACCATTGGCAGTTAGGAATATGTGTATGCCTCGTTAGGCAGTCGCAACGTATCTTCTAACTGTTGATGTAATTATTCATTACTCGTGTTGCAATTGCTCTTCATATACAGCGACTGCTTTCACATTGTCCACTCTACTGGGTTTCCAGGAACTGCGGTGTGTTGGGGTCTTGGCAACATTAACACTGCTTGTGAGGAGAGTAAGGTCCCTTCCTCTAATGGGACCTAAGAGGTGAATGTGGCTTTCAATAAAGGCTTGCAAGGATGGAGCACAGAGCTGACCAGGGCTGCTAGGTGCTTGGCTCCAACAACCGAACAGTGGTTCAAAACACAACACAACCGACTGAATCGCGTCATATCTTTATGCAGTATTTCCAAGTTGCATAACTGTTGCAATCGCCAACAAACATGCACCAAATCACCATCTGTATCCATCATTGTAGTGTCTTCACCGCCAGGTACTCTGTGAGGTGGCTGGCAAAGATTCTTTGCCACTCGTCACCAGTGAAGAATAGCCATTCATTGGGCTGTTAATAAGATTCCTTTATTTGGCACTATCTTCATGCCCTACTGGTGTATAGCTCTCCTGCCTTAACACTCTCTCTCTGCCTCCCTTCCTTCCTAGACCTTGAAGCCCTATTCATTCCACGTTCTCTGCTGACAGGCAGGATACAATGCTACAGTGTTCTCTTTGATTCCTGTTTCCCAGGCCAGCTCCTGCTAGAAGACTGGCTCACTAGAGAGAGGTAACACCACCTTGCAGGGCTAGGCTGTCTTACCAGAATACATGTAGCACTTCCACAGCTGAGCAGGGCACACAGTGATGACACAAATATGATATCACATTGATGTGGCAGTAATACGTAGATGAGATAGAAGCCACAACAAACCTATCTGAGGTATGGCATGTATTTAAAGTTTACAACTGCCACCAGGAAAGCAACCCTCACAGTTCTGTGGTTTTGGGAACAGGGCAGCATGTCTTAAATGCAGCCCTGGCAGTGCAATGGCTTGGCGGTCAGTGCTGGTGTCAGAGGTCATCTGTGCTCACGCCCCCGCTCAAATCAGGGAACTGTTTCAGCAGGACACAGGTTTACACAATGATGTTGGCATGCAGTTGCAGAGAGGTGGGGGGGGTCAGGTCAGTAGACCACCCTCCCGGTGAGAGAATTGCCTGCCTATTGTTTGCAAGGCTTCTACACCTTGTCCAGGTGGCAATCCTTCAAATGAACATGTACAATTAAAAAAGAGTAAGATCACAATGTTAGTACGATTACACATGTTTCCTTTTTTAATTTGGGCTATTTGGTGGCAGGGCTAGCTATAAGCCAAAACTATTGCATTAGAGTACAGATAGGGCGACACAAAGCTTGAGGGTGTGGTTTCGTATTTTGACTGTCCATGGCCATGCTAATCCCTAAGGCCATTCCTACCCAGTTCCTGACCCCCAATCCCAAAACATCTCCCCATGGGAACTCGTTCATCTTGCTTTAATCAACCCTTACCATCAAACATTGCACTCGCAGTGACTGCTAGTTTTTTTTTCAAAGCAGCCTTCTAAGAGCCAATATCTTAACTGGAGCTATGAACACACCACTAGTGTAATAAAAATGGCTGAACCAGATCTTTCTTCGGCCACTCAAATTATAAGCACTATGCATGCCCTTCCCTAAAGGCCTGTTAAAAACAAGCATTCGTTAAGCCAACTATTTTGGTTTGCATATAGGTATTGGGCATTTGCCTGGAAGGGCTATTAGATGACCAGGTACGTGCACCGTTTTGCACCTGCTACCATCAATGGCTAGTTATTACCACCACGGCAGTGCTTGGAAATTGCCTTTCCCATGCCTACACAAAAGTCCAAACTGTTGGCATTGACAGGGCGTGTTTAGAATGCAGAGAGAGAGAGAGATCGCGAGTGAAAGAGAGGGGGAAGCAGATGGCGTATGATACGTCAGGTCCTGCTAGCAGCAAATACATTTTTTTTTTTATAAAGGGCTGTGCAGGAAAAAAAGATGCTATGCTCCATGTAAACTAGCAAGTGGGATCATTGGCATATATGATATGATAATGTTGTGCGCTGGCACAATGAATGTAAGAATCGTTTATTATAGGATAACAGTGGATGTCAGAAAATAGGGACACCATTTATTGTGGACAATATTTTGTGAAACACTACTTTACCAGAGGTATAACTTCCTAATTATGAGTTGATGTTGGGCTCCGCATGTAGTTTGTATGCTTCCTTGAAGTAACTTACTTGTTGCCCCTTTGTGTCTGCAATGTCATAACACATGTGCAATGGTAGAGACCTGCTTGCAATACCTCTTTATTTTGTTTGCACTCCCTCCTGAGTGCTGTGGCCCTTTAAATCTCTTCTCTACCCTTGCCCTTTGCTTTGCGTCCCATGAGTGCCTTGAATGCAGAATCTGCTCTTTAAACCTGCCCTCCAGACTGAATACACATCTCTGCTTCCCTCCATATACCGCCCCTGGTAAATAACCTTTCAAGAGTCTTGAAACCAGCTCTAGACAAATCTCAGCGGAAAACCCTGACGTGCAAAAATAAATTTCAGTTGAAACAGGAAGGGGGTTTAACAAACACTTCTAGGACTGACTTAAACAAAATAAGCTTATTGCAGGCTAGCCGTACACATACATGCCAACTTTCATTTCATACCATTGTCGTGAATGATTCTCATTGGCCACAGTTAAGCCGGTGGCGGTCATACAAACCTTAAAGGGGCCCATGCTTTCTGCATATCTGGAAACACACAACATAGGGACGTCAATTCAACAAAATGCTAGGAGTAGCGGAAGTGACATCACACACCCAGTGACGTCACAAGAAGTGTCATCACACGATCTCTGACCCCAATGAAATCACATGAAGTGATGCAATATAACAATTGTCTTTGATGACGGGAAGCAACATCATAAAAGTAAAATAAAAAACAACAAGTCTTGTACAATTAATAACAAATAGTGCTAAAGTAGACAAGAGGCTTTTCTAGTTTTCAACCAACTATTTACTATGGTGCTGTCTCGAAAAATACTAAAAAAGCCGGTGTAACACCGAGCAGAACCACCATATGACAGGAGCACTTTTTTCTTGTTCCATTAAAAATTCATATGACCAGTTACTGCGATGATAATAATAACAATAATAATAATAAAAATAATAATAATAATAATAACTATTATTATTGTTATTATTTGTAGCATTCTTCTTCTTCTTATTATTACTATCACTGAGCAAACTTAGCTCAGAGGCAACAGCACTGTACAGCTCACAGATCAAAAGATTGGCAGCATGACATCTTAGTAACAATGATCACACTACAATATGTGGATACGCGTGTTTTTGGGAGAGTCATCATATAACTGTTAAGGACTCAAATGCCATGTACATACATAGGGCCTCATCACAAGTAGGGCGGAGGGGTAAAATGCGGCGGCATTTACTGCTCTGCCCAATCTCGTGATGGGCGGAAAATGGGGGTTTTACCTCCAGCTTTTTCCTGGAGGTTAAACTCACCATTTGCAACACGTGTTTGCTGCTAATAGCACCAAGAAACCCCCATTGGTTCCAAAGGGGAATGGGTATTTACCTGCCCACCGCAACTCGGGATCCAGCGCGAATTGTGCCGGACTGAGTTGCGGTAATGCTAATAAGTTCACCTGCAAAGATATCTAAAAGCTTAGCTACACACAGAATCCATTTCCTTCTGATGTTTAGGCTTCATACTTGCACCAAGAACTCTCTTTCTCTGCTCTCTCCAGTCCTCCTTATTTCCAAAACCTCAGCCTATGTCTTCTAGGTCCCTGAGCACCAAAGGCCACGCCAATGGCAGGAGTCATTCTGTGTGAGCTCCAATATCACAACATAACCAACCAACCAAACCCAACTCACCACTCCTTCAGATCCCTCAGCACCAAGCAAGCATGCAAACGGCATGACGCCAATTAACATGCCATACAGATATGGCAATGTACCATGTACATATAATGTTGTGTACATATAAATGTAATGTTGTGTATTATTTGCACGCTTTGCTCACTGTATTGGCTGCCTGTAAAGAGCAGCCATGTACTGTCATCTACATGCTCCTTAACATCAGCCGATGCTTCCTCCTTGGTCTGGGCACCCAAACTGTTAAATGCCCTCCTCTCCATTCTCAGAAATATCACTGACCACTTACTCTTCAGTAGTGCCCACCATAGAGCCTCCACAGAATCTCATTGGCTCTTAGACGAGCCATAGCTAAAGCGAGGCTTGACTCCTCTTCATCCTTCTGTGACTTCCGCTTGTCTCTGTCCTGTGGCTCTGAGCTTCACCGCAAGCATCTGTCCCTAGCCACTCCCCAATGCTTCCGGTACACCTTACAGGCCACCTCTCCGATATTGGCTCTCCCTCTCAGCCCTGCCTCACCCCATGCTGCCCGCTTCCTGATTGGGTGCATCCCAGCTTGCCACCTATCATCATGCCACCTTCTTCGGCTGCTACATTCATTTTGTGGTAGTCGGGTGGACCGTCATCCACTGCCATCTGGACTTAGTACCGTGGGACTGCCGTATCCGATGTCGCCTGTCCTAGAGTATGTATAGCAATATGCACCTTGGAGGAGGGACTTACTGACTGGCAATAGCACTGGGCCCTCTTTAAGGCCCTTGCTTCATTCAGACCTTTACATTTGGCTCCAGCACATTACCGACGAGCAGAGCCCCCTCATCAGTGTACATTGAGGCGATATTAACATGTTGGCACTGTTAGCACCCGTGTAGAAAGGTGTGCAGTCATTTTTTAGAAAAAAAATGTCGAAAGACAATAATGTCGAAAAATAAATGTTGAAAAAAAAAGTCGAATTCCTTTTTTTAAATTGTATATTTATTTTGGGGTCCGGGAATTTAAAAAAAAGGGGTAAAATAAAAAAAAAAAAACAAGGGGGGACTGGGGGGGGGGGGGAACCCCCCCATTTCAAATAAAAAATGTCATTAAAAAAAATGCGACTTTTTTTTCGAAATTTTTTTTCTCGAAAAAATGACTCGACATTTTTTATTTCGAAAAAAAATTCGATGAACCGTGTAGAAAGCTACAAGAGTGCTAAATAGTGAAGGGGGAGCAGGGAAGGGGGAAAGGGATGCTTGCTTCCCAGGCTGCTTGGAATTCGTGCTTGTACCATAGAGTATGATATGATATGATATGATGTGATATGATATGGCATTTATAACGTGCCTATACACAAGTGTTTCAAGGCGCGACGAGGCAAGGGGTGGGGACAGAGGGAAGACAGAGACAACGATTTTACTAGGCCAGGTGTTATTGAGATGGCGCAAGTTCCGAGCCTCCTGATAGGCCAGCATCCCCACCCAGGAGGCTAATGCTTAATAAAAACCCTGAAATCATACCTTTTTCCTTAATATTATATTTCACCTTGCTATAATATTCTACTACTGTAGTTGCCGTCCTTTCTTTTATAAAAGAACACAAGGGGGGTTGTCCTGACTGGAACAGTCAAAGCTACTTGCAAATTATTAGGATGCAAATAAAATGTGAAGTGTATCTGAACCTCTGTTATCTCTCTTATTAGTACATATACAGGGGCAGGATGGGAGAGCACCAAGGGGAAAGAGTATGCCACAAATACTTTGTTAATATGAAATTAGGAGAAATTATTATTTATTATTTTCACTCCTCAGTTGAATATTTACTATTCAACAAACACAAATTGCATAGATTCATAAGTAATACAGGGATAACATAATACAATTCCACAAAACGAAGACAGATTGATGCATAGGTGTACCATCAGGTGACATTCTAAGAAAATGAGCCTATATACACACAAATGACTTGACATGTTTAGTGCATTTCATGTTCTTCTCATTGAGCACCATTAGATGGTGATGAAAACGTGTACCTCTATCTAATAGAACCAACAGTGCATTTTTGTTGTTGTAACAGTGGACCTTGAATAGGTTTAACAGAAGCCAGGCTAGAGGGTGACCAAAATAGATCAAGGTCGAGCAGGGTCCCTAGACGTTTCGGCTAGACAGTAGATCACAGCCTTCTTCATGGATCCAAGGTTTGAAGAACCCCTTACATAGGACAAGGTCCTGGGTACTAGCCAACTGGCTGAAAAGAAGAACCAGTGGAAGACTAGTAGAGGATAGTGCTTGCTTCTTAGAAGGTGGAGCTGGAGACGCAAGAAATGCCCCCGGTGCCTTCGGAAGTCAAGGTATCGAGGGGGCCGAGTGGCCGGTTACTGAGACTGAAGGACCACGGTGGGCTGGGACCGTTCGAGTCTGTATAGTGCGAGCTGCAACAGACGCGTTCGATTAGACATTCGGTGGGCCCCTCGATACCTTGACTTCCGAAGGCGCCGGGGGCATTTCTTGCGTCTCCAGCTCCACCTTCTAAGAAGCAAGCACTATCCTCTACTAGTCTTCCACTGGAACTTCTTTTCAGCCAGTTGGCTAGTACCCAGGACCTTGTCCTATGTAAGGGGTTCTTCAAACCTTGGATCCATGAAGAAGGCTGTGATCTACTGTTTAGCGGAAACGTCTCGGGACCCTGCTCCACCTTGATCTATTTTGGTCACCCTCTAGCCTGGCTTCTGTTAAACCTATTCAAGGTCCAGTGTTACAACAACAAAAATGCACTGTTGGTTCTATTAGATAGAGGTACACGTTTTCATCACCATCTAATGGTGCTCAATGAGAAGAACATGAAATGCACTAAACATGTGAAGTCATTTGTGTGTATATAGGCTCATTTTCTTAGAATGTCACCTGATGGTACACCTATGCATCAATCTGTCTTCGTTTTGTGGAATTGTATTATGTTATCCCTGTATTACTTATGAATCTATGCAATTTGTGTTTGTTGAATAGTAAATATTCAACTGAGGAGTGAAAATAATAAATAATAATTTCTCCTAATTTCATATTAACAAAGTATTTGTGGCATACTCTTTCTCCTTGGTGCTCTCCCATCCTGCCCCTGTATATGTACTAATAAGAGAGATAACAGAGGTTCAGATACACTTCATATTTTATTTGCATCCTAATAATTTGCAAGTAGCTTTGACTGTTCCAGTCAGGACAACCCCCCTTGTGTTCTTTTGTCACTGACAGCCCTTTGTCCTGAGCTGTATTTGGGCTTTCCCTCCCGTACACTATGTCCTTTCTTTTATGACAGCATGCCACCTTGGTAATGATACTACGTGCTCTACAAGAACATATTATAACATAGAATAACTGCATTAGATGATGATATATTAGGTATAGGATTATATATTATTGAAAAACAGTGTCAATAAATAAATAAATAAACATTTGAAGGGAGGGGAGCGGGAAATGTTTTCCTTTCAGGAGGACCCTCTGATCATGACTATGTAGATATTTGTTGCGGCTCCCTATGATGTCATACCCCAATCTAACTTACCTTGATTTTTCTTTTTATTTGCTGACTATTTTAGAAAATGTGCCCACAGTCAGGACTGTGCATTTGGTTGGATTTGGACTGCAGGTTGTTGCCGGCCGAGTTTCTTTGCCAAGGACAGTTGCCTGCGTACAGCAGTCAGATGTGGCGTGAACTAGAAAGGGCAATAAGCGGTCTTACACCTCTCAGCCCAAATCAGCAGACTGTATGTCGTCAGATGACTTCACTCTCAGGAAGGGAAATGGAAGTAGGACTGCCCTGGGATGAATGACTCCTTTTGGCGGGAGGAGAGATAATGTGCCAGAAGGCCTAGCAGCAGCTTGTCTTGATCATTCGCAGGTCAGGTGACTAGTGCTGTATAAAGGTAAGGGGTGTGGCGAGCCGGGAAAGTCCGTAAGGTGAGCACCCATTAGGTGCAGAAGGCTGATTTCCTTGACTTACAAGTCAGTGAATAAAAGATGCCTCTTTTTGCCGTCATCCTATATTGATGTGTCATCCTGCTTTCCCTGACAATGATTTGTCATCTGTTATTTTATGATATAATATGTTATTAATGCAGTTCTATTTTATTCTATTTTAGGATGGGTCTTATTGAATATACATTATATATTATGCTATGAATCATTAGTTATCATGTCTACAACAGGTATCTGACAAAACACCAACACATAAGTATGTTATAATATCTTATGATGTGGTGGGTTATGGTAAGATATGTGGAATGGAGATTTGCTTTTATGTTATGCTATGCTGTCCTGTGCTATATTATGTATATTGATATGATATGTTATGTTCTGCCATGCTGTGCTTTGGATTATTGTATGATGTGTTGTTATGTGATTAGGTCATTTATATTGCACATGTAATGATTTGTTAAGAGAGGGTATTTTATGCTATGCTGTATGTATGATATGTTATATTTTGTGTTATGAGTGATGCTATGGATATAATACTTTTTTATGCCGCAATATACTGTGTTATGGTATGGCAAAGGATGCAGCCTGTAAGCAGCTGTTGGCGAGTCGGCTTGCTAGCTTAATGCTTGTTTATTTAGGGCTGCAGGAATTGGATACTCTGTTATGGAGACTGCCCAATAAGAATAACACCTAATGGAAAACCTTGAGTATCCTTGGTTTTGCGCCCCTATTGTAATTTGCTCCTTCTTTTAAAAGATTGTTGTTAAAGATTTCACACGGAATGTCTCATACAATTATGGATTCTCAATTTCAAATTTCAGATTTCTTTATGTGTGTGTTGCATTGATAAACTTCAGTTTTTGCTTAAATTGATTCCCTCATCAATTTGCAATTTGTAACATTGATAAACTCAAAATTCCTCCTAAATTAATTCCATAAGATCAGCATTTCCCTTGAATTCATTCCCTCATAAGCTCAGTATTTACCTTGAATTCATTCCCTCATAAGCTCAGTATTTCCCTTGAATTCATTCCCTCATAAGCTCAGTATTTCCCTTGAATTCATTCCCTCATAAGCTCAGTATTTCCCTTGAATTCATTCCCTCATAAGCTCAGCATTTTCCTTGAATCCATTCCCTCATAAGCTCAGTATTTCCCTTGAATTCATTCCCTCATAAGCTCAGTATTTCCCCTGAATTCATTCCCTCATAAGCTCAGTATATCCCTTGAATTCATTCCCTCATAAACTCAGCATTTCCCTTGAATTCATTCCCTCATAAGCTCAGCTTTTTCCTTGAATTCATTCCCTCATAAGCTCAGCATTTTCCTTGAATTCATTCCCTCATAAGCTCAGCATTTTCCTTGAATTCATTCCCTCATAAGCTCAGCATTTTCCTTGAATTCATTCCCTCATAAACTCAGCATTTTCCTTGAATTCATTCCCTCATAAACTCAGCATTTTCCTTGAATTCATTCCCTCATAAGCTCAGTATTTCCCGTGAATTCATTCCCACGACACATATTTCTCCATTATTTATAATGGTTCATCAGGAGAGGCATAGACTTTGTAATCTAGATATGTAAACAAAGAACATAAAATAAACAAATTGTTTCCCTTTTGTTGCGTTATAAAACATTGCATAATGGTTTGCGCAATGTACTCTTTTTTCAAAAATCTGCAGTATTCACTATGAATATGTGATTATGTACTTATTGCTCCTTAGGCATTGTGGAATTGAAGCCTTGCACGGGACTTGTATTACTTGTGATGACTTTGTTATTAATCTAAGATGGTGCCTACTGAGGATACAATTGTGCTGTATTAATTGTCTAATCCATCTCTATTCAACTGTTTGTTAACTGCTGGCTTTCTTGGGATTGAGCTCCTTTTTGTCTTACCTGTTGGTTTTACAAGTATTTTCCTTTTCCCTTTTGTTTCGATTTGCGTGGTTCTGTCGGCATGATAACCGCTTTGTAAATAAAAATGCCCACTATTTATAGTTAGCATGATGACGTGGACGTGCTCCCTATTGCGCGCTTGCGTCATTACATTGGCCGCCGTCTTGGTTTGGTTTGGTTATTCTATGCATATGGGACGCTGTCTTTTACATCGCATCTTTACTTATCCTGTATTGTTTGTTCCCTTGACATGATTTGGTACTACTTCTGGCTGTAATTGCGCAAACCAATTGTCATATGGATCTGTACTTATTGATGGAAGCGGATTAACTAAATATAATAATTATGACTGTTTTACCGGCTGCATAAACCACCTGAACATTCTGCATTTAATATCACAAATTAATGCAAGAAGTGTATTTGTTTTCTCTCCTGCAATTATAAGAAATGACACATTTGTTTGTCGAAGTTCAACCCCATAATACAACTGTCCATTAGACAAATCCAGGTTGCTTCTCGTTGTCTCAGGAATCTCTCTCAGTTTCCTCCTCTTGGTGGCATGCTACATTTTTCCAGCCCAAAGTACTTTAAACCTTCTATCTTTTCTTGTGCATGCATTTGTTGGAAATGGTATCGCAATGGGAATCTTGAGTCTTTGTTTCTGATTGTCCTAAAGTGTTCTGTCATCCTATTTTTTAGAGGACAAATTCTGCTGCCAATATATAGTTTGGAGCATATGCATTGCATGCCGTGAATCACAAACTTTGTGTTACAGTTTATGAAGTCTGTGATCTGCCATTCCGTTCAATTTGGCATCAACATTGTTGTTTTTTCATTGTCAGAGAATGGGCATTGTGTGCACTTCCCACACTTGTAAATCTGTGGTGTGCCCCTAGTTAGAAGGCCATAATAATTCTTTGAGATTTGTTGCTTTGCGAAAGGTTATACATGGGGTTTCATCCAAATAGGGTGTCAGGTCTTCATCTAACCTTTGGATGGACCAATGCCATGTCAAAATGTTTCTGATTGTTTTAGATTCCGAGCTGTAAGTGGCTATGAACCTGATTTTGCTGGTTTCCGCACTTGATCTTAGTTTAGGTTTGTTTTGTAGTAGTTCTGTCCTTTGCGTAAGCATTGCTTTATTGTATGATTAGGAAAAGGGGTCCTGGCTGCCTTGCATTTCTGGTATTCAGAAAAGCAGATTCTCCACGCTCTTTGTGGTTTAAACAGTGCAGGTTTATTTATTAGTTAACCGTGTGCTCATAGTCCTAGTAGTGGTCAGCCAACACGTGTTTCAACCTTGTGTGTCTTTATCAAGGCTGATATTTTTAGAATTAGGCACATATCCAGCAGGTTGTTTGATAAGCGTGATAATTGTGAGAAGTGAATATGTGTGCAGAGTGTCAAACAGTGATTTGGTGTGCAAATTGGGTACATACATTGTATATGCAATAGGCCCATTATATGCATTACAAACATTCAGTGCACAGTGATAATGTAATCCATGATATATAAAGTAATTGTTTTTATATAAACACTGGACAATACCAAGGGAGAAGAAAATAAAGAGAGAGGGGGAGGACGGGAGAACAGATCCGTGTTAGATTGATATGAATGGTGTGTTTTGTGATAGTGTCCTGTATATGGTTGCCTTGGCTTACCTATAGGTTATTTGGTATGTGTTATCACTGGTGGGGTCCCGTTTCTGGTCTGTGCGGGTCCCGTGTTTTCACAGCTTGAGTGTTCAGTGAACAGTATTCATGAGATATAAGCTATGCCACGGTGGAACTACTAAGTGTTATGTGCACATGAGGTGCTAGTGCCTATTACATGTCATGACCGGGTGCGTGGGTGGTAGCATCTCTGCCGAGTGGAGAGTTAGAACCAGTAAGTTCACTGGTCTGATATTACTTACTACTGTGTTGGGTTAGGGCTCGATGGCTAGTGCATCAGGCCGGGGTGTATGGGATTGGTGCCCTACCAATCTCCAGGTTCCCATCGGGTGATGGTAGCCTGGTGCTGGTCAAGTGATCAGCATACGGTGGGGTGGTCCGAGCGTGGGGGCCAATTGGTAGTGCATGGGGTGGGTGTTATGGCGCTGTGCAGGTGAAGCATGAGTTTCGATATGGAAGCCTTGCACCTCCATACAATGTGATAGCGTTCTGGGCTGGTCCTATTCCGAGTGCTGAGTGCCGTGTAGGCACATAAGGGTGGGTGATTGGGCATGCAGGTGAGCCCGATTGTTTAGGGAATGGTGGCCAGGCGCCTCCAAGCATTAAGTCTGGGAATATTGGGACTATTGCCATGCTAGCTAATACGATCTGCTAAATTGCCGTCTGGTGACGGTGGCCTATTGATGGGGATAGAATCAGTGTTAGGCGAGCTGGTCCGTGCTGTGATAGCGTACATGGTGGATTCTACTCCAAGGCCAATTGGTGTGTGCATTTTAGCAGTGCTGGCATGAGGATTGCATTCTGTTCAAGCTTAACGTTGC
Organism: Ambystoma mexicanum; assembly: GCF_040938575.1. Classification (NCBI taxonomy): domain Eukaryota; kingdom Metazoa; phylum Chordata; class Amphibia; order Caudata; family Ambystomatidae; genus Ambystoma; species Ambystoma mexicanum. Next base: position 1,066,945,200 of record NC_090941.1, read on the forward strand.
TTACCTCGTAATCTGATGTCTTGGTGGAACTGTTGCTTCCACGGTGTATGCCAGTCTCGCCCGAAGGCTGTGCTTTTGTCTATTATGATAACGTTTGGTGCGTTGCTTGCATGCGCAGTGAACAGGAACACTATCCCCGTTCTGCACATGTGCACTGGGGGGGTGAGTACTGTCACAGGGCATGATGATGCTACTGGAAACTGGAACTGTGTCTTAGTTAGATAGTCGAGATCCTATACCATATAACCTTGCTTGAGTCGGGAGAGTTATTAGTGTTGCGGTTGGTGTCCCATATTGTGATGTGATTATTGTTATGTGCATGTGTGGTCCGACACATGTTTGTGTGCATGTGCGGTGTACACGTGCGCACCACTGCTCTCTTGTTTTGATGGGTATTGAATCCTAGGTGTTACAGCATTTGTACCCTTGGTTGGGTCATCATTTGATTTTCATGTCTTGGACAAAGGTGCAAATTTATGTTTATTTGGGGGTAACTTGGAGAAAGCTTGGTTTGTCTGGGTGTCTCTGTCCAGGTAATACAAGGTACTGGATGCGCCAAGGTGTAGGTATGCGTAATGTCTGGGTGATTAACCAGGGTATGGGGTGTGCCCATAGCCAACTTCTTGTTCTGGAGGGCCTTGTTCGTATGAAAGGTGAGCTTGTTAGGATTGGCTCCCACCTGTGTGTTTGAGTCCAGACTAGATAATGTATGTGTATGCATATTCCCTATTGGGTGTCTTATGTTGAAAGGTCTGGATCTTGGGTTATACCAGGAGAGAGGTACGGTCTCATGTTGCCTGTCTCAGTCATGGGGTTTAGTGTTTGACCTATTGAGGTTAATGGACCTAGGTTGGATCACTGGGGTGGAGGGAGTTGTATGTATTTGTTGTCATGTGTTTGTGGAATGAATGGTCAGTCCGCTGTTCAGTTGTAGGGCTGGCATCAGGTTGAGGAGGAGAGGTATAATATACATTATATCACAAGAAAACATTGAAATCATGATCAGAGTTCAGGCAATTTTTCACAGATATGAAATGGAAAATCAGTCTTGATTCTTCTTGCCGTAGTTTATGCTCTGTGTTTCCTCATCTTGGTCCATTTGTCGGGGGGAAATTCTCCCGGGGTCGGCTGGGCCGTCCGCGGACCTCCGGGCAGGGAGGCCCCAACTCCTCCCGTATATCCCAAAAGAGATAGAGTATGAGACACACGCAAGAAGCAAGGTGATTCTGCTGTTTATTAAACAAAACGTCAGGGATGGGTCAAGGATCGTACGCGTCCGTCCTGACACTCTCTCAACATCGTGGGGCTCGCAGGCCCTTTTTACTTTAGTATGACGCGCTACTTGCGTCACCTGAGAAAGTTAGCAAAAAAACCTATCGCCACTCTGTATTGGTTCCCCGAGTGGTAGGGTTAGTATAGCATACGTATAGAGAACGCTGTTAGTGGTTAAGGGTCAGTCAGGTGGTATACTTGGTTTGTCCCTTCAGTTTGATACATAAAAATTGTTACATGGAGACCCCTGAGGATTGGTCAATGTTAATGGCGTCAGTGATAAAGGCCCCATGTTCTGATTGGTCCACCCGCGAGCCCCCCAGTCTGGGACCATCGCTGTTCCCAGCTCGCGGTGCACCTGTCATTTGCAACAATGTTTCACTATGGGTATGTGCAGACAATGTGAGGATTTATTCATAAGCAGGAAGCCCGACTACTACCACCGCTGCAGATGTCCATTGAGTTGCTTAATTGTATCTGCCTGTGTCTTGAGACGGGGGATCCAGGCGCCTTCTTCCTCCTGGGCTTGGCACCCTACCAGGTTCGGCTTGGTCACGTGAGGTGGGACCGTGGTTGAGGCAGAATTCTGCACAATTAATATTGCATTTCTCACTGTATGCCTGGCTTATCTTGCAGGTGTGACCTTGGCGTCGGCTTGCGGTATGAGAGTTTGCAACGTTGTGCCCTTGACTCTCTGCTTTCGCTGGGCTCATTCTGCATGGTCAGCAACCGAACTCTTGCTCATTCAACGTTCATGGAAGCTTTTGCTTGCGGCCTACTTGGGCCTGGTTCATAGGTGGAACCGTTTGATACAGAGCGCTTTAGGTTATGGTATCATATTGCTCTATCCCCAGTATCGTGTCTTCGTTACATTTCTCAGTATGGTACGTGGGCTTAGGAGAAGCGTGAGCAAGCCTTTTTAGATGAGTTCATTGTGCGTCTTGCGTTTCTGCATTTTGGAAAGCCTATGTGGAAAATAATAAAGATGCATGTCCGTGGGTGTGTCTGTCGCCTACGTCATAGCACTGATTATGTTTTTCGTGTGGATTGGTGTGGGAGTGTCCGGTGTGTATGTTTGTACGGGTGTGCTGACCGTTGGCTAGGTCGTCATGGCATCTCTAACGATGTGTTGATTTGGTGCTGGATGGTTCAGTCGAGTCCATCCATGCCGCAGGTTTCGGCATGTGCAGGGCAGGCTGGTGGGCAGGCGGGTGGGCACATCCGTATGTTCCTGTACCAGGGTATTTGGTCGTCTGGTAGATGGGCAAACTCCTCTTGTGGCGGGTGTCTGGGCCGTGATCCTCTAGGCCAGGGTTGAGAGGGGATTGGTGGGAGCCTTTTGTTCACTTTTCCCACTTCACATTCTTTACTGTTCGTAGGCCAATGACACTGATCTGACCTTTGTCCTCTAGTTGATGGTGCTGCTGCCAGTGGGCGGCCAAAGGTAGTTTGGGATCTTGGGAATTGACACTGGTCAGGTGTTCCCTGATTCTGATGCGTACGTCTCGGATAGTGCTTCCGATATAGATTTTTTCACATACACATATAATTGCGTTAATCAGATACTTTGTTCTGCAGTTTATGTGTTCAATAATTTTAAAATTTGGACATTCTTTGAATGTTGCAATTTGATTATTTTTAGCATATTTGCACATGCCAAATTTTGTGAACCCTATAGGGGTACTGGATCTGAGCCAATCTGTGGTTGCTATATTTTTTTGGCCCAAAAAGGATGGCCTTAGGATATTGCAGTGTTGGTTCTCTACTGAATGACAGGCTTGGGTATGGAGCTAGACTTGGTCTAATATGTCCGTCCATCATTAGAAGTGTCCAATGCTTTCACAGAATTTGTTGCAGTTAATGACTTTCTGTGTGGTATCTAGTCACAAATCTTATGGTTGTATCCTTATTCGTTCGCTTACCCTTGGGTGTTATTAGGGTTTCTCTTAACATGGAGGTGGGTTTGTTTTTAGCCATTCCAAGATTAGATACCGTATATCTTCTGTTGGTGAATCTTTGGTCCAGTAGGCAGCATTCTTCTTCCATAAATTCCTCACTGCTGCAGTTGCGTCTGGCTCTAATGTATTCCCCGTGGGGGATGTTTGTAACAACGGTTTTCCTGTTGCAGCTGCTTGCATGAAGTACCAAATTTGCTTCCATGGGTTTGTGGTATATCTTGGTCGTCAGTTTGTTGTCGTTTATCATTATTGTTAGGTCCAAGAAGTCTATCCTGGTGGCGCTGATATGGCTGGTGATCTCAATTCCGAATGTGTTGAAGTTCAAATACTGGAAATTCTCATCCAGTTGTTTCTGTGTCCCTTTTCCATATTAGGATGACATTGTTGATGTAGCAGAACCAATGGACGATCTGTTTGATGAATATCTGGTTCGTCATGGCATTTTTTCTCTCATAGGAATGCATAAAGCAATTTGCCAGGGCTGGTGCATAGCTTGCACCCATTTCTATTCCTCTTGTTTGTCAGTAGTATTTGCAATTGAAGATAAAAATATTGTTGCCTAATGAGAATTAAAAAAAATCTTTTGTCATTTTTGACTATTCGTAGTATGACACTGATTTATCTGCAAGTAGGTATCCCAGTCTCTGTAAAGCTAGCTCATGGTCAATGGAGGTGTATACAGCTTTTACGTCTAGCGTGGCCAATGGTTCCCATTATATTTCCGATTTTGAGGTGTGCATGGAGTCAGATATGTTGGTATTGTGGTAACTAAAAGCTGTATGACATTGTTGACGTAGTGTGCTATTGGTTCTGTAAATCCTCCTAAATCCTCCGGTTCCACTCATTATGGGTCTTCCTTCCAGTATATGGTCGAATGTGTTGTGGATCTTAGGCAGGATATATAGTGTTTGCATGCTTGGGTGGTTGATCTTAAGATAGTTGAATTTGTCGTCTGTGATCAGTCCCCTTGTTGGTAGTTTTTCAAAAGCTGTTCGTGTTCTTTCAACATGCTCGCATGTGGGTTACTGCTCAACTTGATGTAACTTCCTGGGAGGTTGAGGTGGTTCTCTGCCATATCTATGTAGTCTTGCTTGTTCATTACCACAATGTTTCCTCCCTTATCTGCCTCTTTTATTATGATGTTGTTCTCATTGCATAGTTGTTGCAGTGTTGTAAATTCAGTTTTGCTGAGATTGGCACTTGCAGTTCATGCCTCCTTGCTCTTCCAGTTTGTGCAGGTCCATTATGACCGCCTGTTGGAAGGTGTCTATACAGTTTTCTGCAAATAGTTGAGGCGTGAATCTAGATTTGTTTTTTACTTGACCAGCACCAGGCTACCATGGAGATTAGCAGATCAAAATATCTGGTAGGGCACCAATCCCGTACACCCCTACCTGATGCACTAGCCATCGAGCCCTAACCCAACACAGTAGTAAGTAATATCAGATCAGAAAACATACTAGTTCTAAGTCTCCACTCGACGGAGATGCTATCACCCACGCACCCGGTCATAACATGTAATAGGTCATAGCACCTAATGTGCACCATGACACTTAGTAGTTCCACCATAGCATAGCTCATATCTCATATCTCACGAATACTGTTCATCCCATTGCCACAGGCCCACTGAACACTCAAGCTGTGAACACACAGGTCCTGCACAGACCAGAAAAAGGACCCAACCAGCGGCCATACCCACCAATTAACCTCTAGGTAAGACAATGCAACCATATACCAAACGCTATCACAACACGCACCATTCATATCAATCTGACACAGATCCATTCTCCCTTCCTTCCCCTCTCTCTTTCTTTTCTTCTCCCTTGCCATTGTCCAAAGTGTATATACAAATGTTTGTAATGCATATATTGGAACTTTTGCATACACAATCTATGTTCCCAATTTGCACACCAAATCACTTTTTGACACTCTGCACTCATCTTCACTTCTGACAATTTTCACTCATATCAAACAAACTGCTGGATATGTGTGTAATCTGAAAAATATCAGCCTTGATAAAGACCCACAAGGTCAAAACACATATCGGGTGACCACTACTAGGTCTATGAGTGTACACTTAACTAATAAAATAAACCTGCACCGTGTAAACTGAAAAGACCAAGGCGAATCTGCTTTTCCAAAAAACAGAATTGCAAGGTAGCCAGGACCCTTTTCCTAATCCTACAAAGTGGTGTGGGCTTCACCTCAACAAAAACCTGTGACCTTGCAGCAATATCTTTAGCAACACAAAAAAAAACAGAGCTTAGCGCAGGAGTGTCCTAACTCTACGGCCCAGTCTTTTCTCTTTGTTTTATTGTATGATTGATTGAGTTGACGAGTTTCGTATTCTCTTTCTTTGGACTTTCGTGTTGGTGTTGTTGCATGCCTCTTCAGTTCGTGATTCTTTGTGCAATTTCTCTTGATCCTCAAGTATTCACCATATGGTATGTTTTTAGTGATGTGATTGCGATGATTACTTTTGACATGAAAAATACTATTGCCAGATGTGAGTTTGCCATATAAAGTTGATTGTGGGATGTTGTTCCCAATGTAAAGCTCCAAATCTAGAAAATATATTCTTTCTGTGCTTTCTTGCATAGTCAATCTCAGGTTATAGTTGTTGTTTTTCGGGTCTTTGCAGTATTCTTGCAACGGATTGCCTTTCCAAATTACCAAAATGTCATCAATGAATCGTCCCCATAAATGATTTGATTATCTGTAGTAAATGATGGGAGTTGCCATGCGTGTTCCAGCTCATAGTGACCCATATATAGATTGCTGTATGCGGGGGCAAATTTTGCGCGTATTGGTCATGCTTTATGTTATGTTATGATAAAATGTGCTATAACATGACATATTATATGATGACGTGAGAACATGATATATAATTCCTATATAACAATATGCTATGAGATGTTCTGCTATGTTATGCTAAGTTGTGTTATAGCATGCCATTTTAAGCTACAATGTTCATTGTTGTGTTATGCTTTCTACTTTGCTGTTTTACATTATGCCATGTCATGACATGGTATGCTACAATATGTTAAGTATAACCCTTTGGGAATCATTACAAGTATGGCGGTGCAGTAAAAAATCGTTGTAACGGAGTTTTACTTCCATTACTGCTGCAATACTGCACGGCACTGCAGTACTACACGTTCAGTGGTGATGTGGAGGATTTACCTCCAGCAAAAAAACTGTAGGTAAGTCTGCCACTTTGCCTCCAAAAATCACCAAAATCAGCGAAATTACTGCTGGCGGTAATTCCACTGAAATTCATGTGGAGTTTTATGGACTCTAATATATTGTGACTAACACTGTTTATCAGCACTTGTAATTGGCGGTAACATGAATTTCGTTTGGCGATATTCCAGAAGTTTTACAACCGGAATACTGCCAAACCTGTAATGAGACTATGGGCCTCATTCTGAGTACGACGGTAGGGGGTTAACAACACCGGTAAGGATGCCGGTGGCGTTAACCCCCTACCGCCACATTCCGAGGTCCCTTAGCGGGTCCCACCAGGAACGGCCTGTCTGACCAGACGTTTTTAGCGGGACCCGTTAAGGGACCATGAGGCTAATAACAGGCCCGCTATTTGCGGGCCCGTTATTGTCTCCTTCCCCATTCCCATTGAGCCCTATGGGGGCTCAAATGGGAATGGGGAATGGTTTTCTGAATGGGGAATTATCGGGTCCTCCAAGGATGGAATGACCCGGTAAATCCCCATTCAGAGACACAGGACCCGGTTTTGGAGGCAGCCATGGTGCTAATAGCAAAATGGCTAACTCCAAACTCGTAATGACCCCTATGTCAGAGCATTATAGTGTATGGTGTTATATTCCAATATATGGCATATTATGTTTACATATGCTATGTTGTGATATGACATCTTATGTCATGATGTTAATGCAATGGTATACTGTGCTATGTCAAATGTTATGGTATGTTTGTTATATTATGTTCTTTGTTGTGCTAAGCTAGACTCGCTATGTCAAAATGTCTTATTCTATATCATACTGTGTTCCATTTTGGTATGTTATGGTATTTTATTCCAGTTACACTTCCTCACTGCAACACTCCCCTATCTGGTATCTTACTAGCAAAGCAGATCCCAACATACAGGAATATGTACCAGGGGAAAGTAAATGTTAATTTGTTTAAGAATTGAGCATGTTAAAGAAATATACACCTATGTATAAAGTAGTGTAAAGTTTCATTGTTTGGTTCCATGCTGAGTTAACAATGAAATGAAATAAACCACTGTATAGTTATCTTTGCTGGAGTCTGGATTTAACACACAAGTTTTACATTCTGCAGATAGAGGTGATGCACTGTTAGGCATTGCCACTGTTTTAATTTTGATAATGTTCGTTCTTTTTATTAGTTAAAAGACACGTGTTAACATATCTATGTGTCTCTCAGTCCCAAATGCCACATCAAATGATCCTGCATGGGTTGTGTCTGCTGGCTATTTAAGCTCAAACATCCAACTCATAGGCAGAGAGGAGTGTTTTGGGAAAGCAAAACAGAAAGAGAGACCAAAGACTTATGGTGTAAGACTGAGTGTGTAGGCCAAATTGAAAGGTTTAAGATTTTATCTCTTAAAGACCAACTAATTATGGTTTTCCAAGCTGACATACCCTGTTATCCTTTGAAATAGTCCTGTGATCACATGGACGTCTACCTAAACTCTATTCTAAAAACTACTAGATAAAAATACTCTCAATAAATATACAAGCATAGGTCTAAGCAAACAGACAGTAATTTTAAAAATCTGAAGATTTAGCCATTAGCAAATTGGGGAGGATTCAAATAAGCAAACAGTGAAGTGACTTTTATATTTTTTCCAATATCTCTTATTATTACATTTTTCAGAAAATTGTAGTTTCCAGCATAAGCAATGCATATCTATCATTCTACAATACATTTATTTTCCACATTTTCTCTTTCCTTATAAGCCCAATGTTACTGCATTTCGATCATTGATTACTAGGGTTTCCTATTTACGGAATTTATTATGAGCAAAAGTGTTTTTCTAAAAAAACTATTTTAATATAACGAATCAATGCACTTTGTTAAGAATTCTATTTTGTTAATACATGTGTTGTAATCAATTGCTCGATTTTGGCTGGCTGATCATTTTCTACAAAATAGAGCATTTTCACAATTTGCTTATGAAGAGACTTTCTCACTTGATACTTCCAATTTCGTGTTTTGGGGGAATGACATTTGGCCATCCTTAATAGGCTTTCATAATAATGAAGTGTCTTTTGGACCCGGTATCATGTTCCATTGTTTTCTAGAGAGATTTGTGCTGCCTAAATCCCATTTATACATAGCCCTGGTGAATCTACACATTTGCAGCTGACTCCACAGTGGCAACTGTCCTGGAAATTCTCTCAAATGATGATGGATCCTGACTTCCCTGGAGCCCACCTGTCATAACTTCATGGCTTTGCTGGAAGATGTAAACCTATGGTTACTATTGATGGTAGGAATGAAAGGTTCATGATATATTCTTTTAGAGGTGCTGTGGGGTGTTGGGGCCTGGAGCGAAGGCATTCCAATATTCAGACTTAAACATAACAGTGGATATATTATTTCACTGCACCTCAACCCTCATGTTGCGAATTCAGGTCTAATGAAAAAGGATCTTTTAGACTACCTGCTAGTAGAAAGGGAACTTCGAGAGAGCAATTTAGGGCACAACCCATTTTACCAAAGAATTAGCATATTATGCCTGAGGTACGCATATGACCTTTGTATGGCTTCTCTCAAAATGACTACACTGGTAAAGACTCATCATTTTAGGTTCTGCTGTTTGGCCCAATAACACACAACTCAGAGTATGTGATAGAACACTTTCCTTTTGGAACTTTAATCTGCTTCTATTCAGCTCTGCTCCCAACCTTACCCTGCCCTCCTCTTCTACTCTCTGCCCTTCCTTCAAACATGCCTCAACATCACATCTGGTCTCACTTGCACTATGGTTTATGTAGGACATTACATCTCCCCAACCTGACGAGATAAACAAATGTTAGGATACTCCATTTATAAGGCTGCCTTATAAATCTTAGAGACCTTCCGATGGTAGGATCATCCGCATCCGTTGAAGGTGTGTGGATGGAGGTCTTACAAAGCTCACTTCACACAGCAAAGCTAATGGCACTTCAAATCGGTGAACACATTCTGGAATCTCCTAAAATGTGATGAGTGTCTGGTGATAACGTTTACTGTTCATCAATAGGGTGCACGGGGGTTTGGACCCCAAACCCCCGTGCACCCTATTCTGCCCCCGGAGCCCCCCTCCTTGGATCCAAATCCTACCCTCCTCTTTGGCACATGGGATCCTAGTGAGCATGGAGGATTGGTCCCGAAACCTCCGTGCACCCGATTCTGCCCTCAGAGCCCCTCTCCTAGGATCGGTGTTTGGACGCAGCTGCAGCCATCCACGTGTCCAGCAACCATTGACCAGTTTTGTGATCCCCTATGTACACCGTGCTCCACTCAGCCCTTGGAGTCCCTCTTCAACACACGGGATCTTGTCTCTCCTTTTCCTCACACGGGGTCCCGGAGGACCTGCATCGCTGCTGAGCCCCCAATGTACTACGCAGGTTCTGACCTGGCCTGGTCAGCTCAGTGTGTCCACTCTGTGGCTTCGTAGCTCTCCGTTCCTCTACCAACCCCCTCTCCACTCTACGGGATCCTGGAGAGCCTTCTATCACTTACAGACCCTGAGTCGGAACCTCCTGGAGCCCCTTTTATCTCCCGCTCTCACACATCGGCCCACATCAGCTTCTCTTTTCTTGCCTCAGTCGCCTCTTCTCCTCCAGCCACGACCAGAGTGCCTACTCCCTCTGACCCTATTGTTTCCTGCCAATCTTCCCTCAGCCTTGAGCCCGTGACCTCCTTACTACAATTCAGAACTACCACCTAATTTTCCAGCCTCAAGCATCTGGACTCCTCTGCCGATCATCCCTCAACTTTGAGCTTGTGTCCTCCTTACTTCAATTCAGATCTACCACCTCATTTTCCAGCCTAAGGCATCTGGACTCCTCCTACCACAGACTTGAGTACCTACACCCCCAGACTCTTTTGACTCCCTCCAGCTGTCTCTCACCACTGTCTCTAGTCCACCTCGGATGCCATCCCCAAGTTGTACTCCCCAACTTGAATACCCTACACCTGCTCCCGCTGACCTTATGCGATCCGCCATATCTCCCTTCCACCTTGTCTTCTCCCCCCTTCCCTCTCCATTCCCCCTCCTCCTCTCCCTTCTACTCTCCTCTTTCCTCCTTATGCCTTGTCCACTTCACTATCCTCTCCCTCACTCCCGTAGCCACTCCCCTTCCCCTTCTCACCGCCCTTACCTTCTCTACCCCCCCACTGCCAACCACGCTGCCCTCATGAACATTGCTCTCTGGAACGCCAGATCCATCTGTAACAAAACCGCGGCTACCCTTGATCTATTCTTCCGTCTCAACCTTCATTTCCTCTGCCTCACTGAAACCTGGATTTCTCCTCATAACACCTCTGTCCCCGCTTCCTTTATGACTTCCTCTTCCTCTTTCCTCCATACTCCCCGTCCCTCTGGCTGTGGTGGTGGCGTTGGTCTCCTGTACCACTCCAAATATATCTCCTCCTCTTCCTCTCCAACTCTCCCCTCTTTCCCTTCCTTTGAATTCTTGTACAAGTCTTTCTCCTCTCCTCACCCTATCTCCTTCCTGATCATTTATCCCCCCCCCGGCCCTCTCTCTTCCTTCTACGAAGACCTTGATCACCTCCTCTCACTTATCTCTCCCTCCCCCTCTCCTCTTACTGTACTTGGTGACTTTAACATCCATCTTCCTCCTCCCCCTCAATCTTCCCCCCTCCTTTCCATCCTCGACTCCTACCTCCTCTCCCCCCTTCCTTCTTCCCCCACTCACTCCTCTGGCTACACTCTTGACCTCATCTTCAATTCCTCATATCCCTCTTCCCCTGTCTCTTCTATTCATGTTTATCTCTCAGACCATGCCTTACTCACATTCTCCCTATCCCCTCTCTCACACTCCACAACCGCTAATCCCTCCCCTCCAATTTACTCGTTCAGCTTCTCTTCCATCTTCCCATGATTTTGCTCTACTCTCTGCAGATGATGCTCTCTCTTCCCTATTCTCTTCCGTCTCCACTGCCCTAGATCAACTCTACCCTCTTTTCTCTCTTTCGTCCTACTCAGAAGCCTCCTCAACCCTGGCTTACCTCTCATCTCTCTTCTATGCGGCGCCTTCTCCGGCGGTTAGAGAGACTCTGGCTCAAATCTCCCTCGCTATCTAATCAAACCTCTTACTTTTCTTACCATGCACTTTACAACTCCTGTCTTGCAGCAGCCAAATCCTCCTACTACTATAACCTTCTCCAGTCTCAAGCCTCCCACCCTCGTCGGATTTTCAAAACTCTCTCCCATCTTCTCTCTCCTCCTACGCCTGATCCCTCAACCAATTCCACACTCTCTCCTTCTGACTTTGCCAACTTCTGCTCCTACAAAATCCTCACCCTCCGGCAAAAAATTAACTCCCTTTCTGACTCCCCCTCTCCTCCTCCCTCCTCTCCTCTCTCGTCTACTATGTCCATCTTCTCTCCTGTTTCCCCTTCTGAAGTCTCCTCCCTTCTTTCCAAAGCCCATCCCACGTCCGCCCCCTCTGACCCGCTCCCCTCTGTTCTTATCCCCAAGATCTACCCTCTTCTTATCCCTTACCTTACCACCTTCTTCAACTCTTGCCTCTACTCATCAATCTTTCCCTCTGCATTCAAACATGCAACGATTATTCCTATTCTAAAGAAGCCCTCTGCTGATCCACTGCTCACTGCTCACTGCTAACTACAGACCTATTTCTCTTCTACCTTTCCTCTCTAAGCTTTTGAGCGCCTTGCCTACTCTCAACTCTCATCCTTTGTTACTTCTTCCTCTCTCCTTCCTCCCTTCCAATCTGGCTTCCGTCCCAAACATTCCACTGAAACTGCTCTCACCTCTATTCTTAACTCACTCCTCTCTGCTCGACATGCTAAGCAATCCTCTATCCTTATTCTACTTGATCTCTCTGCAGCCTTTGACACTGTCGATCACCCACTCCTGCTTCATACTCTTTCCTCCTTTGGGTTTAACAGCCCTGTTCTAAAATGGCTATCCTCCTACCTCTCCTCCCGTTCCTTTGCTGTATCGTGGGGAGGCCAGTCCTCTCCTTCCTTCCCTCTTAACTACGGTGTTCCTCAAGGCTCTGTACTTGGTCCTTTCCTTTTCTCTCTTTACACCTCTCTCATTGCCCCTGTCATCTCTTCGTTTGGCATTTCTCACCACTTTTATGCTGACGATACTCAACTCTTTCTTTCTTTCTCCTTCTCGCCTGACCTCCACCTTAAACTCTCCTCCTGTCTCACTGCTATCAAGAACTGGATGTCCTCCCGCTTTCTCTCTCTGAACACTGATAAAACTGAAGTCCTTTTCTTCCCCTCTAACTCTATTCCCCCTCCCTCCCCTCCTCCTTTCATCCACTTTCCTCCCTCCAATTTCCCTATCTCCCCCCAAGCTCGTAATCTGGGCGTTCTCTTTGATTCCTCGCTCACCTTCTCACAACACATTTCACTCACCTCCCGCTCCTGCCGATACCACCTCTACAATATACGCAAAATCCGTCCCTCCCTCACATTCCACGCCACCAAACTCCTGATTTCCTTTCTCATCTTTTCCCGCCTCTTCTACTGCTCCTCTCCAATCTTTGGACTTCCCGCATCTCAGCTTACCCCTCTAAAATCCATATACCACTCTGCTGTCCGTACCCTTTGTCTCCTTACCTCCCGCGACTCCATCTCTTCCTCGCTCTCTACCCTTGGCTGGCTACCTTTCCACTCACAACTAAAGTTCTACTTTCTCTGCCTTGTCTTCAAATCCCTCTATGTTCTTGCTCCTCATTATCTCTCCTCCCTCCTCTCCTTCTACTCCCCCTCCCGCTCCCTTCGCTCCGCTGACCATTTCCTTCTCACTGTTCCTCCTTCCCCTTGCGCTTCCTCCCGTTTCCGCTCATTCCAACTCCTTGCACCCCTACATTGGAACTCGCTCCCTCTTACAATCCGCTCTACCACAACCTTCACCTCATTTCGCACTTCCCTTAAATCCCTCCTCCTCCATTCTCCTCCTTGAAAACTCAACCTCTGCCCTCTTCTTCCCCCCCACCCCCACTCTTCTTACCCTCATCTGATTCCTCTCTCCCCTCTCCTTCTCCTCTCTTTTCCCCTTCCATTCTCCCTCGCCCTGTCCATCTCCTACTCTCCCCCACCTCTTCCCTCTCCCCTTTCCACCCCCCCATCTAAGTTAATTGCTCTTTGCACTGTTTTGTTGAATAATTCATGATGTAAATTTTGCTCTCATTGTTAAATGTTGTTGTTATATTGTATTTTGTTGTTCCACTGTACAGCGCCTTGGTATAAAGCGCTATATAAATAAATACATCAATCAATCAATCTTGCAGTAACCATAGATCATTGTACTTGAGACACAGGGCGTGAACGAGGATCAAACCATTCCACAGTTTTGTAGCATTGGGGCCATACCAAATCCCCAATAATAATGTTGGAAGGTTGATCAGCATGTCTTTTCATATTCCTCTTCTGAACTGTGTCTTGGGTTTGCAGTGTATCCTCATACTTTGGAATTCGGGAATAGCCATAGAGTTGTGGAAGACACGTTGTAATTATTCACCAAAAAATGTGATCATAGAGACACCTGTTTGTAGTGCCATGTGGTATTTCTCTATAATCCAGGAGCAGCTTACACAGTCCTTGAGCTTGTTATTTGCAAGCAAGGGCACAGATTTGCATAGTCTTTTGTATATTTCCCTTGAATGTCTCTACCAACCCACTTGCCTGACGCCATCCAAGAATGATTTTACTGTATTGGAATTCCAAGAAATCTACAAAGGACTTAAATTCAATGTTGGTGAATGGAGAGCCATTGTCTGAATTCAAAGTGATGTGAATGTCGTCTTGTGCGTTATGTATGGCGCAGCAGCTGCTGTGCGATATACCTCAACCAGGGGAGGCTTGGCGTATTCGTACAATGGCTGCCAGAATATAGGATCCTGTAGGAGCAGCGCATTGAAAGTCGACTGCAACCTCTTCCCATGTTGCATCAGGGGGTGAGGACTTTTGAAGGGCATCAAGTTTCACCTGGCTGTTATTCCCCAGTGCCCTTCAGGCGCCATAGCTACACGCCAGTGTTGCACTATGCAATTGCCTCTTAACAAGAAACCTTCTAGAGTCATGCGTTCTGACTGAGCTGGAGCACTTTTAGTTCATCATTAGCTTGGGTGTTTGGCAACTACTGCAATGGCATGTCTACATCTTTGAGAATGTATGACAGACATTGCCAATGTGAGCACAGGGGGGCCACGGAACAATGACTACTAGCGGATAGGACCTGTGCGTGCACTAAATGTGAAGGATGGAACAAGCATGCCAGTATAGCCACACCACTATGGGGGTCACTATACACACTAGATATGCCACATAGCAGACATCGAGCTCACTGGATAATCATCAGCAGTGCCAGCTTCTGGCACTATTGGGGAGAAAAGAGTGAACATCAAACACTGCCAACTCCGGGAAAGACAACATGATTGGTGACTGAATCCCCTTATTCTACTGATGCACATTTCAAAGCAGGTGAATGAACAGTACCTGCTCCCTCACAGACTTAATACACAAGACATCCTGGGGAAAAAAGAAATCTGGCAGTGGTCTGTGCCTGCATATACCAGCCCCTGTTGCTACATGGAAAGGCCTTAGCAATTGTAACTGGTCAACACCATTCATAAAAACACCAGTGTCCAGAGGCCCCCAAGAAATGGGAAGAGGGGGCCTATGTCTACAGGATTATAAATTCAAAATCATCCACAAGGCAGGCCAAGAACTGGACCCAGCAGTCTTCTTCACACATCACCCTCTTGACAACTTGATACTTGTTGAAGAGCTAAAAGGATCTACAGGACCCATGCATGTATCTTTAGTAACGTATGTTCTTCTACGGGGTGAAAGATGTCAATAAACTCTTTTATGGTGTCCTAAATATCAGAATCATCTTGATCAAACTTAAATACTAATCTCACCGGCACCCTTGTTCCTGGAGCAGAAAACTAGGAGTCTGCCTGACGGGGGTGCTGTGCCCAACAGGTCTGACCCTTCCGGGTGCAGCAGCCATGGTAGGCAGACCGGTCAGGGAAGGGCTGGCATTGTTAACAACGGTGCTGGCGCTTCTGAGATCCCACTCCCATAGAGTCCTATCAGACTCTATGGGAATAGAGACTAACATTTTACCAGTGCCTGACTTCCCAGGCTGCCAGACTCGTAATCTCCCGGTGGCACTGGGAAGTCAGACGCCAGTAAATATTGTATGAGTCTGGCAGCAACCCGATATTAGTACCGGCAGGGTTAGCGCCAGACTCATAAAGAGGCCCATTGATGTCCAAATGTCCGTGCCCTCACAATGCAAGAGCAGGCCACGCGTTCTCTCTTTGTCTTGTAGTCACATGATCACTATATGAACCCTCATCCAGCTGACCAATGGAGTCCTAAGTTGCTGGAACCTGTCATAACTCTGATGTGAGAATGTAGTCAACATTGAAGAGAAGGAGAATCTGTGTATGCAGTTGATACAGTAAGTTTCGCCATATCAGTAGTTCATGGGTGTGTTTTTTATGATAGGCCTTCAGGAATAGGCATGAAAAGTGTGTCAAGAGGCATGAAAATTAGAATTATTTCAAACATTTTCCATTGTGAGTGATTATCTTGAATGTACAGAGTGATTGATTATCTTGGATGGAAGGAGTCATTGATTATCTTGAATGTAAGGAGTGATTGATTATCTTGGATGGAAGGAGTGATTGATTATCTTGGATGTAAGTGTCTTTGCTTGGCTCTGACATAATCTTGTAAATGTACCTCTTTTCATTGTAATTTGCTTTTCTCCCGTTCTGTCATATGTGTCAAGTTTGAGAAGGAGCACGCAATTCAGACGTCACACATGATATCTATTCTTTCCCAGCATCAACAATATTTTATGCTCACTCCTTTCTTTTAGATAGTGCTCCAGGCCGGCAATGTTGATGATTATCCAGTCAGCTCCATACCTGCTACGTATTTCTCTCAGAGATTTACTATGGCGTTAACAGTGGTTAATGGCCCTGCAGCCCAAGTTATCAGCCTGAGCAAAGCGAGGGTGGATAACGAGGACTCCGGGCCATTAACCTCTGTTCCAGCCCTTGGAACGGGGGCTTAAGTCTATTAGCAACCCGGGTTGCGAAAGCGGTAACTAAGGGTGCTATAAAAAAGGAATTTCCTTCATTCGTGGTACGCCGCACACATCCTGTTGAATGAAAGAACATCCTTTACAAAGATGGCCACCAATTGAAAAGGGAAGACAGGGCTCTGTACGGAACCCTTCTTCCCTTTTCATGGCAGCCTGCTGTAGCCAGGAAGAAGGAGCAGCTGTGTTGGCCAGTGCTGGCACAGCCAAAATTAGGTGAGTGGGGGATGGGAAGGGTTTTAAAAAAGAAAAAAGAAGGAGGAGTGTGAGGGGAAGATGATGGCTGGAGAGCTGGCTATCAGGTTGGCACGAACACAGGCTTGCAATCGGTGGTTCAAGCCTGCGTTCCTAGCCACCTGATTGGCTGGCTTCCCTCACCCAGGTACTAAGGCCCACTGTTTCCTCCCTGGGCACTGTGGCTGTGGTTGTTCGAGCTTCCTCTTTTAGTGTATGCAGGGATCCTATTCACTTATCGCCATTGCCCATGCTGCCAAATAATACACAACTTTGAATCTGTAGTAGCACATCTTCATTTGAGGCAGCTAAACTGCTTTCATTCACCTCTGCTCCCAACCTTAGTTGTCCCTTCATCCACTCTTCCTTCCTCCATTGCCTGCATGTCCCACAGTGGTGCCACTTGTCTTATGTTTCAGGTAGGACTTGACATCTTCCAACTAGAGTCATAACAGTGGATCAGAAAGCAAATCCCACTCTATTTACAGGATTGTGGTTGGTGTTGTGAGTTGGGAGATGGCTATCACATTAAAAAAAGAAAATGCATCTTCAACTGGCAGGCATATCTCTATGGTTTCCGAGACATTACATCTCCTGAAAAAACATTGTTGTGAGCAACAATAATGTTTGTATCCTACTACTCAGCAAATACAAAATATTCTAGGACTGATATAATGATACACACAAACTCCAGTGCTAGAATATATGGAGAAAGTGCTGGATAGTGGAAGAAAAAAACATTGTTTTCCTAAAAAAGATTTTTTCATGTGATGATATTCCATATCTATCCAGCTTTTGATCTCACCCGTGAAATGTGTTGTAGAGAAAAATAAGTCTTTTTATTTTTTATTTTATATCAGTTTCTTACAAACTTTTAAAATAATAAAAACAAGGCAAAACTCCTTTCTTAACTGTTAGATAAACGGTTAGTAAGACAGGCAACTTTGTTCGCTCAGACTTCAGATTTTTCAAGTTCTATTCTTTCCTCACTTTCTACCGTCGTTCATTAAATTCACTTCGGTCCTTTCATCTTTGCGATTTTTTAATTCCAATTGTTTAGCAAGATCTCCAATGTATGTCGTCAATGCGAACATTAGTTGCCTGTTTGAACCCTCATGGAGTAACGCCCATATGTCGTCCTTAGTTTGATATGGACTCCCTATGTTTACCTTTTTAAGAGAGTTTCTCTCTCCTGTTGAAAATGAGTACAATTCAAAACCCAATGTAATTTTAATGTACATTTTGCCATGATGTAACCTGTAAGTTTCGTATTTCCTTGCCACTGCGCCCTGTTACCCCTGGGTCTGGCGCGCATAAAAAGTGAATAAAACAAACAAACAAACAAACAAACAAACAAACAAAACCAAATGTTTTAGAGATTCATTTTGTAGTCCACAAAAACGACAAAGATCATCTTTCACTTCACTTCTTTTCCAGAGGTTTAATACTTGTTTCGTCGTGAATAAATTCAGGCGAAACATGATGAATCGTTTCCTTCTGATAGGATACGGGAAACGTTCGAAGTATTTTGGTAGTTTATTGAGCATCCTTGCTTCTGAAGGGACGCCTTCCATGCGCCTGTTGGTTGCCCTTAGCGCAATTGTTTCGCACCAATCACATTCCCATAGCTTTTTCTTTACTTTGTTGGGGTTTTGTATTAAAGTTTCCACATTTGTTCCAATGATCTCTAGCGTTTTTTCACAATTTGCTTTACGGTGTCTGTTGATGATTTGTTTGGGCAGTTTAATATTTTAAATTGGGGAAGTTCATCCGCTTCCAGAATCTTTCTATACAAG
This sequence comes from Ambystoma mexicanum, assembly GCF_040938575.1. Lineage (NCBI taxonomy): Eukaryota > Metazoa > Chordata > Amphibia > Caudata > Ambystomatidae > Ambystoma > Ambystoma mexicanum. The sequence goes on from NC_090941.1 coordinate 1,066,963,799, forward strand.
GTTAGGGTCTTCCATTGCACCCTCGCATTGATTGATAGGAGACCTAGTTCGTAGCGCAGACAGGCAACAGGCGCACCTTTTGGAAGTTGAAGAGCTCTTGACCAAAAGGTATTCTCACAAGAAGTCCAGGTGTTAAAGGAGCAGCCCAGCATTGTTTCAGCACCAAATATTAAAGTCGGAATAGCCTTTGCTCTGTAAAATTCTATTACAGGTTTTAGGCTGAATTTTCCGTATTTTCTATTTATTGTAGCAGCTTGGGTTCCCAACATCCTGCACTTTCTCTGAATGTTTAGTACCATTGGTTCGTCTAAGTTGGAATTTATTGTGATGCCGAGATATTGTGCTTGGGTTACACAGGCGATTTGTGCATCGCCAATTGACCACAAATACTTTTTCCTTTTTTGGCTTGTGGCTCCTTTTAGATTTTGTAACACTAATATCTCAGTGTTTTTTGTGTTTATTACCAAACCATTTATATCTGTATATTTTTTCAAGGCTGTCAGCTTTCTTTGTAATCCAATTGGTGTTTGGTCCAATAGTACCATATCGTCAGCATAAACCATGTGACCCAGATTTTGACCATTCATCTTAGGGGGGAAGCTCTGACCAGATGTAGGTCCTGGCTGACGTCAGCTGTTAGCAGGTTGAATAGTGTTGCTCCCAAAGGGCAACCCTGTTTTACGCCTCTTTCAGTTTTTATTGATGTTGATAGTGAGCCTCTCGCGTTCAGCCTAATTTTAATCGATGTTTCTGAATACAGGTCTTGTATTGGTCTTAGTAAATGGGGAGGACAGTTCATTTGTGCCATCTTTGTCCATAGTAATTGGCGATCAACACTGTCAAATGCATATGCAAGGTCTACAAATGCTATGTATACCTTTGTTTTGTTTTTTAAGGCTTCCATTTTTAGCAGGTTGATCATCAGTAAATTCAAAGAACAACCTACTCCCTTTACAAAGCCGGTTTGTCAGATGTCATATTGACCTGTGGCGTTGATCCACGCTCCTAGTTGTTTCAGTATTTGAGTGGCGAAGACTTTCCCAATCACGTCAAGTAACGCAATGGGCCTGTAGTTTTTCGGGTCAGAGCGATCCCCTTTTTTAAACACTGGGACATCTATTGCGGTCTTCCAGGACTTTGCGACTCTCTTTTCTTGTTGGATATTTTTGAAGATAGTGTAGCAAAAGTTTGCCCAGGCCTCAGGATGTTTCTTAAGTTGTGCATTCGTCAGGCCATCGGGCCCAGGCGCCCTCGAGGTGCTCAAATATTTTAAGTTTGTTAGTATATCTTCCTCAGTGATGTTAAGGGGCCACTCGGCTAGGTCATCCGCCGGGCCCGCTCCTCTTGTGTTTTGCTTCTTAAACAAATCAGTATAGTGCTCGATCCACTTTTGTTCAGTCACGGTACTTAATAAAAGAGCTCCTTGTGGCGCGTCTAAGTTGTTAAGTACGGACCAGAAACGTCTCACCGCTCTTGAAGATATCAGCGCTAACATTGTTTCAGCATCTTGCTGCATGATCTTATATTTGTGCATTGATAGCCATACTCTATACGTTTTCTTGAGCATTTTGATTTTTAATTGCTTCTCCTTTTCTTCAAGTTTCTTTAATGCTCGAATATTTTTACGTAGCTCTCTTTTTTTCTGAACTATATCTATGTTATAAACATGTTGATGTTTGTAAATTGATTTTTGGTTTACTCTTTGATGTTCTGTATATTTTTCGAGCAAGTTACTATATTCAGTCCCATTATTGGTTTCATACCCTGGTGCCTCGGACAGGGCGTCTGTCAAGGTGTTAATTTTTTGTTCGTCTAGACGCCCCTTCTGTCTACCTGGTGCAACTATTATTGGATTTTTTCAAGTGTCTCTCTCTCCTCCTCGTTCAGCTTTTACTAATACTGTGAGTAGGTTGTGATCGCTTTGGAGCATTGTTGTAACTTTTAATGTAATTACTTCACTAAATATGTTCTCTGACATGTAGAAGTAGTCTAGTGTAGATTTACTTTCCTCTCTCTCCCAGGTGTGTTTTGCGTGAATGTCTCCTCTGACGTTTCCATTCAATAGCTGCATGTTCCGTGCATCCATCTCTTCTGACCAAGCTGCATTGATTTGGCATGGACTGTTCGCTATTCTGGCTGGTTTCATTTTTTTTAAATTACTTTTAGGTAAGCAGTCCATGTTTAGGTCCTTTGCACTTCATTAATTGTATCGATAATTTTGCAGATCAAGTCTAGGAAATCACAATCGTCCAAATCACAATCGTCCAAATCTTTATGTTGCCAGTAGATGTTAATTACGTGAAGGTTCTTCTCGTCCTTTTTTTGCTCAGATTCCATTACTACTTGCGTCACCTGGACGTACGGGGACGGATTTTCAGATGAAATTAGTTTTAAGTGTCGTCCTGTCTTTATCAGGGTTATCAGTCCTGCCTTGGGCCTTCCTTTAGCTTGTTTTATTGCAGGATTGAGTGCTATTTCGTAGTTTAAGGCCACTGGCATCATTTGAACCCACGTCTCTTATACGCAGATAATATCTAGGTCTTCTAGGTCTTTGGTTTCGTATTATATAAATGGAAGAACCCCCGACTATTCCAGGAACCAAAGGATATGTCCTTACTTTTATGAGTCGTTTGGCATTAGCTTTTTCTTTCGCAATTTAGAGATGCAGCTAGCCAGCTCCATCTGGCCTGCTCCACCTCTCTGTTTTCTTTTCGCTGATCGTCACCAGCCTCATCTTGTAGTTTCGTGGATTGAATGATTGTTATTTTTATTTCATCTTTGGGTGGGCGTTCGTGAAGGATTCGCTAACTGTTCTTCATTCCCACTGTTTATTTGTGGTTTACTTTTGGGCTGTTGCTTGGATTTTGATAGCAACTTTTCGTTTGGACTTCTTGGTAAGTTTTCATCAAGAATCTCACAGACGTCAAAACCTAGGTAGTTTAGATCAAATTTGTTATTCAAAATCAGATCTCTCACTATTCTTGAGTGGATGTGCAGCAACACTTGATCCATTTTTCCTTTTTTTAAGAACTCAACAGTTTTGATGTCTTCCGTGTCAATTGGTCACAATTGCAGTATGTGTTTGAACAACTGCAGGACATTATATCTGTTTAATATCAAGTTTTCTGTCCCACAGAGCACTCTCTCAATCATCAAGCAATAGTTTGCGTTTATTTGGGTTCTTTTTGTTGGTAGTTCTTGGTAATTGAGAGCAATGTGGATCTCTTCTTTATTTCTCTCTCGTTTCTTGTTGGATGTAAACGTGTTTCAGTTCCTTCAGTTCTCTTACTTGGCTTTGTTGGTGGACAGCTTCTCTCTCTCTGTCCATTTCAACCTCTCTAACTTTAGCTTTGGCACCTAAATTAGAGTCAACTGCTAGGGTTGTTTTGGCTTCTTGAGACCAGCGTTCACCGATAGTTGTGAATCGCTTTGTGGTTGGCTCTAGCAAGTTTGAGCTTTATGCCTCAGCTTGACCTCTCTTGGCCGATGTAATTATTCTAGAGATCCACTTTTTCTGAGCTACATTAAACTGTTGCTCATTCTGCTTGTGACCAGCTGCGTCAGAGTTTTTGACGTCTTCAGGTGTCCAGGAGATCGAGATTTGACTCGTCTTCGATTTTTACTTCAAAGTCATGAGTCGATAAATTAACAAGCAGGTCAATCATGGCTGCTTTGTCGTTTTTTTGTTGGTCGCGGCTAGTTGTGGCTTGTGAATTATCTTTTGGTACTATGCTCGCCGATTTGTCAACCATGTTTTTTTTTCTTTAGTATTTATCTGCTCTTCTTTATCGATGTTTGTCTGAAGGAGGGCATTTAAGTTTTTTATGTTTCGCAAGAATTTAAACAAACTTCTTGTTTGGTTGTTTTTCCGTTTAGGCATATTTTTTGTCTTTTTTGTTTGTTTCTTTGGTTTCGCTCTCTCGTCGCCAGGTTTCTCTGGACTGATTTCTTTGATTTTTTTGTTGAATATTGAGAAGTATGTGGTTGATGGTTCTTTGAATCGATCTTTATTTACGGGGGACAGAGGAGCGTTTTGAGGCTCCACTTCGTTGGGGAGTGTTTCGGCCACGACTTCCGCATTTGCAGTAGATGCTGTTGGACCGTCCTGGCCAACATCATTTGTGGGTAGTACTGCTAAACCATCTGCGTTTGCTGAGGTTGACTTTCAATTTCAATTTCTATTTCACAACTTGCCTTTGTGGCTTTAATGACTTTGTGAGTACATTTTATTTTCTTCCGTCCGTAGCTTTCGATGTTACCCAAATCAATAATTTCAGCAGCTGGAATTGCTTGCGCTATTTTACTTAGGGGATGTTTTGTTTTGTGCACTACATCTTTGTTGATCCGCACCAATTCTTGTTGACCAAGAAGGACATTCTTCTCTTCTTGGTAGTTATTTTTGTTGTGATTTGTAGTTGTTTCCTGCTTGCTATCAGCTGTTTTGTACTTTGTCGTCATTTGAATTAGATTTTTCAATGTTTGGATCGCTTCCCTTGCCAATTCGGCTAGGAGTCTTTTGTCCTCCGCTATAGTTTTCATTTGTTCTTTGAGCAGCATTCTCATTAGCTTATATGATTTAACATTGTTTTTTGCTTGTTGTTTCATGTCAGCAATTTCCATTTCAAGATTCACTGTTTTTGAATTCAGCAAGGCTATGAGCGTATTTTGATCTTTACTTGTTTCGTTCAGTTGCTCATAGAGCTTAATCAATGGGGCCACCGTGATTGTCAGCGTGGAAGTGAGATTAGGTCGAAGCTCATTTATAATTTGGCCTATTAAGTTTGTGCACCACTTGCGTTGATTTGCGTAGTTTGGGGTTTTTCTCCGTTTCAGGTGGTCACCTGGACCTCTTCGTATTTTAGGAAAGTGTCTTTCTATAAACAAGGAGTCTGTAGTATGATCTGGGTCGGTGGCTGTCGAGTCATCTGATTCAGACGTTGACGGATGACTTTCCAAGCTTATTCTGTCTCGCGTAGGTTGATTTGAATAATTATCTTTCCCACTTAATCGACTGCCATTTCTTTTTTGTGAGCACAGAAGAGGCTCAGTAGGGCTGTGATCTGTTTTTCGTCGCTTCAATGGTTGGGCCTTGCAGGTATCATGCGTTTTGCCATCTGGACATTTGTATGTTGCTAAGTTCTGACTTGGTCTAAATTTGTCTTTCGTCGTCGTCAGTCCTTCTTGTGGACTGATTGCATCATTATTAGCTGGGTGGTTTGCTGTCAGAGTTTGGTTTATATTTCGCAAGTCGTTTAACAGTTTGTTTGCGACTGCAATTGAGTCTCTCCTGTGTGAAGTATCAGAGTTTATGTAAGTAGCTTCAGATGGGCTGCGGTGTCCGTCCTCCATTCTATTTAGTATGTTTTGTTTTTGTACGGCCTCTGTTGTAAATACTTAATCGTTAGTAATTGTGATTGCCTTCTCATGATTAATCTCAAAGTCGTCGTTTGGTAACGTCCATTTGCCTCCTTTGTTTGATTTTGCCAAGCCACTTTCAGAGATGTCAATGTGGCCGCATTGGTCGCTTGTTGCAATATATATGCCATCATCAGGTATAACTATTGATTCAGGACTCGCATCCGGCAACACACCCGATAGATGGCTGCTTGTTGCTTCGCTCGAGTCTGTTTTTTCTAGAGGGCGGTCTAATGCAGAGGCATCTGATTTATTATGTGAACTCAGAATCTCTTGCACCATCTCCGTGCATACTACAACAGTTTGGCTATGGGTCAAGTCGTTCAAGCCTCTCAGAGGCAGATTTGTGGATGGCATTTTCTTCAGTAGTACTTACTTGGTATTTTTTACAGCTCCTCGCGGGATCATTAGCACCGGGCTCAGATTGTCGGCGCCTCAGCGTGCTTGGTCGCAACATAGTCATCGCACGGCGGACTCCCGTCTCTATTCGATTACCCATGTTGATTTTTACCGCTGTGCAGGCGGGAGCGGGGGGGCGGACTACTGTACACGGAAGTCGCTAGCCGCTCGCAGTAAACAGCCAAACAGTGGTTAATCCACAGGAAACAAATTGCCCTTTGTGCGCCGGGCTTAGCGCCGGAAGGGTCGATGAGGCAATGTTTTGTGCTCTCACTTCCTGGTCAAGGAGGAGCAAAAAGGGGGCGGAGCCACATCTCGCGTCTTCCCTTCGCTTCAGCAGAGTTCTTTCTTCTGCACGCTCACAGCACAGCCAAACAGCGGTTAATCCACAGGAAACAAATCGCCCTTTGCACGCCGAGCTTAGAAGTATGAAAGGTAAAAAAGAAAAGTACTTCCTGGTAGGAGTTAACAGGCCTTCTTTTAAGAGTTCTGTTGTTAGGGGTTGTTTGGTCAAAATTTCTGTAAACTAGGAAAGCAGTGTTTACACATTGGCGTTGTGTGATGTCCAACCTGCTGCCTTACACATCTCCATATAAAGCTACCTGCCTTTGACATGACAGTGATAAGTTCTTTTTCTCCAGCAGATTGAAAATTAATAGTATTTATTTGAAGGTTTCTGTAAATGTTTCTTCTGAATCTTGCAGGAGAGTATGACCTGGATGATACAATGGGAATCTGAATGTTAAAAATTGTGCATGTCCAGGCGAGGGAAATAGGGCACGAAAATGCCAATTTAATGGTGAAGAACTTAAGCAGCATCTTTGTCTCAAAATGCTTTAAGATGCTTTCAGCAGAATTTAGATAAAGCCTAGAGAAGTAAACTCGAGGAGATGCTTCAGTATGATGTGAAATTGCTAGCCTTTCTTAGATATGAGCTACAAGCCGCCGGGGAAGAAACCGAGAGATGATTTTTAATGTGCATTGCTTCATGCTGCTAGACCACAGATTCTAAAATGTTGGCCTGCGGGAGCCAATCTCCTACTGAATTCGCATATCTTGGGGTACTCTTTCATTGAAGGATGTAGATTCAGAAGTGTTTCCAATTGATTCATTTCCAGCATGCACAATTGACTCCTTGGTGATTGGTCAATGTCAACATCCCATAATTTAAAGGAGTATGTCCTATTGCTTCTTACTGCAAAATCCACCAGACTAATTATCCATGATAAAGTAAGCCTCTAGGTTAGTAGTGTTTTAAAATCTTATATACTATTGATTGGTCTCAGACACCGGCCTGCAAACCGTTATCGGAGCCCGACATGCCAACCAGCTTACCACACTCAGTAGAGCAGTTAAGAAGCACCCCATCTATAATCCTCTCTGTGTGAATGCAACCCCAGAAAAAAATTGTAGTAAAAGAAGAACGTCCGCATTCTAGCCTCTAGCCTCTAGAGATCCCTTGTTCCTTCCGGATACATGACCTTTGTAGAAGACTAAATTGCACATTGCATAAAATTCGACTTATAGGGCTAGAAGATCACCAAGTGTCACCCATCAGAATCCTTTGCCAATGCGGTCATGCCATGTGCCATGGGACACACCAACAGCGATGGTCCACCGGTCTGATTTGATAAACCCTGGCTAAGTGAGTCCCACCCAAAACTCCAAACAGCAGTTTGGGACCGCTACCTTCCCCGAAACCCCCTTCCTCCCAAGACACTATGCCAATGATCAGTCGCCACAGGACCAGTGGGGAAGGCTGGAAGGAAAAATGATGTGTGATGTAGAACACTGCTGTGGTTGGAGGGCAAGAACAAGTGCCAGAGATGTGGTGTGAAAGAAGCTGAGACAGATGCAGACAAGTACAACTAAGAGCATCGACCACTTGTGGAACCAGAAGAGTCTCATTCTGGTGAAAAAGGTACACCTTCCACCCCCACAAACTACCCTAACATAGTATGGGCAAAATTTGCAAAGGTGGGAAGAGGAGGAGGCTAGAATGGTAGAGCAGGCAGTGGCATGAACAAGAGGTTAGTATGAAGGGTGACAAATTGGTGGCAAGTGGAATGTTCGAGAGCAGGTAACACAAGCTTGCAGGAGGAGATTCAGTCTATGTTCTCTACAAGGTAATTGGCTGAGAGAAGGTAGCCACATGATATATGGTTTCTTGAAGTAGGAACGAACTTCTATGTTGGGAAAAACATCTTACTCTTTGAATTGTAATGCTTTGGTCCAGTTGAATACAGTTTGGCAGATGAGAGTTTTGATGAGTGACTTTACAAAGAACCCAATGATATTGAGGCATGTTAAAATGATGGAAGACTCTGTGGCTAGGCAGAAATGCTAAAACTGACTACCACGAAGCATGGTGAATGTGAAGAGTGGGGAAAGTCTCTTTTCTTTAATTAAACAAAACACAAAGTACTATAGGATAAGGATAAGGACCCTGCAACCCTTTAGCTCTCCCGATGTGTAGAATTGCGCCTCGCAACATCCATAGAACAAGTATTCAATTGTGTTGGATCATGGGAGTCGTAGTCCAAAGTATCTGGAGGACCACTGATTTCAGACTCCTGGAATAAGGCAACCCAAGATTTATACAGCAAGGAATTCAATATAAAGCACCTAAAGGAAAATGGTTGAAAGAGAGAAAGGACTACTCTCACCACCTTACATGAGCTCGTCATATTCCAGTATGCCAACATGCTTGTTCTAGTGGTTTATACAATTTGCAAGACATCATTTACGGTTTTGGAGAAGGTAGGACAAAGCCTTGTTTGCTGTGGGGAGCAGCAGGCGAAGATCAGGCTCAGAGTTAGACGTAGCCGGAAAGTTACTTCACTTGCAGGCGTACAGGTCGTATGCTGCGATCTGGAAGCTCACAGCACGTAATTTCTCTTAAGGCACGAGTTGAATAATGACTGCAAATGTCTTGAGTGAAATTCCAGACCTGAACAATGCATTCACCTGTCAAAGACTTAAACCAGCACGAGTCGAAACTGTAAAACATGAGATGAACATGAATACTGCCAGGCACATATGCTCGTGCACATTAACCAAAGACCCTTCCCTGCCTCAGTGACTCCTATACTTGAATATGCTGCAATTTTGCCTTATATCTTCCACCATAGGGCTGTATGTAGCCATTACCTGATTACCTTGAATTGGCCTCCATGGTCCTGTGAATGGTTGCGTGACATGTTCCCACTTCACTTGTTTTGTGTTTCTTGCAATTTGAATAACCTGCAAGCAGCAGCATTTCTGCAGCCAATGTTGGCTTAGCAAAGCATCCACCACACTAGGTAACAAACAGCTCAGATCTCTAATACCGACTGTAACTAAGCAGACTGCTTGAATGCCTAACCTTATCCCATGGGTCCTATTCCTTGTGTGTATGTCACACCTTTGTATTGTACCCAATGTCCTCTTTTGTTTTTGCTTGCCATTTTGAAGCCGCGCCCCCCCAGCCCCACCCACCCACTGAAAGCCCCCCAACCCCACGGCAGGTTAGCACATTCTAAATTTCAAAGCTAAATCACTTAAATAAATAATTCAAACCCAAACAGAGAGTGTGGAAATGTAGTCCAGAGAAGATACAGGAACCAAAGAAATACTATTAATAAGTAGGCATGGATTGACTTGGGAAGAACTCTAAAAGTATGATGAAACACAGAGAGCCTATGGGAAAGACGTTTATCTATGCACTGCCTGTATCACGCTGGCCACAGAACAAAGGGCAGTGAATAAAGAGGCTATGATGTAACATGTGAAATTGACGGATAGCTCGCTTGTCTCCTAAGGAAGACAACACAGAGCTTCCCAGGTTCGAAACCCAGACGCGCTCTTAGCGGCTGGTCTCCTCTTAGCGGCTGGTCTCCGACATTAAGAGCAAAATAAAAGCTTATTGTTTGTTGTTGTTAACACATCATGCTTGATTAGTCATTCATTCCACTACCCCTTCTGCTCAATCAGCAGTGTGTATTTGTTTGGATTAGTCCTTACAAACATAACCAGCGTTTCAGAGTAAGAAGCAAATATCAGTCTAGGAGACAGACCTTCAGATGAGATTGTGTTAATATTTAAACAGATTGAATTATAGATGAGGCGGGCTCTGTTCTGATATTGCCACCTATGTTTGGAAATGTTGACTGCCAATGTAATTAATGTGGTGTTCTTGCAAAGTTTCTTAATAGAAATGAAATGCACACAAAACACAGTAAAGATCTTGCTTTGTCTCCAACACGGCAGGGTTGTTCAGAAAGTTGGCCCTGCACATCCCCACTGGTAACTCTCTTAGATGCATCATCACAGAACCAGCACTCCTTAAGGGTCCGATGAGGAGGCGTGAGATTCTGTAACCCGCGGAGGTACAGCACCAACCTCCGGGATACCCCACAGCGTGGGGAACACAACTTCCAAGGCGCTGCCTGCTCTTAATGCTTGGTAGGAAAAGGCAGGAAATAGGTGCTGATTTCTGTCTGTCCTCTTTCACGCTTCCTCTCCCACTTCCTCACGCCTCCTGCTGAGATGCTGCCTTTCCGTGTGTTTGTCCTTCTCATTGCTAGCTACTCCTGCTTCTCCTATCCTATCCCCCTTTTTCTCTCCACCACACACCATACTGGGGGCACAATATGTCCCTATCCGGGCACGCCTTGTTACCGAAAGGCCACAATAGGTGGTAATGGGTGCAGAATGTACCCTTTTTAACATAACATAACATAACATAACATTCCTACTGCTCATAACATAACATAACATTCCTACTGCTCTACTGCTTACCAACAATACAAACACACTGACCTCCAGATCTACATCCCTGTTGTGAACTTTGAGGGCTTCTCACCCCAGCTGACCACCTGCTCCAAGTCTCTTGGGTTCGACATCGGCAGACCCCTCGCCTTCAAACAGTATATATCAAGGAAGTCACAAACAGCCTGGTACTAACCTTCTAACCTGCAGAAAATCAAGACATTCACCCCAGAAAACAACTTCAAATCTGATGTCCGTACGTTGGCCCCCTCCCACCTTGATGGTGGTAATGCCCTTTTAGAAGGCCTTCCGCGACTACCCTTTCACCCCTGATATGTGCCCTGCATGCGGCATCACGACACATGAAAGTACTATGCAAATTCTACCACCTCATCCCACTACAAGCACATATCTTTAAGTCCTGCTGAGTCCCCAAGGTGGGCACTCTGACATCCCCAAGCTATCCCACAGAGAAACTCAGCATCTCCGGAGGCCTGAGATCCAGCAGACATGCGGACATATGCGGAGCTGAACTCCTCGAGTGACAGAAGGAAAGAGCCAAAAGACAGACCTTTTCTGTCTATGCCCCTAGACTCTGGAACATCCTCCCCGTCAACACCAGACTCGCCCCCTCACTTCTACATTTCAGGAAGGAACTGAAGACCCTCCTCTTCGAGGAATGGCTCATCACTAGCAGCTGGGTCAACACACACTCCACATCCCACCCAACAACATGAGAGTGAGTAATCTGTCCCCCTCCCCCTCCCCGAATCCTCTCCTGGATGCATGTAGACACCTTCCTGCCAAATTGCCCAAGTGCTGCTACTAACAATAGGTGTTGTTGTTACATGGCTTTATTCTGCGATTGCCATGAAAGCATAACATTTACAAAACACAATAAAACAGTACTACATTAAAATCAAAACAAACTAGCGAGATTAGTAAACATTCCAGACGTGTAACAATGTACATTTCAAACACAAAAGATAAGGTTTAAAGAAACAACATAATCATCAACATTGAGCAATAAAAAAACAGGATTCATGTCTTCCACGTTATAAACCCCCCCACACAATTACAGCTCTTGTCCCACTGATGAGGGGGCAAGAGCAGAAAGGGCAACAGCAAGTCAATTAGCAATAAAGCAAACAAAGCAAATCAAACATCGCCAGGCTGCAGCCACTTGGACCTTCTCAACCATGCCAGTGTAGATCATTCAAAACAAATGAGGCTGCATTCAGGTCCCTGGTATCCTTACAAATGTCCAAGGCTAATCGAGTGATGCTGATATTTTTCAGTCTGAATAGTGTGAATTGGTGTCTCGTCCGCAACACCACAGACTGACCACTTAGAGTTATTAGAGTTATCAGATGACTTCCATGTAGTTGTAAAAGAGGCCACGTTCAAGCTGTTGGTGCACAGCTGTATATAAAGTCCACACGCAAACCCTGGATTGATCACATCCAAACACATTTCAAAACAAGAGCTTAGGTATAAACGGCCAGTACACACCCTGGGTGCATTTGGCAGAAGATAGACCCAAAGCTTATGGTTTTGATAATCACCCTAGTACCGACATTCAATGCTTCTGGGCAGTCCCATAGGGTCACCTGGTGCAAAGTCATACTCTCCGAACCCACATACTTAAGCCATGGGAGCGAACCCAAACCATTCAACCTCATCAGATTTTTTAGAGCTGACAAATATCAGACCAGATTGGGGTTGGTCCAGATGCATACCCGATATAACAAGGGTTTAATGACCATAACTACAGCAATTGGGTGCAGATCACACTCCCATCTAAGGCTAGCCACAGGTGCTCCAAGAGTTGCATTAGCAGTGCTCTGAAAAAACTGTTTTCTGATACACTGCGTGGTGGTACTTTCGTGTGAACCCATAATTCTGCACAATAGAGAGCTGCGGATAGAGCTTGTGCTCTGTACAGCTGCAACACAGGTGAAATGGCTCTTCTGTGGTGAGTACTAAAGTACTAAAGAAACTCCTAATACCACCGCATTATTTATCAATTACTTATTTATCACAGTAGCTTTTAAGTGGTGGTTAGTGTATGTGAGGTTCTCAGAGAATCTTATGCCCAGATAATCATAAGTACTCAACTGTTCCAAAGTATGGTCATCTACTTCACTATTTAGTTTACACCATTTAGACAAGCAATACCTAAACACCTAATTTAGGATTTTTCAGAATTTAGCACCAGGCATTCTTTTGTGAAAGTGCCTAGGTTATGCTTAAGGCACATGTGTGAAGTAGACAGAATGACTGTGTCATCAGCAGAGAACAGTGCAGGAAATCTGTCTAATCCCAATTTAGGTGGATCATGGAAATGCTTCACTAGCTCAACAATGATCTCATTGATATATAGACAAAGCAAAAGAGGCACCAGAACACAGCCCTGCTAACCCCCCACCCCCTTTCAAACTCCAGTTGCACTGTGAACTCTCTTCCTAATCCCATCTGACTTTGGCTTTGGTTAGAACACAAAGATCTTCTATTGGCCAGCAACTTCCAAGGGATACATTTGCTCTGGAGGACATCCAATAGGAGCCTTCACAGGACACAGTTGAAAGTCGCCCAGAGATATTGCGTAAACCTTAACTGACTAAGGGTAATATACATTGCCAAAATCAGACCCAATCTAAAGCATAGGTCAACACTCCTTAACTGCCACTGAATCCAAGCTGGTAGGTGGTCAATAGCACCATATTTGTTAGCCCAAGTTTGGAGATGGCCCAACAACACCTTAGCTTAGATTTTACCCACTGAATTCAATAGGGAGTTGGGTCTATAATTCCCCAGGGAGGCTTGTGTTGCCTTTTTATTTATAAATGTGCAATATTTCTGCCTCTTGGCAAGATTACGGACTAACACCTGTAGCAGCACAAGAGTTAAATACGGGACATAGTATGGGAGCCTATCTTTATAGAGGTCGATAGGGATGTTTATGGGTCTGGGGGCCATGCATGCACCCAGATCCTCAATGGTTTCCTCCACCTCCTTCACCAACAGAACAAGTGCCACCATCTTGACACACCATGTACAGTTCACCAAAATGATAATGCCATATATCCAGTTGTGTCTGACATTTCATAACATGAGGAGCATTCAAATCTTTCCCCACAACCAGTCTCCCGAAAGCAATCGAGTTGCCCGCTCTACAGGCAGATAATAGATTGTCCCATTTGTCGTTTGCAAAAACAGCTTTCTTAGCCTGGATAACATCTGTATACTGGGTCCTAAAGGTTATAAGGTACTGTTTATCTATACCGGTTGCATGTTTTACATATGCTAAAAGATTTCTTTGAGTAGCTTTACAGTCCTCATTGAACCACCCTGTAACGCTCACCTGATTCTCGCAGAGGCGCCGGTCTTGACTGGGCGACTACCGTATCTTCAAAGGTGATGTGTAGCACCCGGTTGACTCTTTGGGCTGGACCTCTGTGCACTGTATGCCTGACGTGTAGAGTAAGATGTCTGCAGATAGAAAATAAGGGGTTAATGAACTGGGGTTATTGGGGTGTCCCTATCTCTTTCCTCTTCTCCTCTCCTGTAGACCCCCAAAGGTTAACGCTCTCACCTTAGGTAAGTGAATGCCGAGCTCTCCATCTGCCTCGGGGCAGGGTGCTGTAACCAGTTTCTTCACTGGATAGGTAGCGCAGGCCTCTTGACTTCAGAGGACTGCTGTCCGTCGTTTACTGCACGAACGGTAAGTTTCGAGTCATTCAAATGTCTGTAAAGTCTTTAGTAATGATGTCTCTTGATTTGCAGGGTTCCGGCGATGGCGGATGACGGGCTGAAGTGAGTTGAAGATGGAGCCCGTGTGATGAATAGAAGTGCCTGGAAGCACGTAAGTAAGCGCTTGTTGCCTGCTTCACGATGCGCTCTAACTGTCTTTTTATTTTGCAGGTACGAGTTCGGAGCGGCTGCAGGGTGCCGGAATACCCACTGGATTAGATGTGGAAAGGAGTAATGGCACGTGAGTATTAAAGTTCCCCAATGTCTTAAACGCACCTTGTTTTGTTTTTCAGATGCGGGATGCAGCGCCGAAGGCCTCCCGAGCGTGCGAAGAGTTGGTAAGCTTTTGTCTTTCAGATGCCGGAATGCAGTGTGAAGACCTCCGGAGCGCACAAAGAGTAGGTAAGCCTTTGCCTTTCAGATGCCGGAATGCTAACCTGTTCTTCCTTGTCTTTATAGGTGTTGCTGAAGACTGGATTCAGGATGGTAAGCCTTTGCCTTTCAGATGCCAGAATGCTAACCTGTTCTTTCTTGTCTTTATAGGTGTTGCTGAAGACTGGATTCAGGATGGTAAGCCTTTTTCCTTAGGCCCAGGACCGGATGCAGAAGACACGATGAGCGTTCTGCTGCAGAGGTTGAAGAATAACGCAAAGCAAGATTCATCCACCGGGTGTGGTTTAAATAGCCTCCTGTAGTGCTTCGGTGTCTCCTTCCACAGCCACGCCTAGGTAAGAAAAGAGTTCCTGCTTTCCAGAAGAGTTCCAGTGTTCTGAATCTAGGGAGTGGCTCCAGCCCCACCCAACAGGAAAAGTAGTTCCAAACAGAAGGGGATCAGAGGCTCAACTGGCAGGCAAGTAAGCAGCATGGGACTGGGCATATTTATGAGCCTGGTGCCACTGGCGCCAGGACTGGGTCCAAAAGGTCCCAATTGGGACTGGTTGGCACTCGGAACCTGGGTTATGGCTCTGCTTCCAAGGGAGTTGGGAAAACCCTGACCTTTTGGAAGCAGAGATCATGACAGTACCCCCCCTCAAGGCCCCTCCCAAACCGGGCTTCTCCGGGGGTTTTGGCTTGTCAGGAAATGTTCGGTGAAATCTTTTGATTAGGCGAGGAGCGTGGACATATTCAGCAGGTTCCCAGGATCTCTCTTGGGGGCCGTAGCCTTTCCAGTCAATTAGGTAGAATAGTTTAGATTTGGAGATCTTGGAGTCCAGAATGCTTTTGACTTCAAACTCGAGTTCTCCATCAACTAGGATAGGTTTTGGAGATTTGGTTAGTCGGGTTTGAGGTTGCACGGGTTTTAATAGAGATACGTGGAAGACCGGATGTATCTTCATGTGCGGGGGCAAGTCCAACTTGACCGCTACTGGGTTTACTATGGTAGTGATGGAATAGGGACCAAGGTATCTTGGGTTGAATGTGCGTGGCCCTTTTAGAGATAGATATTTGGTGGATAACCAGACTTGATCCCCTACTTGATAGTGAGGGGCTTCCTTCCGATGTTGATCTGCTCCTTTCTTGTATTGTTCTTTAGCCCTTTGAAGGTGAGAAACAGCTTCCTTAAAGGCTTGGGTGATTGTAGAATGCAGGTAGTCTACTGCTGGTGTTTCAAGATCTTGGAGGGGATCCAACTCCGAGGTTCGAGGGTGACTGCCGTACAAAAGAAAAAACGGGGTTTTCCCAGTTCCCGAATGGACAGAGTTATTGTAGGCATATTCGGCTATCCAAAGGATATCTTTCCAAGTTTTTTCAGTTTGTTGCAGCATGCAGCGTAAATACTGTTCCAGAGTTTGATTGGTCCTCTCGGTTTGTCCGTCGGTCTGAGGGTGGTGACTGGTCGATAGTCTCACATCAATTTGAGCCAACCGACAGCAACTTCGCCAAAAATGAGAAATAAATTGACTACCTCGATCCGAAATTAGAACTGAAGGAAAACCGTGCAGTCGGACGATGTTTTCGAGAAATTCTCGGGCCAGAGTTGCTGCTGTTGTCAAGCCTTTGAGCGGAATGAAATGCGCCATCTTGGAGAATAAGTCCACGATTACTAGAATCGTATTGTATCCGGAGCATGGAGGTAGATCGGTGATGAAGTCCATAGAAAGCGTATGCCAAGGGCGAGGTGGGATGTCAATAGGGCGTAAGAGGCCTGCTGGTCTTTCCTTTTGACTCTTGTTTTGGGCGCATACTCCACAGGACATTATAAAGTCTCTGATATCTTTCTTCCAAGACGGCCACCAGAAGTAGCGCTTGATCTTTTCTGAGGTCTTGGCCATACCGGGATGACCTTCCATTAAAGAGACGTGATAACAAGAGATTACTTTTTTCTGTAAATCTGTGCTGGGTAGGTATAATCGTTCTTGGAAATACAATAAGTTATCCTTTACTGCAAAGTCCTTTCCCTGCAGATGCCAATTCTGTATGTCTGCTGGAGTTACAAGTTGCCTGGCTTTATCCTTAACTTCCTCTATGGATTCGGTGGCGATTACACCCAGAATTCTTTGTTCGGGAATGATTGGTACAGGTTTAGGGTTGATCAAGTGTTCTTCCACTCCCATCCGAGAAAGGGCATCAGCTTTACCGTTCTTTGTACCAGGTCGATAGGTAATTATGAAGTCAAACTCGGCAAAGAATAATGCCCAACGGAGTTGTCTAGAGGATTGGGCTTTTGCGGTTTTCAAATATTGCAGGTTTCGGTGATCCGTAATCACAGTAACGGTGTGTCGGGCCCCCAGCAGATAATGCCGCCAAGCCTTAAAGGCAGACTTGATAGCCAGAAGTTCCTTGTCAGTAATCGTGTAATTGATTTCAGGAGGCGAGAATTTGCGGGACCAAAATGCCACGGGATGCAACTGATTGGTTACCGGGTCCTTTTGTGATAGAACTGCCCCCATGGCAAGGCTTGAAGCATCAGTTTCCACGATGTAGGGGAGTTCGGGGCGAGGGTGTTTTAAGATTGGTGCAGTGATAAATTTAGTCTTCAAATCCTGGAAAGCTTGTTCCGCCTCGGTAGACCATTCAAAACGTTTGTTTTTCTTTAACAAGGCAGTGATGGGCTGGACTATTCGAGAGAATTCGGGGATAAACCTGCGGTAAAAGTTAGCGAAGCCTAACATGCTTTGCACACCTTTTACGGAGGATGGTGATGGCCATTTGAGAACTGCATCGACCTTCTTTGAATCCATACGCACTCCGCCAGGTGATAATATGAATCCCAAGAATTCAACTTCAGTCACGTTGAAAACACATTTTTCCAACTTAGCAAAAAGTTTGTGTTGCCGCAATCTTTCGAGGACCATTTTCACGTGTTTCCGATGTTCAGATTCCGATGAAGAATAAACAAGGATGTCGTCAATGTAAACAACAACACATACATCTATGAGCTCTCTGAGGACATCGTTCATAAAATATTGAAAGGCGGCCGGGGCATTGCAAAGTCCGAAGGGCATGACCTGATATTCAAATAGCCCATACTTGGTGCGGAAGGCCGTTTTCCATTCATCCCCCTCTTTTACTCGTACCAAGTGGTAAGCTCCTCTAAGATCCAGCTTTGTATATATGCATGCTTTTCTGACTTGGTCCAGGAGTTCAGGGATCAAAGGTAACGGATATCTATTCTTAACGGTGATCTGGTTCAGGGAGCGATAATCGATACAAGTTCTAAGGTATCCTTCCTTTTTTGGAACGAAGAACAAAGCTGAAGAAGCAGGGGACTTGGAAGGACGAATAAACCCATTTGCCAGGTATTGATCCAGGTATTGTCGAAGGTGAAGGTTCTCAGGCTCGGTGAGGGCATAAATTCTACTACAAGGAGGAGTAGATCCAGGTATCAGGTCTATCTGGCAGTCATAAGACCTATGAGGAGGTAGAGAGTTAGCCTGATCCTTCCGGAAAACATCTTGGTATTCTAGGTATTCGGGAGGTAACTGGGGAGTCTCTGAAGAAATTGCGGCCAGTGCAACACCAGGTGGAGGGTGACAAGTAGAGACACATTCTGGAAACTGGACCGTTCTTGCTCGCCAATCGATCAGAGGATTGTGTTTCTCTAACCAAGGTATTCCTAGAATAATCTGAAACTGAGGGGCCTTGATCACATCGAACACGATCTTCTCATGGTGTCCATCTTGACTTACTAGCGTCACCTCTTGAGTGGTATGCGTTACTGGCCCAGAGGCTATCTCCGTACCATCCACCATAGTAATGACGTCCTTTACAGCCTTGGGACAAAGAGTTAGATTCATCCTCAAAACCATTTCATGATCCACATAATTGCCGATGGCACCGCTGTCGACGTAAGCTTCAATTGCATGTAATCGATCCGGATTATCAGGGCTAATGAGGACCATCGGTATCACGAAATGCGAGGTCACGGAACTGGTTTTCACGCTCGGCAAGAGGACCTCTATTCTTGTCGGGCGAGGTCGTTTCCCTGCTCAGAGTTTGTAACTTTGGTAACTGCAGCTCCTACTGCCTTCTTGGCAGGTTTCACCGGACAGTCTCGAAGAAAGTGTCTTGAGTTTCCGCAATATAGGCATAATTGCAACTGTTTCCTCCTTTCCCGCTCCCTTTGTGTTAGAGGACCTTTCAGACCCCCTATTTGCATGGGTTCCCCGGAGTCTACTCCTTTGGAAGGAGTTGGCGGTTTGGAAAATACTCGAGCATCAAACTTGGAACGATCGGCCTTCCTGTTCTGCAGCCTGTGATCTATTTGAACGACCAAGTCTATATAATCCGAACAGTCTTGTGGGGGATTCACTACTTGGGCTAAAACGTCTTTGAGCTCTCCACGTAGACCTCTATAAAACAGCATAATCCTTTTGTCCTCAGGCCATTGAGTTTCCACTATTAGTCTATTGAAAGATGCAATATAAGCCAAAAGGTCTTGATTACCCTGTCGCAACGAAAGAAGCTCATTGTCCAAGGCCTGCCCCTGTGAATGTCTTGCGAACAGTTTTTCCATACTAAGCTGAAAGGCTTGAAAATCATGGAGAACCGGATCATCTTGATTAACTAGAGGGATCGACCAGTCTGCCGCATTGCCACTAAGGTACGAAAGTACAAAAGCTACTTTTGCTTGATCAGTTGGAAAGGCTGCTGGCCGGCATAAGAAGTGCAACCGGCACTGATTGATAAATACTGCAAACCTCTTTGGGTCACCAGAAAATCGTTCGGGCGGAGCCAGAGGTACATTCCCAGGTAGGTTGATCTGCACTGGATTCATAGAGGAGGTTGAAGGAAGATTTGCCCCTGATGCGGGTAACGGGGTCTGTCCGGCTTGTGACTGTAGCACTTGTCTACTAAGATTGTCTGTTCTCTCCTTGGAAATAATTAGTTCCCTTCTTAGAGCATTCGTTTCCTGACGAGCTGCATGCACTTCTGCCCTTAGTTCCCCAAGTAACCGGGCTAGGGGGTCAGTATCCGAGGTTTCCATAGCGCCTGGGCGAGAGTTTTGCGGTAGGCTTTGCGTTCTGTAACGCTCACCTGATTCTCGCAGAGGCGCCGGTCTTGACTGGGCGACTACCGTATCTTCAAAGGTGATGTGTAGCACCCGGTTGACTCTTTGGGCTGGACCTCTGTGCACTGTATGCCTGACGTGTAGAGTAAGATGTCTGCAGATAGAAAATAAGGGGTTAATGAACTGGGGTTATTGGGGTGTCCCTATCTCTTTCCTCTTCTCCTCTCCTGTAGACCCCCAAAGGTTAACGCTCTCACCTTAGGTAAGTGAATGCCGAGCTCTCCATCTGCCTCGGGGCAGGGTGCTGTAACCAGTTTCTTCACTGGATAGGTAGCGCAGGCCTCTTGACTTCAGAGGACTGCTGTCCGTCGTTTACTGCACGAACGGTAAGTTTCGAGTCATTCAAATGTCTGTAAAGTCTTTAGTAATGATGTCTCTTGATTTGCAGGGTTCCGGCGATGGCGGATGATGGGCTGAAGTGAGTTGAAGATGGAGCCCGTGTGATGAATAGAAGCGCCTGGAAGCACGTAAGTAAGCGCTTGTTGCCTGCTTCACGATGCGCTCTAACTGTCTTTTTATTTTGCAGGTACGAGTTCGGAGCGGCTGCAGGGTGCCGGAATACCCACTGGATTAGATGTGGAAAGGAGTAATGGCACGTGAGTATTAAAGTTCCCCAATGTCTTAAACGCACCTTGTTTTGTTTTTCAGATGCGGGATGCAGCGCCGAAGGCCTCCCGAGCGTGCGAAGAGTTGGTAAGCTTTTGTCTTTCAGATGCCGGAATGCAGTGTGAAGACCTCCGGAGCGCACAAAGAGTAGGTAAGCCTTTGCCTTTCAGATGCCGGAATGCTAACCTGTTCTTCCTTGTCTTTATAGGTGTTGCTGAAGACTGAATTCAGGATGGTAAGCCTTTTTCCTTAGGCCCAGGACCGGATGCAGAAGATACGATGAGCGTTCTGCTGCAGAGGTTGCAGAATAACGCAAAGCAAGATTCATCCACCGGGTGTGGTTTAAATAGCCTCCTGTAGTGCTTCGGTGTCTCCTTCCACAGCCACGCCTAGGTAAGAAAAGAGTTCCTGCTTTCCAGAAGAGTTCCAGTGTTCTGAATCTAGGGAGTGGCTCCAGCCCCACCCAAGTGGAAAAGTAGTTCCAAACAGAAGGGGATCAGAGGCTCAACTGGCAGGCAAGTAAGCAGCATGGTCTGCTGCAGGTAAGTCCACCCAAGCATTATGAGCCCAGCGCTTCCAGCGCTGGGACTGGGCATATTTATGAGCCTGGTGCCACTGGCGCCAGGACTGGGTCCAAAAGGTCCCAATTGGGACTGGTTGGCACTCCGAACCTGGGTTATGGCTCTGCTTCCAAGGGAGTTGGGAAAGCCCTGACCTTTTGGAAGCAGAGATCATGACACACCCCTTGTTCATCAAAGCAACTTGTTTAATCTTCTCGCTGGTTTGGTAAATGAAGGAGACAGGGAGTTGTCCAGATTATTCTAGGCTGACAAAATACTGGGGGCATTGGCGTTCTCAGGACAAATCACAGACAGAAATGATTCAACTATAACATACATTTTAAGTTTGAAGATGTGACGATCAATGGAGGACCGCTTGGAACAGCACCTGGCATGACCAGATAGATTAACAGAAGTAGCGCTTCAGACTATTAGCCCCACAACTACCCAAGCAACCAATGACGCAATTGACCAGATGATGATTACTTTTGCTATGCTTTAAAACCTCAGGTAGGTTGCTTCTCCCAGCCACTCACACTAACTAAGACATTATCAAATCTAGTCTGCCCATTGTGCCCAACAAACGTCCCTTACGCCAGTTGATATAGTTGAATTCTGTCATTACAAGCACGTAGGTTGGCATCGTTAAATAGGCGAGCCGCCTCAAGTGCATACTGGTGGGTTCTTGGAGGACTAACACATTCTAACAGGGGTATTACCACACATGATCATCCCACAGACATGCAAGATCGACGAAGGGTTCCAACTGGAGGTTAATATCACTCACTGCTAACACAAATGGGGGTGCCGAATCCTTGAGCATGAAATCCAAAAATATCTTGAGCATTAAACAGAGACTCTCTAAAGGCACATCACCATAAGGACCATTGTAGATATTGAACTAAACTATTGACCTCCCGTCCCTAGTGTTAGTTTCCAAACATTGTAAATCATGGAACCTGATAGTCTGTTAGTGAAGGAGAGGTTAATTCTGGGTCTTACCCAGGTCAACAACCCTGCTTTCAGTCTCCCCCTTGTGCCTTATATAGCCAGATTCATAAAGGTGCTAAAACCTTGTATACCATCAACCTCCATTGCCCAGGCTTCCTGAAAACAAACAAGGTCCAAGCCATGAATAAAATTGATCAAGTCTGAGTCAACCATTAGCCTCTGTAGAACGGCTACATTCCAGGCTAAAGTTTCACAACCAACCTTTGACTGTGAGGCAGGTATACAGGCTGGTATCATAGGTATTAAAGCTGTGGTCATTGATGGTCAGTCTACTTATAATAACATTTTCAAACTGTGTATAATTGTATAATTAAATAAATGTTTGGAAAATATGCTTTTTTCTGAGTGCTCTCTCAGTATTTTGACTTTCATTATTTGTAATTTATTTTTTGTATATGTTATGATTTGAAGAACTGGATACGTAATATTGTTGTTTATAAATTCCAAAAGGGGCAATATTTGAAATAGCGCTAGGTATGCCGACATATTCGCAAATCACTACATAGGTCACTTCCTGGTTATTCCAAGGCTTAAAAAAAATTAAAATTCACTGTTTCGCTCTGTTTTCAAATAAATCATAGGTGTATGTCGTCCAGGAGCTTTGCATCTTAACAGGAAACGGAAAGTTGGAGAAAATTAGCAAGTCCTTCAGAAGGTGGTATCAATGGGGCCTTTGACTACTGGGGTCCAGCAACAACTAAAACATATTCAATTCCCCCAAATGGTTCTATGTCCCCACACATAACCCTGGCCTCCTCCATTGCTATCACTTCTCGATCCTAATCGTCCTGTCCTTTCCTGAAAACGTATTGTGACTTCTTTTTTCAACTCTCACCCTTTTAATATTTGAACCACATAAGTCTCTCTGAGACCCTCTGGGTAGGACCAGCATTAAACAAAAATTCAAATAAATAAATAATGTATAAATATCTTAATTTGCTTTTATAGAATTCTGCTGGTAAAAAACAAAAACATCGGCCACCCTGGCATTTCTTTTTCGTTTTTATTTTTTACAGGGGTATCGCTCTAGGTCCGTCTTACCCCATATCCTGTCCCTACATGCCTCAGGCAACATTTTGCCTGGTGGCACGAAATTGCCAACAAATTGAACTTAGCACCCCAAACCCCATGTTATCCACTGGTCAGAGAGGAGATGAAGCCTTGGTGGGAGAAGCACGTTGTCCACCTCTTTCTGTTTGTGTTCTTTTTAGAAAATGAAATAAAGACTCATCTCCTTACAAATTTGATTGGAAAACAGAATGGGGGTCATTTTAAAGAAAAAGTTAATTGAGTTGTGGGGGGAGGCTCAGGGGCAACGTGTTTGTCTTGGAAGCAAAACAACACAGCGCAACACATGTTTGAATCCTGATCCCCTGCTTAGGAACCTATCTCTGGTAGTAAACACGTTGTAGAGGAGGCCCCAGATATGGCCTGCACCACTTCCCCCTATTGCGAGTTGCCGGTGAAATACTCGCCAAGGTATGTGACGTATAAGGAGCAACTGAACCAACAGATAGCTGCACTGGGCCTATGCCCAGTGCCCATCAGAAGAGCAATACCCGTTGAAGTGCCTATAACCAGACAACCATGGGCAGCACGGTATCCAAGTCGACAACCATACCAGCTACTGATATGAAACGATGAGTACTTACAGACTGTCCATGAGGAGACACAAGGAGCCCTGGTGGAAGACAAACGATGATGAGAAGAGGGCATGGACAGACTAACGCATGAGAAAAGGCAACACGCGAACGCGTGTATCCACGAAAACAGATGCAAGAGACACGAAGGACAACACAATGTTAAAACATAAGAAACGTAATAGCGAAAGAACCAAGATGAAAGAATCAAACCTGTTAAATGTGTGTAAATAGGCTTGAAACGCAAGAAGCTAAGAAATTGATACTGCTTGCAATGCTTAGTAGAAGATTCGAGCGGCAAGCACCAACCATATACGTCTACCTCGATACAGCACAATGTACACGTACAACTCCATTTTGTAAAAGCAGAATTGTACCCAGGCGGCCAGAGGCCTGACAGGCCAAGTTTCAAAACCCAGCCAAAGGCAAGGAAAAGAGCGGAATCGAAAATTAACAGGATGGCTCAGGCCTGGGAAATCGAGGTCTACCCAAGAGAGGGAGGCGAGCTTCAGCTAAGGAGAATCGAAACTTCAGAGCATACCAACCTGCCCTGCGAAGGTCAAGATAAGGAGGCCCAGGCAGGTGGTGGGGCTACAAAGAGAATTAAATACACGAAAAGCTGGAAACTGAAGCAGATTCACAGCGAACCAACACGTGACCAACCAGGCGCGAAGATGTACCACCGTCTGATGTCACCCAGATCCGAGGGGTCCATAACTTTTCCTGATAAGAGACTATAGTTTGGAGGCCTTCCCTAGCCAACTAATTGACAAATCACGCTTAATCCACTGATTGATGGAAGGGAGGCAGGGTGAATCTTGGGACACTAGGCACCTGGGTGTCCAGCTTGCTTGCTGCTAATTAAAGTGGAGATTTATGTTTAGGGGTGTAACTTGCCCAATTACAATGGACCATGTAATCTAGGGTCCTATAGACACTTTAACCAATAGGACGTTATACTTACAGTGAAGTCAATCACGTGTGATGTAGAGGGGTGGGCGTAGACGCCCACCAGATAAGAGTTAACCAATCCGCATGCTCTATTGTCATATACAGATATAACACCTATACTTAAGTTACCTTTCCCAACCAATTAGATTGCGTGATGATTTTTTGTAGAACCAGACATCATCAATGACGAGTTTAGCCTATAAAAATGGCTGTTCGACTGAAGTTCAAGGAAGTCAGAGCGAGACAGGTGTTTGCAATGCTGCTGATTTCCACATGCTGATGTATGTATCATCAAACGAACTTCCCTTTGCCAACTTACTGAGTCCTGATTTTTGAGATGTGCTGGAGTATGTGAATCCTGCACCCTGTCCTCACATGGTGCAGCTATCCAGTATTACACGTTCTCGGGGGTTGAGTACTGACTAATGGGCCCGTCAGTAATTTCCTCTCCTCGTGAACACTTGGTAGCGTGAGGATGGTTTCGGCCATCGATTATTGATAGTCGATTGATATGGTTATAAGACACCCTTACACCGACGGCACGAAGTAACTCTGGGCCTTCGGTTACATCACGAGTCCTTTTGCCATTCTGGCTGAGTAGGCTGAGAAGCTCCCCGTGGACAATGATAGTGTAAATATTCCAAAAAATCTGCAGTGGGTCTGAAGGAACCCGCCTTTCCAAGCATAACCCTTCTCATTCCCACAGGCAGCGGATCGGACAAAAATCTTAAAAGCAGGAAGAGGAAGGGGCGGTGATCCTGAAGTTCCAGAGAGGAAAAGAGGCGTTCGGTGATTGAAACAACGAAACTCGTTAGCTTGGAAAATGTCTAATAGGCGTTAGAGTATGAAAGGGAAAGGTAACAGAGTGTGGCGGTGAAAAAATAAAACAGTTAGAAGTAGAGAAGACTGTATATATATATATATATATAGGGGGTAAAGACTCGAGTACCTGAAGAAAACTGAAAAAATATATATCAGGGGGGCACCTGAAATTAAAAACGTAAGGAATACCGGGGGGAGGGCACCCGAGAGAAAACTGTAAAAAATATCAGGGGGGCACCTGAAATTAAAAACATAAGGAATACCGGAGGGGCACCCGAGAGAAAACTGTAAAAATATCTGGGGGGCACCTGAAATTAAAAACGTAAGGAATACCGGGGGGGCACCTGAGAGAAAACTGTAAAGATTTGCCTTGTTCCTGCGCTTTAAAGAGCGATCAGAAGGAACGTGAACCCAGAGCCCACAGAGGGGGGACATTAGGCTATGATGGCGTTTAAAGATGCCATACTGGGGTTTGTTCAGATCCCATGATGGGGTAGTGATTAGAAGGCAGGTATACATATGACCAGCTGGTGTCCATCTAGTCTGTCAAGCATCTGTCCTATATGTCCTGTGCATGCTGAATGTGGAATTGTTGTATTATCAATTGATTGCAATGCATTTTTGCTTTACGCGATTCTGTAAGGGAGAGGGAATCGCCACTGAATTGATGAGCTTTTGAGTAAACTGTTGGTATAAATTTAGCGGAAAAAATTGGATTGGAGCTTGCGTATGTGGTGCTCGCTCATAATATTGAAAAGTTATAAACTGTGTGAACATTCTTGGTGACAACATTAAGAATGGAGGACGTTACCCCACTTGCACATTTGTGCAAGCAGTTGCTAAAGCATGCAACAAAGCTGAAGAAATATAGCCAAGAGTGGGTTAAGGGCACCGCAAATAAGATGTTTATGCCGTGGCCCCAGAATGGGTCATTGTCTAAGGCTGTTTTACAGCACATGACCACCTTCTTACAAGCCACATATAGCGGTAAGAAGCTCGAGAAACGCCTTGCTGTTCTCGAGCTTTGGAAAATGTTCAAGCAAGAGAAGGAAGGAGACCCACCCGCAGACTGGATATTAAATGTATGTACGGAGGGGGTGAGACGCCTACTGCGCCACCAGCCCCGCTGGAACCAGTCATTGAGGGAAGCAAGTCAGAGGGTCTTTACCCGTTGAGAGAACTCAAAGCAGCTGCAGGATATAGCAACCCTGGATATGAGTCACCTACATACAGTAGTAACGAGACGAAGGTGAAGAACAGGAAATTGATTTGGCGTCCACAGTCCCGAGGGACAAGGAGAGGCGCGGTGATGGTAGTAAGGATCAGGCACAAGCGAGTGCACCTCTCGATAAAGAGAGAGAGTGAAAGAAGCGGAAAGGAAGTGATGAGTACACGTTCGCAAAGGACGAATAGATGAAAGGACAGATACTATTGAAATTAGAGGGAAAAGGAAGTGATGACGTAAGACCGAGTGAGAGGTCTGATGAGGCACAAAGAAAGGAACAAGAGAAGGAAAAGGACACTAGAGATGAGAGCGTAAGAAAGAAGGATAGGTTGAGGTGAGAACAACTATATCGCGAAGAGCAAGGAATACCGCTCAGTCGCACACAGTATGCCGCCTATGAAAAATACAGGCTGAACATGTTAAAATTGGAGGAAGAAAGGGGAGTGCACGAAAGGAAGGTGAAAAAGCGGGAAGAAGAGGAGAGTAGGAGGGCAAAGGAACATAGAAATGAAAGAATGAGAGAAGTAGATAAGGCTAGAAAAGAAGCGAAAAAGCGAAAGGAGATGGATGAAGAAGCAGAACGTAAATGCAGACAAAGGGCACGAGATTTAGAATATTTGCAACAGGAAGTTAAAAAACCCAATCCTGTTGTAGACTGGGAAGACATAGAATAGTTCTTTCCTGCATGCCATGCGGTGCCAGGTACAAGCGGGACAATTATTGATGATGACTTCTGTTACGCTCACCTGGCTCCCACAGGCGTTGATCTGGACTGGACTACTGCGATCTCCACCAATGTGACGCGTAGGGCCGAGATGACGGACTGGACTGGCCCACCTAGCTTCATTTGCTTGGCCCGTAGGAATATTCTTGTGCAAGTGGAGAAAGGGAATTAACCACCCGTGGAGTTATGCGTAAATCCCCCCACCCCGTTGTTCTCCCCACTGATCACCTTGAATGTCCCTTCTTATAGTCTCACCTGATGATTTGAAAAGATGAGCTCTCCATCCTGCATTGAGTGCAGGGGCGCTTAGATAACCAGTTGCTTCACTGGCTCGAAGGAATTGGTGAGTTCCAGGACAATATTGACTCTGATATTCCCGGCAAGATGCCGTAAATATGTAGTTCATAAGAGTTCAAATGCCTGACTTTCACTCTTGTCCGATTCCTTGCAGGTTGCAGCTTGCCCTTACTGAAGAGTTCCTCGTGGCAACCGGTAATGTTCTGGTAAGGATTTGTATTATCCAACACAGTTCGATAAAGTAAAGTCCATCGGTAACCTGTTGCTTTCTCCCTTATTCAGGCGCTGAGAGAAAGTATGAAGTCTAGGAGAATAATAAAAATAAAATCAGGTAAGTCTTTTGTGGTGAGGAGGGTTCCCCTTGTTAGTCCCTTGTTTCACCTTGCTGTCCTTGTGTTTTCCCTTAGGGCGGGGGTTCGGCTAGGATGCAGTGGAATCTGCGCTGACCCGTGAAGAAGAATAGTACCCCCGGTGGTAAAATCAGGTAAGTCTATGGGGGGTTTTCCTCTGTGTATTCCCTTGGCTCACCTTGTTGTTCTTGTCCTCTCCTTAGGTGCCGGAGTGCAGCGGGAACATGCAGGAAGATGCGGTGAAATGTGAAGATGCTGTGAAGGCCGGCGAGTTCAGCGCAGCGCTGCAGCAGGCGAGGCGACGCGGATAAAATAACTTCTTTCTTCCAGCTCGAAGGTGCGATGAATCGGGAAATCAGGTAAGGATCAAAGGTATTGCTCTTGTTCTAACCTTTTCTCCTTCTTTCTCCCTTTTTCTAGGAGCTCCAAACTCGTGGCGGGCGTGGCAGAAGACTGGATGCAGACTTGCAGGAATGGTGAGCGTAACACTGCTGGATGCAGAATAACACGAAGCGGGTGCTGCTCTTCGGGCGTGGTTTAAATAGCCTCCAAAGTAGTCCCAGGTAAGTATTCCTCCCCAGCCCCACCCGAGTAAAAAAATAGTCCATAGGTAAAATAGTCCCTTCCAAGCATCTTTTGGCTTGGAGCTCTTGCAGCATGGTCTGCATCAGGTAAGTTTGCAGCATGGTCTGCATCAGGTAAGTTTTAATCTATGAGCCTGGCGCCTATGGCATCAGGACTGACTCTCCATATGAGCCTGGTGCCACAGGCGCCAGGACTGCACCCAAATAGCCCCTAGCAGGGGTTGTTGGGCTTGCTTGGTGTAACTTGATGCCTGCTTCCGAGGTTGCTGGACTTGGTCTGGGTCCCCGGGGGTAGGCATCATGGCAGCACTCCCCCCCAAGGCCCCTCTTAAAGTCGTTCTTCCCTGTGGTTTCCGTTTGTCTGGGAAATTTCGGTGGAATTTTTTTACCAATCGGGGTGCATGAACATGGTCACTAGGTTCCCATGACCTTTCCTGTGGTCCGTAACCTTTCCAGTCGATTAAATAAAAAAGTTATGACTTTATCAGCTCGGAGTCCAGGATGTTCTTAACTTCAAATTCGAGTTCTCCATCTACAAGGATGGGGTCTGGTGGCTTGGTTAGTCTTGTCCCTAGTTGTACTGGGTTCAAATGTGACACATGAAAGACGGGATGAATTTGCATATTAGCAGGTAAGTCCAACTTGACAGCCACCGGGTTGATAATGGCCTTAATAGAGTAAGGTCCCAAATATCTGGGGTTAAAGGTCTGTGTCCCCTTTAGAGGTATATGTTTTGTGGCTAACCATACTTGGTCCCCTATTTGGTATTGTGGAGAATCACTTCTATGCCGATCAGCATCTTTCTTGTATTTTTCTTTCGCCTGTTTTAAATGTGTAGTTGCTTCCTTAAAGGCTTGTGTAATCGTAGCGTGCAGATGGTCCACTGCGGTCATTTCTAAGTGTTGGGGTGAGTCAAGGTCTGAGGTTCGAGGATGGTGCCCATATAAGGTATAAAAGGGGCTTTGTCCAGTTCCAGAGTGTACTGAATTATTGTATGCATATTCGGCGATCCAAAGAATGTCTTTCCAATTACTCTCCGTCTGATGTAACATACAACGAAGGTATTGTTCGAGAGTCTGGTTGGTCCTCTCCGTTTGACCATCGGTCTGGGGGTGGTGACTGGTCGATAGCCTCACATCGATTTGCGCCAATTGACAGCATTTTTTCCAAAAATGTGAAATGAATTGACTGCCCGGTCAGAGACCAATACGGACGGAAATCCGTGTATGCAAACAATGTTTTCGAGGAACTCCTTGGCAAGGATTGAAGCAGAAGGTAATCCCTTTAAAGGAATAAAGTGGGCTATCTTGGAAAAAAGATCCACAATAAATAGAATGGTGTTAAATCCATTGCATGGGGGTAGATCAGTAATAAAGTCTAACGATAAGGTGGGCCATGGTGTAGGCAAAATGTCTAAAGGTTGTAAGAATCCAGCTGTTTTTTTCTTTTGACTTTTGTTTTGGGCGCAAATGCCACAAGACATCACAAATGATTTAATATCCTTTCGCCAGGTCAGCCACCAGAATTGTCTTTTAATTTTAGCTTCAGTTTTTGCAATACCTGGGTGCCCCTCCATTAGGGTATCATAATAACTGGAAATAACTAGCTCTTGTAGATCCTTGTGTGGCAGAAATAGCTGTCCTTGGTAAAAAGGTAGATCATTGGTGACAGAGTAGTCCGGGCCTTACTTTACCCAGTCCTGCAAGGCTGTAGAATCAAAGAGTTGCTGGATCTTTACCTGAATGTCCTCTAGAGTCTGTAGAGTAGTCATGTCAAGAATCCTTTGTTCGGGAATTATAGGTACTGGTTCAGGGTTCACTACTGCCTCTCCCATCCCTATTCAGGATAAGGCGTCTGCTTTACCATTCTTACAACCTGTTCGATAGGTTATCACGAACTCGGCAAAGAACAATGCCCATCGGAGTTGACGTGACGATTGGGCCTTGGCTGTCTTTAAATACTGTAAGTTCCGGTGATCGGTGATCACAGTAATGGTGTGCCCGGCACTGAGAAGATAGTGCCGCCAAGCCTTGAAGGCGGATTTAATGGCTAATAACTCCTTATCGGTAACTGCATAGTTTAACTCAGGTGCCGAGAACTTTCTGGACCAAAACGCTACTGGGTGAAGCTGGCCAGTTTCAGGGTCCTTTTGAGACAGGACAGCCCCCATGGCTAGACTGGATGCATCAGTTTCCACTATGTATGGAAGTTCAGGGCGCGGGTGCTTTAATACAGGTGCAGACGTGAGTTTCGCTTTCAGCTCTTGGAAGGCATTTTCAGCTTCTTCAGTCCACATAAAGCGTTTATTTTTTCGCAAGAGTGCTGTGATGGGATGCACAACATGTGAAATATCCGGGATGAATCTGCGGTAGAAATTGGCAAAGCCGAGTATACTTTGTACTCCTTTAACTGAACTTGGTGATGGCCACTTAAAGATTGCGTCCACCTTTCGTGAGTCCATTCGGACTCCCTTTCGGGTCAGGAAAAACCCAAGGATTTCAACGTCTGTGGCATAAAAAAGGGATTTTTCCAGTTTTGCATATAGTTTGTGCTGGCGCAATTTCTCAAGGACTGCTCGGACGTGCTTCACATGGTCAGATTCTGAAGAGGAGTACACTAGAATATCATTGATATATACGACAACACAAACGTCAATGAGTTCACGAAGGACATTGTTCATGAAGTATTGGAAGGCTGCAGGTGCATTGCACAACCCGAAAGGCATCCCCTGGTATTCGAATAATCCATACTTAGTGCGGAAAGCAGTCTTCCATTTGTCGCCCTCTTTTACACGTGCCAGATGGTATGCCCCCCGGAGATCTAATTTAGTGTTTATGCAAGCGTCCTTCACTTGGTCTAGTAGTTCAGGGATCAGAGGCAATGGGTATCGGTTCGTAACAATTATCTGGTTCAATGCGCGGTAGTCTATGCATGTTCTGAGGTCACCTTCCTTTTTGGGCACGAAGAACAAAGCTGCTGATGCAGGGGACTTAGATGGGCGAATAAAGCCGTTGGCAAGGTACTGGTCTAAGTATTGTCGTAGGTGAAGGTTCTCAGGTTCCGTAAGGGCATAGATCCTGCTACAAGGGGGTTGTGCACCGGGTATGAGATCTATTTGACAATCATACAATCTGTGAGGAGGTAGGGTGTTTGCCTGTTCTTTTTGGAAGACATCTGGAATTCTTGGTATTCAGGAGGTAGTTGCATGACTGCTGTGGTTACTGTGGCCAGGCCTGAACTCAGATTTTTCTTTGGGTAACAGGTTTGCGCACAATCCGGGAAGGTTATTCTCTTCTCTCGCCAATCAATACAATGATTATGTGTTTCCAACCAAGGTATCCCCAGTATTATTTGGAACTGTGGGGCCTTGATTAGATCAAACACAATAGCCTCTCGATGCCCATCCGGACCCAATAATGTCATCTCTGCGGTGGAATGAGTTACAGGCCTAGAGGCAATTTCAGTTCCATCAACTGTGGTGATGACATCTGAAGTGGTTTTTCGGCAGAGAGGCAGATTCATCCTGGAAGACAATTCCTAGTCCACATAGTTTCCTATGGCCCCGCTATCAATGTATGCCCTTACTGCGTGCATACGCGATGGCTGCCCTGGATCTACGAGGACCATTGGTATGATGAAATGCGAGTTCTGAGTATCCTTCTTCAAGCTCGGCAAGCGGACCTCTACGCTTGTCGGGCGTGGTCGTTTCCCGAGTCTGACTCCATATGGCTTTTATCAGCAGCTCCTACCACCTTCTTGGGTGGTTTTACAGGGCAATCCCATAGAAAATGCCCGGAAGTTCCACAATATAGACACAAATGCATTTGCTGTCTCCTTTCTCTTTCCTTCTGGATTAAGGGTTCTTTAACCCCTCTGATTTGCATGGGTCTGAAGCCTCTGCTCC
Organism: Ambystoma mexicanum; assembly: GCF_040938575.1. Taxonomy (NCBI): domain Eukaryota; kingdom Metazoa; phylum Chordata; class Amphibia; order Caudata; family Ambystomatidae; genus Ambystoma; species Ambystoma mexicanum. The sequence continues at coordinate 1,066,996,301 of NC_090941.1, forward strand.
TTTTAGGTTAGCGTGGGTTTTGACCAACACCCTGTTCTCAAACTTGGCTCGATCATCCTTTCTGTTCTGAAGTCTATGATCTAACTGGACCACTAAGTCTATATATTCAGCACAGTCTTGAGGTGGGTTCACGACTTGAGCCAAGACATCCTTGAGTTCTCCTCGAAGCCCTCGATGAAATAATGTGATTCGTTTTACCTCAGGCCATCCAGTTTCCACTATCAACCTATTAAAGGTTACGATGTAAGATAGAAGGTCCTGGTTACCCTGTCGTAGGGACAAAAGTTCGTTATCCAGGGCCTGTCCTTGGGAGTGCCGGGTAAATAGTCTTTCCATGCTTGTTTGAAAGCCCTGAAAATCCCAAAGAATTGGGTCATCCTGAGTAACTAGTGGAATTGACCAATCACTGCCGCCGAGATATGACAATACAAAGGCCACCCTGGGTTGATCGTTTGGGAAGGCTCCAGGACTGCATAAAAAGTGCAAGCGGCATTGGTTGATAAACATGGCGAACCTTTTGGGATCTCTAGCAAAGCGTTCGGGTGGAGCTAATGGAATATTTCCAGGTAGGTTTATTTGCACAGGGTTACTCAATAACACAGAAGCTGGATTTCCCCCGGAACCAGGTAGGGGTGCTTGTCCAGCCTGGCTTTGCAATAGTTGCCTAGCAAGGTCATCAGTTCGCTCCTTTGACAAAATCAGTTTCCTCCTAAGGGCATTGGTTTCTTGACGGGCGGAATGCACTTCAGCCCTCAGTTCCCCTAGTAATTGGGCCAATTGGTCAGTATTTGAGGTATCCATAATGCCCGGGTGGGAATTTGTAGGTAGGTCTTCGTGTTCTGTTACGCTCATCTGGCTCCCACAGAGGCGTCGATCTGGACAGGACTGCTGCGATCTCCACTAATGTGACGCGTAGGGCCGAGATGACGGACTGGCCCACCTAGTTTTGTTTGCTTGGCCTGTAGGAATATTCTTCTGCAAGTGGAGAAAGGGAATTAACCACCCGTGGAGTTGAGCGTAAATCCCCCCACCCCGTTGTTCTCCCCGCTGATCACCTTGGATGTCCCCTCTTATAGTCTCACCTGATGATTTGAAAAGATGAGCTCTCCATCCTGCATTGAGCGCAGGGGCGCGTAGATAACCAGTTGCTTCACTGGCTCGAAGGAATTGGTGAGTTCCAGGACAGTATTGACTCCGATATTCCCGGCAAGACGCCGTAAGTATGTAGTTCGTAATAGTTCAAATGCCTGACTTTCACTCTGTCCGATTCCTTATAGGTTGCAGCTTGACCTTACTGAAGAGTTCCTCGTGGCAACCGGTAATGTTCTGGTAATGATTTGTATTATCCAACACAGTTCGATAAAGTAATGTCCATATGTAACCTGTTGCTTTCTCCCTTATTCAGGCGCTGAGAGAAAGTATGAATTCTCGGGGAATAATGCCTCCGGCGGTAAAATCAGGTAAGTCTTTTGTGGTGAGGAGGGTTCCCCTTGTTAGTCCCTTGTTTCACCTTGCTGTCCTTTTGTTTCCCCTTAGGGGCCGGGGTTGGGCTAGGATGCAGTGGAAACTGCGCCGACCCATGAAGAAAAATAGTACCCCCGGTGGTAAAATCAGGTAAGTCTATGGGGGGTATTCCTCTGTGTATTCCCTTGGCTCACCTTGCTGTTCTTGTCTTCTCCTGAGGTGCCGGAGTGCGTCAGGAACATGCAGGAGGATGCGGTGAAATGTGAAGATGCTGCGAAGGCCGGTGAGTTCAGCGCGGCGCTGCAGCAGGCGAGGCGATGCGCATAAAATAACTTCTTTCTTCCAGCTCGAAGGCGCGATGAATCGGGAATTCAGGTAAGGATCAAAGGTATTGCTCTTGTTCTAACCTTTTCTCCTTCTTTCTCCCTTTTTCTAGGAGCTCCAAACTCGAGGCGGGCGTGGCAGAAGACTGGATGCAGACTTGCAGGCACGGTGAGCGTTACGCTGCTGGATGCAGAATAACGCGAAGCGTGTGCTGCTCTTCGGGCGTGGTTTAAATAGCCTCCAAAGTAGTCCCAGGGAAGTATTCCTCCCCAGCCCCTCCCGAGTAAAAAAAATAGTCCCTAGGTAAAATAGTCCCTTCCAAGCCTCTTTTGGCTTGGAGCTCTTGCAGCATGGTCTGCATCAGGTAAGTTTGCAGCATGGTCTGCATCAGGTAAGTTTTAATCTATGAGCCTGCCGCCTATGGCACCAGGACTGACTCTCCATATGAGCCTGGTGCCATAGGCACCAGGACTGCAACCAAATAGCCCCTAGCAGGGGTTGTTGGGCTTGCTTGGGGTAACTTGCTGCCTGCTTCCGGGGTTGCTGGACTTGGACTGCGTCCCCGGGGGTAGGCATCATGACAACTTCGACACCAGAAGCATGGGGGAAACAATTGATCAAATATATGATGAGATTGGACTGGAAATAGTCTACCAAGGGGAAAGGGGAGATGAGCGCTTAGGGAGCACTCAGCTATATGACACTGAGGATGTCACCCGAAGTAGTGGGAGTAGGGGACTGTTCCTTGACAGACTGTAGATCAGGCAGAACGAAGTGGAGGCGAGGAGTTGCGTAAACTGGGATTATTCAGGATCCAACTCCGGTGGGGATACGGAGGACCAGGCACAGGAGGAAGAGAGGCGATGTGAAAAGCCACTCCCTCGAGGCCAAGGCGTACGACCTACCAAGGCACATGGCAAATGTGAGGGAACACCCCGCAACCAGAAGGGGGAGCCAACATCCACCTATACAAGCAGATTAAGGGCATTGCCGGGTAGGCGGCAAGGTGATAATATTGCCCCGCCAGTAGACGGGAGGAGAGGGGGAAAAGGAGAGGAAGATTGTGCCTTTCCATTCTGGCTGCTAGAAAAGGAGGGAGCAAGACCACAATATATCCCATGGCCACACATGGACCGAGAGAATCTTAAAAATAAGCTTCCAATGCTGACATCGGGAGCCGGGAAGTGGATACACGAGTTACAGTAAATGACGGAGCGATAGGAGACATTAAGGGTCTCCTGATTGCTATACTTTGAGAAAGAGCAGACAATGTATGGAAAAGGGCATGCTACCCTAGGGTAACTATAACCGATACCTCCCATGACGGAGCGCCATTTAATAACTGTAGAGCAGTAGTGTGGAAAGCGCTGAGTACGCTATATCCAGACACGTCTGATATGGGTGCAATAATGACTCGAAAAATGAAAGAGTCTGAGGATCCGTTGCTTTATATCCAAAATTTTCAGGATGCATGGGTACTCAAAACGCATGAGTCCTGTACAAAATCTATCCATGTATTCTATCACATATTGTGCCAAGGGTTACCAGATCCGGTGCAAAAACAGCTCAAAAAATTAGTAGGAATAGAAGCCAAACCATGGGCCGAAACACAATTGACAATTGCACATTACTGCAGGCTGTTGTAAGAAAAGAATCGGAAGAAGGAAGCAACACGTAAAGGAGAGGAGGCGAAGCTGGTGCAAAGGAAGCTCTCAAAGTATGCTCTCGAGGGAGCCATGCTAACTAGCCCTGCTGCAAAATAATCAGGGTAACGCAGGACTTTACCCAAGAGGAAGGGGTTTTGGAGGAAGAGAATGGCAGAGTAACCACGGAGGGTTTCGAGGTGACCAAGGAGGTTTTCAAAATGTTCAAGGTGCTATCCAGAACGCGCCAATGGGCAGTCCAACTATGCCAGATGGACAGGTGGCCCAACCACCGCCAGTGTGTTGGCTGTGTGGAGTGACAGGACATGTGGCACGCATGTGTAGAAGCCAAAGCATATGGCAGAACATCCAAGGGATTGGGACAGGCATGGTGAATCAACCGGCTACCCCGCAACAGGGTAGTACACTAAACTATACTGTATAACAGCAGGCGGTTGGCTTGCAGCAAGGTGTACAGCAAGTGGTCCAGCCGCTGAACATGGGGAATGTACCACAGGGACAACCCCAGCAGTTACTGCCGCAAGTGGCTCAGAGCACTAATTTGGTGGGGGAAACCCACAGGTATACAGTGGACAGAACCTGCATATGAAATAGGACGGCTCACAGGGAACTCTGATGTGTTCTATCCTATCAGTGACACCAGACCCTAACAGGGAACCTAGGGTAAAGGTCACCATAGGGGGGAAAGAATATTCCTTCTTAGTTGACACGGGTGCAAGGCGCTCGTGCATACGAGAAGGCAAGTTCTCCTTGTCCAGCGAGGCCATAGATACCCAGTTTTACTGGAGCTCATAGCAGAGTTTGCTTTACTGATGCACTCGCAGTCTCAGTGGGAGAGTGCGACATGAATGTACCTTTATTGTATTCACGTCAGTCCCCGGTGAATATCATGTGTCGGGACTTGATGACAAAATTGAATATGACCATCTCGTTCACTGAGGATGGAATAGTATGCTCCAGCCCAGGAATGCATTATTCAAATGTGTGCAAAATTATCAGAGCATACTCTGGAAGTGCAGCTATGAGAGCTATACCACTGGAGCCAGAAGTTTTTGCATATAGGGTACGAGTGCTTATAGCGGGATTGCCAGGCCTCGCAGACAAAACTATGAGAACCCCTGATGAGTTTCTATTCAGACCAAGAATACCCATGCATGAAGAGGAGGGACAAGTATTTCCCTTAATGGTACAATCTGCCACGGTGCGAGGAAAGGTGGTATTAGTTGAAGGATATGACGATGAGGGCAGACTATGGTGTGCGATTGTCGCCATCGAAGAACGGTATCGAGTGACTGATGTCACCGATGACGATCTGTTCGAAGAACACCCTGACCTAGAGGAGACAAGAGTGGAAGTGAGTCTCATATTTTGGGTCAAAATGATCAGAAGGGAGGTACCACAGAGAATGATGTTGGCACTAATACATCCAGAATACTTCGATGATGACATGGCCCTAGTGCCTGCCACAGTATGGACTACTGGGCCCTATGATGGAGGTCTCCTGAAGGGTGTGGGTGAAGTAAAAATTAATTTGAAACCAGGAGCGATTTTGCCGCGGGCACAACATTATCCCATGTCCAGAGAAGCGGATGAAGGGATTGCAAAGGCAATTTCAGCCATGATGGAGCAGGGCATCTTAGGGACGTCAGAATCACCTTGGAACACAGTGATTTATCCTGTCAAGAAATCAAAGGGAGGGTCCTGGCGTTTAATCCAGGATTTACGAGCATTAAACGACATAGTCAAAGCCGAGGTTCCTCTAGTCCCTAATCCATCCACAATTTTGTGCAACATACCCACTGAGGCAAAATATTTCACGGTGATCGATCTGAAAAACGCATTTTTTTCGATTCCATTGCACTGTGACATACAAGACCTGACGTCATTTACTTTCAGACAAATGCGCCTGAAAAGTACGAGGTTGCCACAGGGATATTGCGAGTCCCCATCCATTCTCAACAGAGTCCTGCAAATGGACCTAAACAATATTGTGGTGGACAATGTTGTTTTGCAGTATGTAGATGACATTGTGATCTGCAGCATCACTGAAGAGCAATGCAGGCACGACTCTGTCCAGCTATTGACTGTACTGGCTGAGAAGGGGTATAAGGTTGACAAGGATACGTTGCAGTACTGCCAACAGGAGGTGTTGTACATAGGGCAACTGATCTCTCACGAGGGGAAGAAGGTAACCCCAGGATGGGCTGAGGCTATAATGAACACGGCCAAGCCGCTAACGATAAAACAAATGCAAAGCTTTTTAGGTCTGTGCAATTATGTCCGAGCATGGGTCTTTGACTACAGTTCATACACCAAGCCCTTGCTACTAGCCCTTAAAAAAGCCCAGGCAATGAGAGAAGAAATTGAAAGGAATGAAGAAATGGAGAAAGGGTTTACAAAACTCAAGGGGGCAATTTGTAAGGCCCCAGTTCTCGGGATTCCTAATTATGCAGAGGAATTCTATCTGTTCTCTCGTACCGATGGCAATTTTATGACAGCAGTAGTTGTACAACGAACCTCGCTGGGGTACAAGCCCCTAGCATATTAAAGTGGGATTTTAGACCCTGTCATGAAGGGCCACTTCCCATGCGAATGAAATCTAGCTGCCGCCGCGTTCGCCATTGAAAAGGCATCATCCATTGTAATGGGGTGCTCCATGACATTGTATGTTGAGCACTCATTGTTCGCCATACTAGAGAAGCCAAAGGGCACACTGACATCTCAGAGAGCATCCGCCTAAGAGGTGATTATCTCTAATCCATCAATCAAAATAGTGCGATGTAAGACTGTAAACCCTGCTAGGTTCATAGCTGAGCCAGTCACAGAGGTAGAACCTATACACAACTGTGTGTGCGAACTATGAGGAATTCTATGATGAGATCCTCAGGGTAAAGTAAAACACCCTGGCAAGTGGGGAGGTCGTCTTTATTGACGGGTCTTCGAGAATTGACCAAGACAAGAAGACGGACAAAGGTATACTGGCGTGGCCGTGATAAAACACATAGTGAATGGAGTGTTCCAAGTACTTGGCAGTGCGCGAATACCATCTCATTTTTCGGCACAGGCTGCAGAACTAGTGGCATTGATACTCGCCATCGAGAAACATGCAGACCAGGAAGTGACGGTGTATAGTGACTCCACCTATGTTTCATCAACAGTACACGCAGGACTGGCGCGCTGGAAAAGGAGGGGCTATCTCTGAGCAGACGGCACGCCAGTGCAGCACGCAGCCCTGTTGGACAGGCTGATAAAAGCACTACAGCTCCCAGTTGGCATAGCGGTCGTAAAATGCGCTGCTCATACCAAGGGGACAGATTTCGTGTCACGTGGGAATCATGAAGCGGACACGGAAGCCAAACGTATGGCATCCAAAACTGAGACAATCATGGACGTAGATGTGGCACGTAGCCATGAGAGAATCATGGTAGCGCGAGCCACACCAGAAGCCTATAGCAATATGGGACAGACACCTCAAGAGGAGAAGAATTTATGGAAGCGTCGAGGGTGTTCTTTAAACCCCTCTGACGGATTGTGGAGGCAAGACAGCACTGGTAAACCAGTAATGCCTGTCACCCTTCTACAGGTATTGTTAGAACAGCTCCACTACCCCTTACATACGTCAAAGGAAAATCTTACTGCAACGCTCGCGGAAGACTGGTTCACGCCGAATTTAGCGGAGCATGTTGCATTTTTTTATGGTCAACTGTATAATTTGTCAGCAATTCACCTCTGGGCACACATTAAAAGTAGTAAGAGGAATCATTCCCAGACCTAATGGACCTTTCCAACACCTGCATATCGACTATGTCGATATGATTCAGGTGTGTTATGGGTACAGGTATTTAATTGCGGTGGTGTGTCCTTTCTCAAGATGGATAGAAGCAGGTCCCTGTACACACCCCGATGCAGCCTGTGCCGCAAAATTCCTTGTGAGGGAAGTGTTCCCTAGGTGGGGGGTGTGCGAGGTAATGAGATCAGATAACGGGCCCCATTTTGTAAACACAGTGTTTGAGCAGATTAGCTTGTTGCTTGGTATAAAGCAGAAGTTCTTGTCGGGGTATCACCCAGACGAAAATGGAATATGTGAGCGACTCCACGGCCTGTTGAAAGAGAGAATAGCCCAGTTGAAGCTTACATTAAAGAGGGGATGGTTGCACTGTCTACCACTGGCATTGTATACTCTTCGGAACCAACCAGCCTCCGACCATCATTTTACGCCGCACAAAATTGTTACTGGTAGAAGGATGAGGACCCCTCTTACCCCCCGAGACAGGACTAGATGTGATGCCCAGCCTGCTAGGGAGGTTCTGGGAGCAGAGATGAAGGAGTACCTAGACTGCCTCACAGTCATTTCAGGCCAGCTGCAGCGACGGCATCAAGGGAACAGCACAGCCTAACCCACAACAGACAGTGCTGATGCAGGCGCAGTTCACAGCCTTTGTGTGCCCCTTGTCTTCCCTGGCGACAGCGTCCTCATGAGGAATCTCACAAGGAAAAAATGGGACGAGCCGAGGTTTAATGGCCCTTTCATCGTAGAGGACTGCACCCCATCCGCTGTCAAGCTTAAGGTCAGAAGAGCCTGGATCTTCCTTAACGATATCAAACCCTTTCTAGGGGAGAGCACTCCTACTGCATCTACCGCCGAGGAATCCACGGACAACGGGGAAGGACCTCAGCACGTGCAGACAAGATCTATGGCGAGGAAGAAGGACGCATGAGCAGAGAAGAAAAGAAAAGAGCCCGTTTGTGAAAATTGTGTCCACACTGAACTTTTCCTTTATGCACAGAAAGAGACAAAACCAAGCAAACAAACACTCTGTGCAGCCAAAAGTGCAGGGTAAAAAAGGAGAATCATATATTCCGAAACCACAGTGACACTAGTAACTCAAACACGTTGAACCACACGAATCATTGAACATGAACTCTAAGACTCTGATAAGCAGTAAAACAAGACATTTCTGAGAACTAAAACCATTAACCTGAAGCATCCAGTATCAAGACTTTGTTCACGGACATATGGTCCATCCCAGTACAAGTCTCAAGTGGGATGTGCTAACCTACTTCCAACTTGTGGTGCTATCATACCCATCACTCATAGGAAGAGAAGCTAGCATCACATAATTCATTCAAGATCCTGCAAATAAGAAAGTAATCTGGCAACTGCTGACTGTCATCACGGAGGTCTTTGCCAAATTGCCCGAACACAGTATCATAGAGACAAATGCTTCTGCCTCAAGTAATCATTGATAACCTGTTATATACGCTCTTCTTCCGAATCATAGAGGAGTGCCCAGGACTTGTCGGAAGAACTACAGACACATTAACCTTCATCAGAGATCCCAGAAATAATGATTTCCTGAATCAAGTGTGGTATAAGCTGAATCATGTAGTAGCAATCCATGCAGCAGGAAAGTGCAAAAACTGCTCACGACAAAAGAAAGACTTGTGAAAAAGAAAGCAAATGTCCCTGTCCTCTGCAGAAACACAGCTAGCCCACAACGTCCTGATAAGACTAGTCACGGACTATCCATAAACAGTGGGAAGGCCTGCTGATGTTGATGTTGTCACTTTCGTCAGAGATCCAGTCAATTTCCTACACATGAAGACTCTTCTCCACGGCATCATGCTCCAGGTGGAGCTGTCCAACTTCCAGCGAGAATTCCTAAGGATATTCCTGTGAGTCTGTTCGCTGAGGGACAGATCGAGGGAAATACACAAACTGTTCACGTCACAAGAAGGGCCTGTGAACCAGAGACTAGAAAATAATAGCGAATGTCGTTTCCACCAGAAGACAGCAGGTACGCATTTTGCGTCTTCTTCCACCTCATTGAGAACTTTCCAGAGCTAGTGGGTAGACCTAGCACTGTCGATGTGCCCACTTTCCTCAGTGACCCAGCAAAAAACGCACAACTGAACAGGCTCCTGAGGGCTATTGCATCACAGCTGAGAAGCAATCACGGATATCCACTGCTGAGGAGAGCCTTAGAAGGGGGAGATCCACGCTAAAGCTTTTCACCCTAACCCACCAGGGGCAGTGCAAAGAAACAAAGACACAGTTCTTCATGTTTCTAACGTAGGACAGATTGAGAAAAGCTGAAACAAGGATACCAATATCTTGTTCTTTTTTTTCCTATTTTTTCTATTTTTCATCCTCGTCCCGCAGTGGAGTAAATGGGGGAGGAAGAGACTGTTCATCAACTTGTCATCGAAAGACCAAGTGAAAGGAACAGACCACGAACTTCACCGCCATGTTTACCTTTTTCAAACGTTTTTTTTATTTTTTCCTACCTTCTCATATGTTCACTTTTATTTTTGTTTTTATTTTTATTTTTTCAATATTTTATTTTTGCGTGATTTGTAGCGGATCCATCCTTTCATGGTGTCACTGCGAACAAATTCTTGCATGTCCTCAGGGCCAAGGCGAGTTGGAAGAGTGCCCTGGGAATACGTTTTCCATACAAATACAGAACAAATGTGATGTGCTGAAAATGGTAGTCTAACCTTTTCCCATAGTCTAGCATAAGACTTGTACTGTGTGCCTAGAGACTAACATCATCACTCGCAAGAGGGGGGACATTGAACAGCACTTGTCACTTTAGTGTTTTGCTGAACTTTTGAGCAACAAGATTAGAATAAGAAGAGAAATAAACTATTGGCTATGGACTTGTTTGAAATGGGAGCCCAAAACAGTAACTTAGTCGCGCCACCAGCGGACGGTCGCCCCCGCTTTCCTGGATGGAGATGCTGCAAGCTGTCTTTCAAAGCAATTATATGTATATGCATAGTGATTATTGTAGTATTTTTGTATCTAACTATCGGAACTGCATTTCTTATTGGTGCACGAAGCGTCCCAATGTCTGTGCATCCACCAGGTAATGAACATCGGGGACCCACAAAAGCACCCAGACCTTATATTGTCATCCCTGTTCCAAGGAAAACTGATGATAAAGCAAACGATTTACAGCTGAATGTAATTAGCAGTAATACGTATAAACATGAAGTAATGAATGGTGAGAAAAGCTGGAGACAGGGTCAGCACGGAATGAATGATAACATAGCACTGTCCATGGCACGCACCCACACACTGAGTACACACGAACAAGGGCAAGTGTCAATGGCTATGGGATCTCAGACCAAATCAACAGTAAGAGGAAAACTGCCTAAGGTACAACCAGCTCCAGAAAATAGTGGAAGTAAACAAGAGGAGCCAGGTGAGAACCCAAGCAGAGGGGGCACGACAGAATCCCTCAAAGAACCGGAAGAAGTCACAAAGGAACTTACTGAAAAAACACATGCATTGGTTGAGTATGTGTTCCCGCTCATACTAAGAGCAAAAAAGCTACATGAGGAGCTGAGCAAAAAAAAACACGGAAACTGTAATAACGAGCACGCCTGCTCCAACGCCAGAAATAAGCATCAGGCCTACAATGCCGCCACGCAGGAAATGAATCCTGCCCCACCAAGGAGAGTACTCGAGAGCCTACCTGAGCGAACGAGCAGTACAGACACATTCAAGACATAGTGATAGCCAATTACAGAAAATCTCTAAGGATCAAGTGAAGCCCATATGAAACGGACAATGAACTAAATGATTATTTGGACAGCACAGCCCATCTTGGGAACAACATATGGTACCAGCACATGAAGGAAGTTGGACGGTATCAGGTATTAATATTGCCACATATATAGTCGCCGTAAATAATATTGCCGGGAAAATGTCGTGGCGATATGATTTTGGTGACCATATTTTGGGGGTTGCGGGGGTGTCCCCCGCATGTTCCATGCAATAATGTCGCCACAAAAAACAACCATTTTTCGGTGATATTTTTGTATGGCGATATTTTTGTGGCGACATTATTACATGGAACCAGTTGGACAAAGACAATCAGAAGGAGAATGCGTCGTCTGTGCACTCCTGCCGTACAGCATGGGCAAGTCCAAAATCTTTGTGGCTGTGGAAAACGATGTCCCCACAGCACACTGAATGTCACACGTAGTGATGTGCAACACCAGAGGACAGTTCATGGGGAGAGACGCCTCTTTGATATGGGCAAACGAAAAGGATTACCCTGATGAAGACGGTTTTGCTCAGGACATCAAAACAAGAAACAGGGCGCACACCAAGAATCATGTGATTAGATATGAGAACCCTGATGTTAAAGGATCAGGAATAAGATGGGAAATAAACCCGAGACTGAATGTCCAAGGGAAAACAGCTGAAGAAGCTTGCATATGGAAGAAGCGTGGCCAAATGCAGATCTGGGGGTCAGTAGTGTCCCCAAACGGATGGGAAGAAGGGGTTGTGATCTGTCGAGCCTGGATGGTCCTTGGAGCCTGCAAAGAAGCAATAGAGAACTCACAGAGGCTATGCAAACCTCTATGGCCAAAACTGGTAAAACTGTTAAAATGGGTCGAAGACAGAGGAGGCCCTTTGCAAATAGTACCACTGGAAAACCCTAAACTGTGCTTCAGACGTTGGCATGCGGAAAATGGGAGAGAATCAAAACTGCGGCCGAATATATGAAGCCCCAGGAATGGCACAAGGAACCACAGTCCATATGGACCATTATTGGGCATGTGGATCAAAGGGAAATATAAGGCTACCGAGGAAAATGGGAGGCATATGCACACTGGTGAACGTCCATGTTCCTGCACTGGTGATTCCAAAAAATGAACTGAAGTTGGACAGCAAGTAGATGCTCATCTAAGACGAAGGAGATCTTTGGAACTGGTATCCAGGATGAAGAGAGAAAATTACTTTTCTCCCAAATCAGAAGAGGCATTCCATGCAATCCTGTACGAACACAGGCTGTTCAGCCTCACCTCAACAGTATGCACAACCCTACTCTTGCCCCACATCCAAGTTGGAGTGAATGCTAAATGGTTGCAGATAACCAGATGGGAGTTACTGGAGACCACCAATACCACAATAAAAGGATTCAATGTGATTAAAGAAGAACTGAGAGCAGTCAGACTGATAACCCTCCAGAACAGATATGTGCTTGACATGATCACCGCAATGGATGGAGGTGTTTGTGCAAAAATCAGAGAATCTTATTGCACATTTTTACCATCGCACAATGAGGAAAATGGAACCCTCACTGAGACCATAGACATGCTGACAAGCCTAAAGAACCAGATGACTGAAGAAACAGATGAAGTGGACGATGACAGCTGGTTTGGGAACTTGCTCTCCTGCGTCCCGCAATGGATGGCAGACATATTCAAGTTTCTGGGAGCCTTACTAGCTATGGTTCTTCTAGGATGCAGTGTTATCAAGATAATCATCACATAGTGCCAGAAAACTGCAAAGAAGGCCATTGGGATGAAAATTATGGTTGATATCGAGCCAGGTTGGAAGCCCAGAGACCTGACAGATGAAGAGATAAAGGACTTCGTGAAGGCCAGTGAATTTGCACAAAAGGGAACAAAATTCACTTATCCCAATAAAAGAAGGAGGTATGAAGGAAAATTGATTTATTGTAGTCCAAATGTACAATGCCAGCTGATGACCTGGAACAAAGTTGAACATGTGAAAACAGCAGGAAGCTTGAAAGGGGTGATAAAGATATGGACACCAAATTTGCATTCATTCACGCCATCTTGTGCAAATCCAGAAGACGATGAACAAGACATTGGAGAATCAAAGAAACTAAATATAAAGGATGAAGCAGAAGTGGTCGATGAACTGACCAGAGGGTGGAGTGTAGAGGAGGTCCCAGATATGGCCTGCACCCCTGCCCCCCATTGCGAGTTTCCAGTGAAATAATCGCCAAGGTATGTGACGTATGAGGAGCAACTGAACCAACAGAGAGCTGCACTGGGCCTATGCCCAGTGCTCATCAGAAGAGCAATACCCGTTGATGTGCCTATAACCAGACAACCCTGGGCAGCACGGTACCCAATCAGTCAACCATACCAGCTACTGATACGAAACAATGAGTACTTACAGACTGTCCATGAGGAGACACAAGGAGCCCTGGTGGAAGACAAACGATGATAAGAGGGCCTGGACAGACTAACGCATGAGAAAAGGCAACACACAAATGCGTGTATCCATGAAAACAGATGCAAGAGACACGAAGGACAACACAATGTTAAAACATAAGAAACGTAATAGAGAAAGAACCAAGATGAAAGAATCGAACCTGTTAAATGTGTGTAAATAGGCTTGAAATGCAAGAAGCTAAGAAATTGATACTGCTTGCAATGCTTAGTAGAACATTAGAGCGGCAAGCGCCAACCATATACGTCTACCTCGATACAGCACAATGTACATGTGCGACTCCATTTTCTAAAAGCAGAATTGTACCCAGGCGGCCAGAGGCCTGACAGGCCAAGTTTCGAAACCCAGCCAAAGGCAAGGAAAAGAGCGGAATGGAAACTTAACAGGATGGCTCAGGCCTGGGAAATCGAGGTCTACCCAAGAGAGGGAGGTGAGCTTCAACTAAGGAGAATCAAAACTTCAGAGCTGGAAACTGAAGCAGATTCACGGCGAACCAACACGTGACCAACCAGGTGCGAAGATGTACCACCGTCTGATGTCACCCAGATCCGAGGGGGACATACCTTTCCTGTTAAAAGACTAGAGTTTCGAGGCCTTCCCTAGCCAACTAAATGACACATCACCCTGAATCCACTGATTGATGGAAGGAAGGCAGGGTGAATCTTGGGACACTAGGCACCTGGGTGTCCAGACTGCTTGCTGCTAATTAAAGTGGAGATTTATGTTTAGGGGTGTAACTTGCCCAATCACAATGGACCATGTAATCTAGGGTCCTATAGACACTTTAACCAATAGGACGTCGTACTTATATTGATGTCAATCATGTGTGATGTAGAGGGATGGGCGTAGACGCCCACCAGATAAGAGTTAACCAATCTGTATGCTCTATTGTCATATACAGATATAACACCTATACTTAAGCTACTTAAGATACTTTCCCAACCAATTAGATTGCATGATGATTTTTGGTAGAATCAGATGTCAATGATGACGAGTTTAGCCTATAAAAATGGCTGTTCGACTGAAGTTTGAGGAAGTTGGAGCGAGACAGGTGTTTGCAATGCTGCTGATTTCCACATGCTGATGTATGTATCATTAAACGGACTTCCCTTTGCCAATTTACTGAGTCCTGATTTTTGAGATGTGCTGGAGTATGTGAATCCTGCACCCGGTCCTCACATGGTGCAGCTATCCAGTATTGCAAGTTCTTGGGGGTTGAGTACTGACTAATGGGCCCGTCAGTAATTTCCTCTCCTCGTGAACAACGTTATTAAAGAACAATTATAATTATGGACTAGCAACACCAGCAATTACAAGCTGTTGATTCCCCTGCATGAAATTGTCTTCATTTAAATAGCGGAGTGTAATTGTGAACGGTATATCAATTGTACGCTCCAGTTTGCAAAATACAAAAAAAGGCTGCCTAAAGGTTATTCTTTGAGGGAGATATTTTCTAATGGATTCCACCTGCTATTTACCAGGTGCAAATGCAAGGCATGTTCTATTGGAATCCTCTCGCCTTACATCTGCTTGAAAATCTCATGCAGGAATAAAACCTGGTGCCCTTCCAAGATGGAGGCAGTGCATTCATTGGAGGTGTAAACGCATGGTGTAACACTTTAACACCTCTGTTTAACCATCTATTTAACACAGCCTATTTGTATGCCTCTCCAATGCCTAAGAGGGCACAAAGCAGAATTTGCATTTCTGATTTGCTTACCTCATGGAACCCTATGGAATAGTCTTGATTTCTAAGTAGCAGGCAGATTTGACAGAATCGATTAGCAAACACCTTCAGGCAAAGCGTCATTTGCAGGCTCCATTTATTCTTGGGGGAAAACAGAGCGTAAAAGAGAAGCATAACGACAATGCTGGCTTGTTTAACTCTTCAAAATTCAGGGACGTCATTTCACCAAAATGCCAGAGGTAGCAGAAGTGATATCACACGACCCTTGACCCCCTGATGACATCACAGGAATTGATGTCATTTGACCCCACCCCGAAGTGATATCGCTGGAAGCAATGGAACACAACCTTTCACCCGTCGACAAAGCAGGAAGTGGCATCACATAGCATTGTACACTACGAAAAATATGGTTACGATATCACTATAATGTGAGGTACATTTCCTACAAGAATGGATCACCTTATGTATCGTTAAGATCAGTTTGTATAGGCCCATATTACCAAATTACTGTGAATGCAAGCAGACGTCCATGACCAAATGATAATGATGTGTTATTATATAGCACTTACACTTAAGTGCTTTATATAGAAGAAATATACACCCAATATCACCCAACCTTTGTTGGTACACATTTATCGACCTCAGAAGGATGAAAAGCTGAGTTGAGGCATTTAAGAATAGACTAAATCAGTGACTCACCTCCTGAAGTGTGCCTGAAATAAACCTGTAATGAGTCTAGCATTTATTGTATAGAATTCCAGAAAGACGCATTATGTGGTATTCCCATTATTTCTTATTTAGGGTCAGTTCTGAAAGTGTTAGACTTGTGGCCCTCCTGTTCTTATTCTTCTTCTATTTTTAAGGGGCCTGAACAAGAAAGCCAGCCACTCCAGAAGTAAAGAGCCGCATGGTGATTCATTCAAAGGTCAAAGCCATGCACGAGAAGCCAGAGGAAGAGCACTCAGGGGTGGCATCCCTCTTTTCCTAGGAGCTTTGCGCTGAGTGCACTTCTCACCTCCTCCCCGATGCACCTGACTGATGCTGCCCAGACACTTGAAAAGCCCATGCTCAATCCCCAGACTCCTTTAACTGTGGGAATTGGCTCCGCCCCTTGGCCACTGCAATCTTCACAGGATCGTGTCTGTCAGGCATGGCACGGCCTCTCTTCCTCACTGCACCAGACTGCGGCTCCACTACTTTGTTGGGCCACGCCCGGCAGATACGACCTGATGGTCGTGCAATCCCTCCACTCTCCTCCTCTCTCAGCAAGTACATGGTCATTAACATGTGATATAACTGCATATTTTGGCAGACACAACAAACAGCAATGAGCGGCTACAAAAAAAAGAATACTACTCCTGATGGTCTTTTTTATTATTTTTCACAGACCAAATTGAAAATGTTTAGACTTTCGACCAGAAGGTGGAGGTATTACTTTGTTAATTAGAACAAGAGCTGCGCTTGGGCCTTTAACTCGGTTTTCAGGTCATATAACTCCCAGTGCTGCCCTCGGGCTAGGTACATAAGGCTTTTGGTTGGCGGCCACCAACATGCAATTTGCATTTCATTTAAAATGATCCCCTGTGTGTCTTTCATTAGAACCCTCAGCGGGTATGGGAGCCAATCCTTTTTAGAACGCCATTTAATTTACTGTTGAATTGTGTAGGAAGCGTCCTCTGCTACGCGCTAATTTGCTACTTTTATTTAATACGTGTGCTGCTACATTTAGCATATTAGTTTAGTTTTCATAGATTTGGCTGCTTTTTAAAAGTTGTATTAGTTGTATCCGTTTTTGTAAGCCATTTTAGGTGCCCAGTCACTCAAATGTTATTCATTTAATTATTTTTAAATTGTTGATTCATTTATATCCGATTTCAATTATATAGTTCCCCCTTCGTGCACTACAGCTCCCACAAGCCTTTTAGTCCCCAGCCTTTTTATATGTTGTCAGGCATGTCAGCGCCGGCGCGTCTCAGCTGGTTTGTGCCAGTGATATATAGACAGCATTTCCTGCTGCAGATGAGTTTAGAACACTATTTATTTTACTGTTGAATTGTGTAGAAAGCTTCCTCTTCTACGCGCTAATTTGCTGCTACCATTTGCATTTAGCATATTAGTTTAGCTTTGATAGATTATGCCGCTTTTTATAAATTGTAGTAGTTGTATCAGTTTTTAGAATCCATTTTAGGGGGTCAGTCATGCCAAATTTTATTCATTTCATTATTTTTAAATCGTGGATTCATGTATATCATATTTGAATTATACTTGTCCCCCTTCGTGCACAGCAGCTGCCACAAGCCCTGTTGTCCCCCCCCCCTTTAGATGTTGTCAGAAGCATCAGCGCTGGCGCACGGTTGCCAGACATTTGGTCGAAAAAAATTGGTCGATCAGACAAATGGTCGAACCAATTTGATCGAAAACCAAATGGTTGAATTTTTTTTTTTTATTTTAAACCTTTTTTTTTTTTTTTGGGGGGGGTCCCCCCAACCCCGTTTTTTTCTCTAAAAACCCCTTTTTTTACTAAACGAAAACCTGAAAAATAAATATATAAATAAAAAAAAAAAATCAACCATTTGGTTTTCGACCAAATTGCGTCGTCCAAATTGCAGTCAACCAGTTTTTTTTCGACCAGTTGACTGGACACCCTGGCGCACTATAGCTGGTTTGTGCTGGTTCGTGTGAGGTGCATTCACGTAGCACTGTCGGTCAGACCAGACGGTTTGCTCCCCTACTCCTTTTCTGTAAGTACTAATTGTTTGGGACTCTTATCTTCTCACATGCAACAGTCTAAGCATGTCCTGAACTGATCTAACCATGAGCATTCAGCAGAATCGCAAAGTCAGGATTGAGGCAATAGAATGTGACAATGTACATGAGGCGCCATTGGTTGCTTTCCCTCTTTCAATGATTATATGACTCATTGTAGCGACAACGTTTCACCAAACACGGATGGATTAGCTAACCTGTATGCTAGAGCACGCACGTGCCTAGAGGTCACGAGTCAGGTCACTACAGACCTTTCTGCACCTGTTCTCATGTTGAGTGCAGGGCATGCCGATAATAGTGCAGAGAAGACCCCTTATCCCACCCTCACAGAGGAAATCTCTGTACTTAATCCAGCTGGTGACCCATTCTCCATCTTGCCCTCTACAATACTACTTCACTTAAGCAACATGGAGTAGAGATTGAGAACCTACTTACTAAAGTCCGGACCTCTTGGCAGTCACTGAGTCCTGGCTTAATGAGACCATCCCCTCGGAATCCACCTTAGCAACTCCTGTTAAATATAAAATCTTTAGGGCAGACCGCAAAGTCGGTCGGGGAGATGGGGTAGCCTTACTGCTAAAAAAAACAGTTATACTGCCATTCTGTGTCACACGAGGCACTGGATGATTGTGAAAGTCTTATAGTAAAATTGAAATTCTTAGACAACGTTTCAATAAACATAGTCATACTTTATAGACCTCCAAGGGTACCTCCCCTCTTCGAGGAACAGCTGTTAAGCCTCTTGGATAAAATCACTAAGGTAAACACACCCATTCGAGTGATGGCAGATTTCAACCACTTTGCTGAGTCACCCTCAGATAATGTCACTCTGTCTCTACTGGGTGCTCTTAATGCAATAAATTGCTATTAATTAATTAATATTAATTCTCACAGTGGGTCCAAGCCATATTGTAGGGCATACCCTTGATTAGCTTCTCTCCCACCATCTCACAGTCTCTAATCTCGCTGCTATCCCCTGTATTTGGTCTGATCACCATTTGCTTACATTTTGCGTAAACATTTCCATGTCCCTGGCAAGACTCAATACTAATCCTAGACTAGTCATAGAGACTTTGAAAGAACATCAACCCTGCAAAGCTGTCACCCTTGCTTAGATGTAAGCTTGGCTCTTTGGACAAGTATAATAAGTCTGACGAATTAGCCCAACACCTCATAGACACACTGGAAGGGGCTATTAATTCCTTAGCACCTATGATAAATTGGTGGATGAAGCCCGAGACACTGAACAAGTGCTGGTTCAATGAGACTATTCTTCACTTTAGGCACCAGAAGAGATCAGCTGAACGTGCTTGGCATAAAAAGCGCATGCCCGTAACTCTGGCTGCCTATAGACTACTGCTTAAACAGTTCAAGGATGCTATCACATACGTAAACTCTTCTCTTTATAACACCAGGATCACGCAAGCTAAATCCATCTCCAAGGAATTGCTTGCCATCCTGAAGGAATTTAAAGGGAAACCATGCACCATGGCTAAACCGGTGAAGAATTCTGACTGGTGTCCAGAAATTCACAATTTCTTTGCTGACAAAGTCACAGCCCATCAAAAGTCCATCCAGAATATTAGGCATTCATGTAATATGGTGAGGGATCCCTTGACTGGAGCCACTAAATCTAAATCGTCATTAGATCCTAAAAAAGACCCATATTTCAGTTTACACTAAGCACTGGGACTGACATCTCCCAGATTGTTACCAATATGTAACCTACTTCATGCCGGGGGGATGTTTGTCCATCTGGACTTTTTATTGGTTGCTTGGATGTGCTGAGTCCTTGTGTGACAAAATTGGCCAATCTCTCATTTGCTGAGGGATCTGTACCACTCATTCTTAAGGCGGTGTGGATTACTCCAATTTTGAAGAAAGATAATCTTAATCCTATGTCCATAGATAACCATCGCCCTGTAACCAATGTACCATTTATTCTTCATATTATGGACAAGGTTGCATATCTTCAGTTTCAGAGCTTCATAGAAGAGAGCAACATTCTTGGAGCTCATCAGTCAGGCTTTAGAGCCAGACAAGGCACAGAGAGAACCATTCTTGATCTTAAATCAAGCCTGTCAAATATTGTTGACCATAGTCAGCTGGCGTTCCTGATGCTTCTTGACGTCTCTGCCGCGTTTGATCTGGTGGCTCATGCTTTATTGGTGGACTGGTTTCAATCTGTAGTGGGCTGTCTGAGCTTGGCTTCGCAGTGGTTTGCTTCTTTTCTTGGCCCTCGTATTGCCATAGTGGCCACAAGCAATGCCTGCTCTACATCAACACCCACTACATGTGACATCCCTCAGGGGTCATGCATCTCGCCCTATTTGTTTAATGTTTATTTAATTCCCTTCCTGAGATTTCTTGATGGCCTGGGTGTCCTCTATACCAATTACGCCGACGACACCAAGGTCGTCATGAAGCTCCCGGGCCTCGGGTCTGTATGCACAGGACTCACTGAATCTTAAAACCATCTATTCTGCAACCAATAAATTCCTTGGCTCTTAACACCAAAAAGATTGAACTACTGATTGTGGCATCTGGCCCTAAACTCAAAACTTTGTCTTCGGAGTATAATAGTTTCAGCATATCTAACATTATAATCCCAGTGGCCAAGAAGGTGAAGACCCTAAGTGTCATATTGGACGCCAAATTGACAATGGACTAGCATGTCTCCTCCTGTGGCCTGATCAACAAGTTGCTCCAACACATCAAGCCATTTGTGTTGCATAATAATATGTCCTGTCTGGCCTCTGCCCTCGTCAATTCCTGCCTTGACTACTGAAACAGCCTCCTCAGCGGCTCTTCCCAGTCTAATCTATCCGCATTGTAGATCATACAGAATGGAGCTGTTGGCGCCATCTCTGGCTTATCCAAAGGTGACCATATTACAGCTTCCAGGAGGGACTTGGACTGGCTCCCTGTAAAACACTGTGTTATGCATAAGATTCTTATACACACACATAAGTGTGTTAGCAATTCATCCCCAAAATATCTCAGGGACCACTTAAAGGAAAATGTACCTCTTCACACTGTTAGATCCAAGCATCGATCCAGACTTGTGCATCCTAGATTTAGGCTGGTAAACGCTGGGGGGTTGCTTTTTTGACATACAAGGGTCTATGGCATGGAATGCTCTTCCTAATGCTCTTAGAGCAATTGAAATGGCCACGAGTTTAAGAAGAGGTTGAAGACCACCTTTTCAATCTCCCCCTTGACTGAATCCTTGTCATGAACCTTAGCAGAGCACCAGGCATTCACTCATATAGCCTCCTGGCACATTCAGGTAATACTGGTAGGTAATGGACAATGCGGGTTGCTGGCTGGCGTGAGCATCTGAATGCAAACTGTAACTGTCCCTGCCAAGATGGCCGCCAAGTTAGGACTAAGCCTGGGACCCATGGTGGCCCCCAAGCAGCCCATACTGCAAGTATCCATGGTGGTGGTCTAGTGGAAAGGTGTAGCACATGGCTATAGAAACCCCACCCTGGGCCACACCCAGTGCTTAGCATGTTTTCCCAGCAGTTGCAAGTGGTGTAACTCTTTCTGTGATTGCAGTTCCACGTGCCAGAGGGTTTTCTGATTCTCTGCAGCTTTGTTCAACTTACCTGGTTCCAGACCCTGGGTACGTCGCATGCTCTCCTGAGCCTTTGCTGGCTTCAATGCTTACCACAAATGAACGCTTTGTGGAATCTTCTGCAGTAACTCTGGCTTTTTACTTGTACAAGCGTTGGAGTAGAACGCCCATTGAAGTCCACCACAAAATTCCTCTGCACCCTAGGAGAAAAGACAATACAGTAAGTTTGATGATTATACATCTATGCTCCCTCCGGAATCCTTAGAATGCTGCTTATCTGATATCAGCCTTCAGCGCTTGCACAGCTGATAGCCCGCTTCAAATTTGGTGCAACTGACACCAGCATTCCGCTCCTGCACAGCTGATGGCCTCGTCAGCATATGCAGTAGCTGAAAGATAAAACCACAAAGGAGCATCAGTTAACAGCAGTGCATAATGCGCACACAGCGCAACTTCAGCAAACAAACATCAACGGACATTATAGGCATTACAAACATTTAAAGATCATTTAAAAGACATTAAGGAAACTCTGCAATGCCTCAGAGCAACACATTAGAAAGTTATCTTCAGGAAGCATCTTGTGCACTGCAGCCAGACTGGGCCACTGCCATCCAGTGAAGTAACTGGACCAGATGTTTTCCTGACCATTAGTGAAGCTCATCAGCACTATTGAAGGTTCAACTAGAAGCCCCACCGTCTTTTCTTATACCATTGAGACGTCCAGCCAAATCACTCCCAACTGCACTACACGCTGGGCAATAGCCTTTCAGCGCAAACAGTGGGGAAGGAGTGGTTTGGATCTGCATCTTGTTCCAGAGACCCATCACCTCAGTTTGCGAATACCTTCTCAACAATCCAGACCTGGCACTCCTGCAGGGCCCCAGAGTTAAGTGGTATAGTCCTCTTTATTAATGAAATCCCTTCCGCCCCCTTGACTGCATCCTCATTACAAAGACCTTCAACCAATCTGTTCTTTATGTGCTTGTCCTGTGTGTATTTTATGTGTGCCCTGAGGCCTTAGGCAAGTGGCTTAAATAAATAAATACATCTGGTTGCTACAAACCTGAGCTGTATCTACTGATGGAAGCCTGGGTTTGGGGCAACCCGAGTGCTCTCCACACCCGCCCTCCACCCGGTGTCAGGGTTAGTCAGGCGAGTACAAAGGCAGCGAATATGGCAAGGGAAATGTGCACTAAATCACACAGTGAATAGCTTCAAATTAAACTACGTGCACACAGGAACGACGACTCATGTATGCTAGAACCCAGGAGTGCAAATAGAGTGTGACAACAAAACCAATATATGAAAAGGGATGTGGGGTAAGCACCTGACCGCGAGGAAAGTCGGCAAGCGCCTTACCCTCAATTGCTGTTACAGGTACTGACAGCGCTAAACCCACGTGGAGGGCAAGCAATGACAGGATCTATGAACTAACACTCTTGATGGTATTAAATAAGGGAACTAAAGAACAGTACTCACGAGGACGAGATAAACCTCTTGAATGTCAGCTAGCCCACAAATCCTGTTGATGAAACTGGGACCCAGAAAGGCTATAACAGCAAGGGGAGGAAAACTAAATACCTAAGTTGGAATAGTGATTACAAATAAGTGAGGAAAACATAAGCATTCACACAGGAGCTAGCTACAACCGCACACCGCACCTAATAATCACATGGGAAATAAATGCAGAAGTGCAATGGAAAACATGGAATGGATCCCAATAGAAAGTAAGGATCAGGAGCAGGGAAAAACGAAATAACCAATGAAAACTTCCCCCTACCCCTCTAAGGAAAAGACAGGAAGCTAATCTAAGAGGAAGGCTAAGGCATACGGGTTTACAGCAGCAAAGGACAGAGTCAAAGAAATATAGAACACAGACAAACTGGGCTGCATCTAAAAGGGGAAAGCACTGAGAAATGCTGCCTGCAAACAGAGGAAGACAAAAAGGGAATCAAGGGAGCAGAAATCAATTAGCGCATGAATCCGAAATCCAGGGCGGAGGAACAAGAAAACAGGAACTAGGAACTAGGTACAAAAGCTAAGATCAAGGAAAAAAGGGACTAGTAATAACAGGAAACACTGCAATGATGACCAGCGCTGGACTGAAGTAAGACTGAGGATTTTAAAGCTGCTTAACGAGCACACCCATCAGGCGTGCCGCCTGCTGCACCTGCAGCCACAGGTGTTGCCTATCCTCCACCCAACCTTGTCCTGCAAGGGTGGAGGTGGAGCAGTGGGCCAGGCATTCTGGGAAGCATAGTCATTTGGTTAAAGAAGCATGCTGGCTGCCAAAAACCTGGAATGGATCCGGAAGGGAAGTAGCTTGGAAAATAGGGATTTAGCGCTCCCATTTCATCACAGCACTGTAGCATAAGGTTCGGAGGAAAAGTCCAGTAGGGAATAAACCCCAAATCATGCCCCCAAGTGGTGGGAACGGGAGCGAAGGGAGCGAGTCGTGACAGTATACCCCCTCCCACGGCCGTCTTCGGGTGCCCGCCACCCGCACGAGACATCTTCTTTCCATGATGGGAGTGCTTTTTCTTTGGAGGTGGCACTGATGGAAATGGTGGCCTGTGGGCAAAGGCAGATGGACTTCCATGATAGGAGCGCTTTGTCTTTGGAGGTGGTACTGATGGAAACGGTGGCTTCTGGTGAGGAAGTGACTCATGGTTCGAAGAAAGGCATGAAGGACTTGCAGGACCTGAAGCAGAGTTGGAAGGTCCAGGAAGCTCAGTCACTGGGAGTGGACCCTTATAAGTCTTTGAGGAGGGAGGCAGGCTGGTGCAACATGCCTTAGACAATGGTAGAAGCCCTGTTAGCCTTTCTGCCGAGAGTGGACATGCGGGAGGTGAGGAAATTGCTGGCTTCAGGAAAGGTTTATGTTCAGCCATTAGAGAAGGTGGCGGCTGAGGTAGAGGTTCAGATTTTCTTCTGTCGTTCATCTGGGAAAAGGCTTGTGGTTGAAAGTGACTAAGGTTTGACTGCACATGTTCTACGCCTTGGAGACCTGAAAGTCCAATGGGTTGTACAAGGCTGGTACTCCTGGTGACAGTCGTGTAGCCACTTTGTTGCACGTGGGATACAACAGCAGGGACGTTTGGCATACTGATAGGAGTGATAGACGCAGTACTTGGTATTTCAGGCACACTCGCAGAAGGAGCAATAACAGACACATTTTGAACTGCAGCAGTCATTCTCTTCCTTTGGCTACTAGCACCCAACTGGTGCTTCTTGGCGGAATTCTGTTGCACAAGTCCTGTAGGTAATACGCCGGTCTGCACCACCCCCTGTGCACACCCAGGTGAGTGGTTCTGACTCATCACTTGGTCCAGCTTGATGACTCTGAAGCGGGAGCTGGCAAAAGTCTCAAACTCTGATGCTGCATTTTTAGGAGGCTCTGATGCTAAAGTGAAGCAGTTGGGAGAATCGTCTTGTGGAAAAGGCAGGCATTCTGGTGCTCCTCCTGAAGCAAAAGAAAGGCAGGCTAGACGTTCATCGACAGTAAATGGTTGGGATTCAGGAGGAATCGCTGGAGCAGAAGAAAATACAGCAGGATCTTATGGTGTAGACAGGTATACCTCTGATATTGGCAGCGAGGCTAAGAAGGATACAGGCGTCTCATGAACTGAAGGCAAATACTCAGTATACTCCGGGACTGAAGACATGCAGTTATGATGGACTACCGGAGGCTCTATAGCTGAAGGATGATCTGCAGGATGAGTCACTGTAGCTGAAGACAGGCAGGCCAGAGGAAACCTTGAGGCTGAAGGCATGCAAGCTGGAGCAATCTCGGTTGCTGGATACAAACATGTCCACGTCTTTGGGACTGGCTCTTGAATAAATGGCAGACATGGCAGCGGTTCATTGGTTGAAGACACGTGTACCAAAGATGACTGCAGGGCTGTGGGTTGGATCATAGAAGAGTCAATGGTTGTAGGAGGACAGACAGAAGTCTCAGAAGTTGTCAGACACATTGGTGGCTCAGGAATGGAGGGCACCTTTAGGGCAGTAGACTCCTTGGCACCAGTAACCAAAGACTGAGCTGTACCCTTGCAGTCCTTTTCTTTAGTGGGTGACACAGAGTCTCTTTCTTTGTAGAAGTCAAATTCAACCAGTGGAATTATCATAATAAAGTCTCTGTTAATCAGGATTTCATCAATTGTCCATTCCTCTGTCTTAGCTTCTGAAAGAGGCAGATTTACAATCAACAGTTCAGGAATCGCCTGCCGGTTTTTTGGTTCTGTATACTGTGGAATGAGTCCATCAGAACATGAACTCTGTACTGTCTCTGACTGTTCGTATTGATCAGAATTGGCAGAAGGAAGAGTGAACCCAGAGGTAACATCGTTTTCCACATCAGCTTTAACATCTACTTCAGTCTCAGCAGCTGTATCAAGAGCAGGGCCTAAGCCTACTGTAGTGACTGAATCTGTGTATGCCACCATTGTGGATTGTGTTTGGAAATCAGAAGCTTGCATGTGTGCTAGCTCAGAAATATGACAAACTGCTACACAGGAAATTTTAGGTAAAGGAGTGGCTTGTAAATCTTCAGCTAACTGCAATCCCTGACAAACAGCAGAACCATTGTTAGAAACTGTGCCCAGATTAAGCGCTGTGCTAGAAGAAAGACTTTCACTCCCAATAGATCTAACATATTGACAAATATCATGGTTTACCAAAGTCTCTGCACTCAGGGGTTGAACAGTGTTCACTTCATCAACATCAACGGATAAAGTCTGAGGTGTATTCAGTAAAGAGTGCAAGGTTTTATTCTCCTTTTGTAAAGAAATTAATTCTTGTCTTAACTCCTCAAGCTTAGCTCTTAGCATGCCCTGCATTAACTGTACATCACTATCAGTAGGCACAGGGGGAGGCATAGTGGCATCAGGGCTGGATCCTGTACTAGCAATCTGGATGTGCACCGATTGTGCATTGTCCTCTACTGCTTTCAGGTTCTGAGATTTATACTTTCTCTTACTAACTTGGTCTGTGTTTCCCTTAAGCAAACTATTGACATTAGACCTCTTGGCATTAGGGACTACAGTATGTACTTGTGCAAAGGAGTATGCTTTAGACTGAGGGTAGAAAACAGAAGTTATGCAAGGAACCCCTCCATTCTTTATGTTTGTACCACGAAACTGTTCTATCTGAGGTGAAGCACAACTGGAATCATGGGGTTCAGCAACAGAGGTACTCTTGTATAATAAGTCTAACAGTGTGTTGTTTTCTGCGGCTAAGGCTTGCGCTGACATAGGATCTGGATCAAAACAAAAGATAGAACTAGGATCAGGCAATGTAGGATGTGCCATCCTATGGGAAAAATACTTTGCACGTAAATGCCCATTCGTGACAAGGAGTTCATTTAAGTCAGGACTAGTGATTTGATTGTCACAGGTAAATGTAGGGGAAGCTTTCTGTACAAACTTGTTAGAGGCCTTGCTGCCTTTCTTTCTTAAACTTGCCATATTCAATGGGAATTTTGGGCTGGTCATTCTGTCAGGATTAGTCAGGCGAGTACAAAGGCAGCGAATATGGCAAGGGAAATGTGCACTAAATCACACAGTGAATAGCTTCAAATTAAACTACGTGCACACAGGAACAACGACTCATGTATGCTAGAACCCAGGAGTGCAAATAGAGTGTGACAACAAAACCAATATATGAAAAGGGATGTGGGGTAAGCACCTGACCGCGAGGAAAGTCGGCAAGCGCCTTACCCCCAATTGCTGTTACAGGTACTGACAGCGCTAAACCCACGTGGAGGGCAAGCAATGACAGGATCTATGAACTAACACTCTTGATGGTATTAAATAAGGGAACTAAAGAACAGTACTCACGAGGACGAGATAAACCTCTTGAATGTCAGCTAGCCCACAAATCCTGTTGATGAAACTGGGACCCAGAAAGGCTATAACAGCAATGGGAGGAAAACTAAATACCTAAGTTGGAATAGTGATTACAAATAAGTGAGGAAAACATAAGCATTCACACAGGAGCTAGCTACAACCGCACACCGCACCTAATAATCAAATGGGAAATAAATGCAGAAGTGCAATGGAAAACATGGAATGGATCCCAATAGAAAGTAAGGATCAGGAGCAGGGAAAAACGAAATAACCAATGCAAACTTCCCCCTACCCCTCTAAGGAAAAGACAGGAAGCTAATCTAAGAGGAAGGCTAAGGCATACGGGTTTACAGCAGCAAAGGACAGAGTCAAAGAAATATAGAACACAGACAAACTGGGCTGCATCTAAAAGGGGAAAGCACTGAGAAATGCTGCCTGCAAACAGAGGAAGACAAAAAGGGAATCAAGGGAGCAGAAATCAATTAGCGCATGAATCCGAAATCCAGGGCGGAGGAACAAGAAAACAGGAACTAGGAACTAGGTACAAAAGCTAAGATCAAGGAAAAAAGGGACTAGTAATAACAGGAAACACTGCAATGATGACCAGCGCTGGACTGAAGTAAGACTGAGGATTTTAAAGCTGCTTAACGAGCACACCTCTCAGGCGTGCCGCCTGCTGCACCTGCAGCCACAGGTGTTGCCTATCCTCCACCCAACCTTGTCCTGCAAGGGTGGAGGTGGAGCAGTGGGCCAGGCATTCTGGGAAGCATAGTCATTTGGTTAAAGAAGCATGCTGGCTGCCAAAAACCTGGAATGGATCCGGAAGGGCAGTAGCTTGGAAAATAGGGATTTAGCGCTCCCATTTCATCACAGCACTGTAGCATAAGGTTCGGAGGAAAAGTCCAGTAGGGAATAAACCCCAAATCATGCCCCCAAGTGGTGGGAACGGGAGCGAAGGGAGCGAGTCGTGACACCCGGTGCTGCTCTTTCAACCCCATCCCCTGCCTTTTGCCCTAACAAATATCCTCTGGTGTTTCCTTCCCGCTGTCAGATGGCAAGTTTCAGCAGCCAGCTCTTTCTCTTACTTTCTCCTTTTTCTGTCGCCTGTCCAAGTGCAGTCCCGCTTATATAGCAGCAATGGCACCACCAATTTTACAATCTTGGGGAAGTAAAATGTAATGATTCTTGCCACTAAGATTGGACAGTTACCCTTCTCTCTCCTACCAAACCCAGCCTCCAAGTCAGGACTGGTTTAGGGGTCTGGAGCAATATAGAGTAATTACGACTTGTAATCGCCATTTGTTCTCCTCTTAACTTTTTGCCAAAAACTAGTTATGTATTACAACTTCATAATTTTACTATCAACTGCCCTAACATACATATTTTCTGATTCAGTTTATCATAGGGAATTAGATAAGCCGACCACCAAATCCATACCATGTATCATGGCCATGTCAAACATGTCGGCTGTTTCCATAAAAAGCAACAGTTATGAATATTTATGTTATTAAACCTATCCCTAATTTCATTTTCCACCAACTCTCACATTTGGAGCATGTTCATATCAGCCAAAAATCTTGTTGAACTGGCCATTACAGTTCCTTTAGTCACAATTTGATGACTTTTATATCCCCAAAATGGCCTGGAAATTACATTAAAAATGGTACATAGATGAAATCCATCAGCCTTATGATGGGTGAGAAAAAAGGCCTAAGTGATAATAGTCCTTTTTAAATGGATTGTGAATCTTCATGTTGGACAAAAGGCCTTCCTCCTGCCTTCCTGCATTTGTTTTCACTGGGTAAGCCTGTACCCAGAGTGTTTATCTTTATCAGTCTCTATGTGTGTTGGAAGCTTGCTCTTTGAAGTGGGTGCCTCCATTTTCACACATATTAGTCATGCTCCAGCCAAGGGTAACTTCTCTTGAAGTCAATGCTTTCAGAGCCAGCAGGTCTGGAGAACACTGAATTTAGACACCTTTAGCAGGACATTTTGTTGTGGTTGGTCATTAGATGGGAGATGTGCCATCCAGACTGGGAGTGGGAGATTTCCTTGTGAAGTTTTGCCCACAGCCAGCGAAAAGGGTTTACATGGGGCGAACATTTTCCATGAAGACAAAGTGGCTCTTCAGATGTCACTGGAGTTTTGTAGGTGAAACATAATATACATTGCTTAAGTCAACCGGCAAATCATGTTTTGTTTTCCTGACATTTTTCTGAGAACAGTGATGCTTTTTTTTACTTTTAAAACTGCTTTTATTATCACACACCTCAGCAGGTCGTTTTTGTATTCATTGTTTAAAAATCCTGTTTTCCATGTGACAGGGATCTATGAATCCCCCTTCTTTTGTTTATTAAAATGCTGCTCATCCATTGGTAATGACAGGTAGCCCCCTTTACACATGGCTCTTTAATTTTGATTGAAAACAAAAACAAAGGCCAGGCCGTTTTTGTTTCAGTGTTTACACTCTTGCTATCCATGTGAAAGGGACATCTGTGTACGGTCTTTAATGCACTCACAATACAATCTAGTCTCATCATGCAGGAAGGGTCCATTTAAGGCTCACTTCCATGTCCACCATTTAATGCTGGCAACACTGGTCACCATTGCTACCTGTGACCAAACATGTGAGCCCAGGGAGAGCAGCTTCTGTCTTCCAACATGTTCTCACTCGACTCCACATGATCTATCCTTTACTCCACGTAGCCTCTTAAGTAGCTGGTTTTACTACACAGCCTCTTTGTCCGGGTCCTTGTTTCCGGAGCAGTCTTGGGGGTATCCCAGCCTTCGCCCACTTTCCAACTCTCCGTGACTTCCATTGAGGTCAACTCTGTCTCTCCCATCTTTGGAACCATAGGTTGATTCTACCAGATACTGAAGAATGATCGCTGGACCCACACATTTGGATATACTGTTCATATTCCATATGTATCCTTCTGTTACTCTTCGTATTTCCTCCAATATAATGCTTGCACATAGTGCTAAAAAACTATTTTCAATGTTTCCATGTAATGGGTGGTTTATCTGGCACTGGCGGAAAAAAAAAATTGGTAATAGGTCAAAAGACCCTTTTTCTAAAACGAAATGAAAAATGATCAATTTAGAAAGACTGCCCCATGAGCAGTCTTCCTAAGTCGCACTGTCAGCCACAGCGCCGCACATGAGTGCACGCAGGGGCTGACAGGCACGGAGTGGACGAGCCACAGGAATGAGAGGTTAGTGTGTGTCTGTTTGTGCATGTGTGTAACAATACGTGTGTGTGCGGTGGGGTGGGTATGCAGCAAGGAACAAATGGGGAGCTCAGGGGAAAACCCCTGCATTTAAAACAAAAAGCCACAGTGATGTCCCTTTTACAGTCTTTTTGTATGCTATGATAGGTTATTTATAACACGCTTAATACCCAGAGGTTTCTAAGCGTGGACCCAGGGATCAAACCTGCGTGGCTCAGTGTTGTCTTGCTTCCAAGGTGAGCACGTTGCCCCTAAGCTATCCTCCCGAGAGTATGCGACATTCAGAAAGAGGGAAAATGACATAGAACCTAACATTCAGATGTGGAAGACTGCATTGTGAAATGGTGGTCATCTACACTTGCGTGACCTGTTGATGCAGAGTGACGCCCACACCTCTGCGTTTGGTGCACCTGGCTGAGCACACACCTTTTTAGTCGCAATCTAATTTGCCATGATGTAACTGCTCCTGCGCGGTGTTCCTTGGCTAGTAATATCTGTGAGTAACTTTGTTGTAGCGTAGTTGGGGGGTCTTACTTTTTTATGTGAGTTTAACTGCCCTAAAAGTACTCACAGGCTCACCCAAACATTTCCTTCTGTTGAGCTCTTCCAGAGCTCTTTCATTACATTGTTTGGAACTTGTTTACAATCTTCTATGCATGCATTTGTAAACAGCACTGCACGTTGCTGCTTGCCAGAGCTTGTTTGTTGCCTAGCTACCTCCTGTACAGCTTGCCCGTTGCTGGGCACCATCTATTTGATGTACTTGTGCCCCCACGTTCAGGGAGACTGCGTACACTTGCTTGCCACTGGGTACTCGCGGTTAGAATGGTACAAGGGGTACCTCTGCCCCAGAACCAGGCCATCCTCAGACATCCCCTCCAAGCACTCAACTGTGGACAGCCACTCAATATTATTCTAGGCTCTGCCTGATTTGTTCAGAGTCCAATCTGCCCCCATACCCTGCTCCCATTTCCTCTTTCAAATCACCCCATGTTCCCCTGCACGGACTTGCTTTTCTTCGCTATACCAGATCTGTTTTTAATACAATCTTGCATGCTCCATCAAACTCATTTTTTGAAACAGCTGTTTGATTAGTTCGTAGTAGCATAGAAACATGCTGCACATTAACTTGCAGGGGTGAGAAAACTGCTCCCAAATCGGCTCATGGTGAGCCAGAACAATATTGAAATTTAAGAGAGAAACAACTCGAACATCCATGTACTCCCTTTAAACAACAAGGATAACGCGGTAAGAACAAAATGTATTGAATACTTTTCAAATGGTAGTTTCCTATACATTGGAGTATTTGAGTAATTTTCATGATCTTTTTTTCACTTTTTGGGTTCTTCTTTATTTTCAGAACTGTAATCAAATAAATTAAGCTCAAATCCCACAGCGGGGGCTGCATCAAGGGGAGAAACACGTGTTGGTTTTAAAACTAAGAGATGGGGAATTACATAACAAAACATAGATTGTAAGAATGTGTAAAGTAAAATGATAGCTGGGGTGCTGTCACGGTGAGCTCAGGTATGGGAGAACTCTCCTGCTGCGTCTGAGTGTCCTGGCGCGGCTGGCCAATCCTCTCTACAAGTTGAGGCGCGGGGCAGAGAAAACTTGAAGCAGAGGCACATGGAAGGTAACCCCAACTTTAATAAGACACAGTAGAGGAATTAAGCCCCATCCTCAAGCGGCTTCTTGCTGGACTTAGTGACCGTTCCAATGCCGCGTGACACCTTGAAGGCGAATAGGGTGCTACGTAGGGTGCAAACCTGGAGAATATCTTGTACCCCAGAAGGATACATCTGCCAACTTCGCCAAACCAATTAGATACTTTAGTAGTGTGACTGTATTCCCTGTTCACTGTGTTCACTCCCAAAAAGGGTGAAGGTCGCTCATGGGCACACCTTCACACAACAACCATTACCGGTGAGCGCTCTGATTAGGTCTCATGGGGGAAACCATGATTTTTCCATCCAGGGGGAAAGTAAAACTGACCAAGACACCCCCTCACTGGTGGAGAGACTGTCTCCCTTGCAGTGGGCACCTGCTGTTAGGTGATGACGGAACTGTTTGTGGCTTAGGGATGGGTGGTGTTGATAGTGGCTGGGAGGGAGCGATGTTGAGAGTAGTTGTGGCTGAGCAGTAGGACTTGGCTAATATAAGCGGTGCCGTGAGTGGGTTGTAATTAGAGGTGAAAAAGTGACTTTGTGCATTATAGCAGGTGGGCCGTGTGGCGGTGTGGAAAGATAGTGGATATGAGTATGAGAGGGGGAAGAAGACGGGCTGATGAGTGAACACACGGACGCAACTAAAATACTTGTGTGGAAAACGTAAGAACTTAAGGGATACCTTCTTTAGTGTCCACTTAACAGAGCACGTTTCTAGTGCAAGGCAGCCAGACGCAAGCTGGTGATGGCAGGTGTGCGAGTGACTGTGTCTGGGTTGGGCGGCATTGTTTATGAGATGTGTGGGAACAAGGGCAACTGTAGGGCGCAGTAGCAAGTTTACTGAGCAGAAACACAATGAGGGACCTCCTGGCAAAATGAGGGACCTCCTGGCAGAATGAGGGACCGCCTGGCAAAATGAGGGAACTCCAAGCAAAATGAGGGCACTCCTGGCAAAATAAAGGACCTCCTGACTAAATGAAGGAACTCCTGGCAATGTTTGTGAGGAGGTTTGGTGGTTCATAGGTAGGACTTCTCCATAAAAGCTCTCTTCATTATGTGTCTCCCCTGTCCAACCCTCTAAATTGTGACTGCTAAGACATAGAAAGCAATTGTGCAGCTTGTGCATAAGAAACACAATTCAGGCTCGGTAAGGACCTTAATATTTCGGCTTATGAAGACTATTTAATTAACCTCTTGTAAGGCAAATAGCTATGTACCACCCACGATAAAGGGCTACGCATGCCTTTGTGCCATGTGACATAAGTGCGCGTCATTCCCAATGCCCCCACATCACGTTCTCTCTATGCATTCGTTTCCAATGTGCAGGTGATTGACAGAAAGAAAAACGCCCATTGCTGATGGATTGTTGAGGCTTTTAGGGCCAATTCCCTTGGGCTCCTTCAGAGGAGTGATTTGCGAGGTTCCCTCAAGGTGAAGATGATGAAAACAGGCCAAACACCTATCCGTTGCACTCTGGAACTTGGCGGCCAACTTGAAGATTAATTGTTGGTGTTGATCTTTTCATAATGTCCTCTTCTCACTACCGGATCCAAGCAGCAGCTGCCAGAAGAGGTGCAAAGGGTGACAGGCCCCCAAGCTTCATACGTGTGAAGGGGAGCTGATCACACAGGAAAATACCTTCTGGACTCAAGCTCTGTTCACTTCCTTGTAAAACGCAAGATTTTAAATGTTTCTGCACAGAAACATAACTTTTTAATACACAAGTCTTGATTTGGTCTGTTTGTGACTACACTGGATCACGGGGTGCAATAGCCATTGGATATACCATTTAGACGGCGTGGAGTGGTTCGCCTTTAGACCTCTCTACATTATTTCTGTCTCTTACAACCACTACTTCACTTCTTAAAGGAGACCATAGTATACAACAATATTTTCTGTAGGAAACAATTTATTTGTACACTTTGGAATAAATACTGTAGCATATGGTTTGTGTACCAAAGTATTTTACACACTAATGGTGTGTGTATCATGTTGCTTACTACAGTACTCACAGTCTTTTTACTATAGTAGATCCATTCGTGTAGGAAATAGTATCTACACTATGGTATTGCATAAAGTAGTACCTAGAGGACATGTTTGCAGTATGCATGGAAGTACACAAATCAGTATCTGTATTACATTCACGGCTGAATATTTTGTTGTATAAATTGTCCCTATGTCCATCATACTTGCAGTTGGCAGTGTTCCATCTACAGTAAACTTGCAGTGTTAATTCTGAAGTTTATTGTGCATTTTTCTAAGGGTTGAGGAAAGATCAACTGTTAGTTAAGGCAATGACTCCTGCCAACTCCTGGCGTCGCTTCAGGAGCGTGTCGGCGTCGATGTCACCTCGCTGGAGGTTCACCGCTGCGGACGGCTATCTTCACATGTCTAGGACACTTTGACGATGATCTGATGCGAAGGATTGGGGTCTTCCTATCAATGCCTTTAGTTAGGTGTCCAAGTCGGTTAAAGCAAAGACAATCACACTCCCTCTGAGAGCTGAGCTGCATGGAACCCTGGCTAACGATGGACCTCTCGCTCGGCCATTAATGAAGGAAAGTTCCTGATCGGAAGCAACATGACCTTAAATCTACCTTTACGTGCAAACCACTACATCTTGATTTTTCATGATGGAGGAGGATACGGCTTTGGGTTAATCTATGCCCTAGCATTACAATTCCACAGGAGTAGAGGATTAATTATGACTCGTTAAGAACAAACACTAAAGTAAGGACATGTATTTCTTATAGAGTTTGGGAAAAGTTCTTCAGTCCCTGCAGAACCCACCTGTTTGTGTGAAACACCAATTGTCAATTCTCTTTGTGGAACATCTCTGCTTTCCACCATGCCACACACCCAGCTGCTGCCACGAAGAATTGATTAAGCATGTTTTTGATTCCTCATAGTGAATTTGCAAGGTGACCGTACTGTTGGTACGTTTATGCGTATTTACGCCACATTCAGACATGGGTTTGAAACTGTGTGAGAGTCTTCTTTGTGAAGGGTTTCCACTCCTGCACGGAAGATCTCACGCTGTACATGTAATAGAGGGCAGGAATTTGGCATTTGAGATGTATTCAGGCCATACATGGCCATACCTGAACAGGCATTGGGAGAATAGATGCACATTTCATATGTACATGAGCGTATGGTGACCTGCATCTTGGTCGTAGTCAAATGGATTATCACATAATCCCTTGAATCCATGTACAATGATATGATATGATTTATAACGTGCTTAATACCAGAGGTTTCTAAGCGCGGACCCGGGGATCGAACCTGTGTTGCTCCCTGTCGTCTTGCTTCCAGGGCGAGCACGTTGCCCCTGAGCTATCCTCCCGAGACTCTAATCATGTTATTACCTCAAGGACCTTTGTCGGGAAACAAGAAAGAAAGACACTTATCTTTGCAGATTCTGAACATGATTTTAAACCAAACAAGACTGATACAAAATCATGTAGAGATCCGTCCGGGGCCTGGTCGTCGAGAGAGAAGAGAGCACATATCTGGCAGGGCTGGATGTATGACCCATTCCTTCACCGCAGGGATATTGGCATATATCTATGTATATCTATCACCAGGCACTCAACTGGTTTAAGATTTAAACATCTTATTGTCACAGAATGCCTTCTGTCCTGAGATCTTTTGATTGTGTACACAAAGTTTGAGATTTCTCGCAAGGAAAGGGCATGGTGCTACACCGAGACACTTTCCACATATGCTCTGTTGCTAAAGATTGTTGTCAGTGGTTGCTCAAGAGCTGGTTTGAAGCTCTATGATCAAGTGAATAAGTAAAGTGGTCTTATGCAGCTAAATGATGCCCTTTACTTTTGGCCTCACGGAGCTTGGCTTTGTAAGAGAAGAGGGAGGTATTGCGAGTGGGATAGCAGGAGAGGTAGATGTGAAACCTGTGGTGTTGATGGGTGCAGGTTAGGAGTAGTCAGGTCAAGTGCGCCAGTATGTTTCTAAGGGTTTGGTGAAGATCCTTGGGGACTTTGTATCTGGAAGGCAGAACCCAAGATCTGAGAGGCTAAATGTTCTTTGGTTAAGGTTACCCGCTGATGTGGGGGAAGTGTAATAGGACCAAAGAGGGGAGATTCATCATAGCTTCATAAGGCTCATGCAGTCGCGGGTAGGCCTGTTTCAACTATGTATAGAGGATGTAAATGTGTAGTGTAAGGTGGTGGAAGAATTTGAAGGATAGTTATGTGATGGGACATGTTACCTGAAAGAGGGAACCAAGATCAGATAGACTAAACATGTTTTGGCTAATGTTTCATGCTGATGCGGTAGAGTGTGAGAGGACCCGAGAGGGGAGCTTTGTCATAGTTTGATAATGTGCATGCGGTATCGAGTGGGCTCTGTCACCTTTCTTTCCTTCAGGAGCTGCACTAGCTATACCTTCAATCATGGATCATGTTCAAGGCAACCTGCCTTACCTATAGAGGAGCCACAATCAAAACACCACTGTACCTGGCTGAGAAACACACCATCTGTGAACCAGCACATCACCAGAAGCTGCAACATCACCAGACATGAGACAAAGAACTGCAAGAGGGAAAACACAGGACACTAAACTTGTTCTGCTCTTCACTGTGTCTCTGAAACAAGTTACCAATGCAGATATGTCTGGACTCCTCCTCTCTACACTTCAGTGAGGACCCGAAGACCCTATCAGTCAAAGATCATCTTGTTAATTGCTGATCACAACACTCAAGGCTGTCCTTCCCCCTCCGCAGCTCGCCCGTTCATAGCTCCGCCTCCCCTTCCCAGATCCGCTGCTTCCCTCGCACACTATTGGTAACCACCTGAGTGTGTCCTTATGTATAGTGCGCCCTTGTTTCCCAGCAAGGTTCACGCTTTATGACCATGCATGCAGCTTGCACACGCCTGAAGCATTTGGCTCACGCCTCAGCTACCTTGCTAGTTTTTCAGATAGTTAAACCGTGATATCTCAGTGCCAGTACCACACTGTGTGAAAGTGTATCTATAACCATCAGAACACGTGGCACTGTTTCAATTTGAAAATGAGTTACCCCATATCTTGAAAATTGCTCTTTCTTACTGTGAGCCATGGTGAAATGCTCAAACATACTCCTTTGTGTATTCTATGGGCATATGGACCAATCTCATCCTTTTGAAATTGATCAATTTTACAACTTCCTTTGCACTGTGACTGTGGTGCACCGGGAGTTGGCAAATGGATCCTTCCTAATTTCTGCACAACCCCAATTCCCTTTGCTCCTTTTCCACCTGCACCTCCCTCTCTACCTTGTTCACTCACTCACTCCTATACCTCACATACCTAATCCAGGGGACTCTCTTGGATGCTCTGCCAGATCTGCTTCCTACCTCTCCCCCCCATGACCAATCTCCAATCTCCTTGCCCCTTTCCCCATGCATTTTATCCCAACTCACCTCCTCTCGACTGGTTCATCCCCCCATGCAGATGCCGAATTGAGGAAAAGACATTTCTCACACTGGATTAAATTTTTTTTTTAAACACAGAAAAGCACACACGCGCGCACGCGCACTCTCTCTGTATCTCTCTCTGCTCTCTCTCTCTCTGATCTCTGTCAATCTCTCTCTCTCTGCTCTCTGTATCTCTCTCTGCTCTCTCTCTCTCTGATCTCTGTCAATCTATCTCTCTCTGCTCTCTGTCTATCTCTCTCTCTCTCCCATACATCCTCACAAAAAAAAACAAAGCCTCTGCACGTATTAAGTTCAGAAGACCGCAAACATAAGTTCTCTTCACATATGTGGGTCTTTAGGGGGAGCGGCCTAAGAGTGTGCCAGAGTGCCGCAGGTAAGGCGGGAGGGGGCAGCGAGGGTGGACATAGGTTGGGGGCCAATCAAGGGACTGACTTGTCGAGGAAACTTGGAAAATACGGAACTGGGAGAGGGCTGATAACAAAAGGCGGAGCTGGCGGATGTGGACTTTTCAGTCTGGAATCCGCGAGGTGGGCCGTTTGTTAACAGCCCTCAGACCCTTAACCATCTTCTTATCACTCCACCCATGCAAAATACAAGTGCAATAGCAGGGGTTACGCATCATACACGCACACCCCCCCCTCCGACTCCCTCCACTCTCTGTCTTCCTTTTATGCCGCCCAAAACAGGTACTGCAAACCCTCCACTGTGAACCTCAGGAGGTTCCCAGGAGATTGATATATTGCGAAGTGTAGACACATTAAATAAACGGGGATTCTGTGCCAATCTTTCCTTTGGCTTTGCTCCAATGCATATTAGAAAATACATGCCCCAAAATATGAAAGCCATATATCAACATGTGTTTCTCTAATCTGCCCCCATACAAAATAATGGGTGCTTGGCAGAGATTCTACATAACTTGCAAGCCTGCAGGCCATTGGTCCAGAGCAGTGTAAGTACTTCAGGAAATGGAGACTTAAGATTGGGCATTGGAGGAACTGTGGCTGCAGCTTCTCAGAGGGAATCATGGGATGGTTTTGACAGGTTTGCAAGTCTCAGAACTGCAGGTTTGCATTTATAGTGGCAATACCTTTACAGATGATATATGTTGGCTTTGAATGTGTAATGACTGTATTAGATGTGTTGCTGTTTTTAAGATTTAATTATTGCCATGTAAAGGATTTGTGTAAACCATGTTAAGATTCCGGGTTTTAGGTTAGTTATTGTTGTAACATTGCTGTCTGTATTTATCCATATTTATTTTTTCGGTCTTTCATCAGTATGTATCCACATTTTTTCCGCATTTGTTTTTTTCCTCTAGTATTTTACCACGCCTAACAAAATACAAAATGTAGTGCTTAGATGTTTGTAATCGGACACGCAGAGAGCTCGAATCTTGCACATGAAACTAAAATCTATCTTCAATTTAAATCCAAACCACTGAAGAGCTGGGCAACACATCTGTCACACTTTAAACAACTTCAAAGACACATTCATTAAGTGTGAAGCCTCTCAGTTGTGTTACTGGGCTGAGCCACTGCACTAAAAGTGACAGAGAACCTGTAGAGGTAAGAAAGAGACCTGAGTTTACACTTTTTTCTGTTGCTTACAAATAAACACTGAAAAGAAACTGAGTGCTCCCCAGAGGCATTGTTGTGAAGAAAGCAGGCGGCAGTAGCTTCCCTTTCAAGGCGGCCCAACTTTGGAACTCCCTAGCCACCATCTTAAGAACCGACCAATCCTTCTACAAATTTAGGAAGAGCATCAAACTTTGGCTCACCTCCAAAGAACGCCCACCCTGTTAGGTGTCCACAACTAGAAAGATAACTTCAGTCCCATTTCTGTATCGATGTATATTACTGTGGTAATAAGACCCGAGGCGGCGGGCCAATACCACCCCAGGTATTGCCCCTGGGGCCCCTAGTTACAGTCCCGAGCATAGCAAGGGCCTTAACAAGGTCCCGGGGGCATTACCGTGGACGGTATTAGCCCGCCGCAGAGGGTCTTATAGCCATTTGTACCCCGGCCTATTAGACCAGGGTACTAATGCCATTTTTTTCTGTTTCGAAACGATACTGTGTTTCGAAACAGAAAAAAAAAAGTCAAATAAAATGCCCCCCGGGACAGGGGAAAATTTAGTCCTTTTTCTCTTGCCATGGCGGCCATCGGGAGCGGACGCACTGGGAACAGAAGAATTCCAAGCGCGTTCACTCCTGAGAAAAAGAAAAAAGAAGGTAAGTGGGGTTGGGAGGACGTGGAGGGGATAGTTTGCAGGGGAGGGGGGGGTACAGGGGAAAAATACGTACCTGAGTCCCCAGCGGGGGACGAAGGCAGCCTCCAGCCTTGGGGAGGTTCGGAGCGGGGATTGCCCCGTTTCGAGCCTCCTCATTGGCTAAGGGGCCATGCCTCCCTACGGGAACAAAGTCAGGCACGCTCGTACATCCACGGGAACACCATGTGGTATGGCTCGGAAAAGAGCCAATCCACATGTAGTATTTCCCATGGACAGCGCGTGCCAGATACTAATGTCCATTAACTGTCAACAACTGCTCTTGCCATGTATTTTATTGCATTGTATTGTATTATAACCTGTAAACCTTTGCATTATACTGTATTGTATTATATCCTATAATATGCTTGTATTGTAACTAAGAAACCGCATATTCTTGTAATGCGTCCAGATACCTACGGGTGAGGAGTGCTTTATAAATAAATAAACAAACAAACAAACAGAAATCAGTTCAATTGGAAAACACTGAACATTAACTATCTATCTATATTTAAAAAAAGTGAACATTTGTGGGTGGCTGGGTTTGTATCAAAGCGTTGTTCCTTGTACATTTCCGCACCGTTTCAACAATCTGCATCAAATGTTGCAGTTACCTGTTAGGACCCTCCTAAGCATATTCTGACTATATACCCCGACCCATTTCCCTGATGTCAGAACAGGTCAAAATGTGTTTGTGGGCTTGTGGCTTGGCGAATCGTTCTTCCTTGTACAATTCCATACTGTTTCACCAGTCTGCACCAGATTTTGCATATTTACCTGTTAGGACCCTCCAGACATTACTGGCTACATGACATTTGGACACCCCACCTCTTTCCCTGGATTCCAGCACCTTCACAAATGAGGCGGTTTGCCTGAAATCGCTGAAACGTCAGTGCAGTCGTTGAAGGATCGGTCTCAATATGGTGAACAAAACTCAGTTTGAAGACCCTAGGATACATGGTTTGCGAGATGTTTGCACCACAATGCACCTCAACAAACTGCACCACGCCAGGGTGAGGCGACAGGTGGGAGAGAGCACAGAAAGTCAGAGTGTAAAACTGCACACCAACTCTCACCTCCCCTCAACATCTTCTGTGGGGTATGTCAGTCAGCCACACACACCCTTTCTCAGTGCATTTTCCTTTAGGGTGCAAAGCATATCAAGCGATAAGAAAATTCAAACAGCGACCTACAGGATCATTGATTTTCACCAGTTGATGAGAGTGTTGTCATGTCTGTCTACAGCTACAGAACCAGTTTGGAGAACGGGTACTTTAGCTAGTTTAATAAAATGTAAAAAGTTGAGACACGCAGGTCAGCATCTCATCGGTAGACAGAGATTATCAACCACATCACACTCTTGTGTACCAACTCCATTAAAAAATACTGAGATGCGAACATTTCTTCTGATTTTGCAAAGTTCCTGACTTCACATGTGGATGAAGTTGGACATTTTTTGCACCTGCACCACTAGGAATGATTTTTTTTGCCTACACCAGTTCCTGTCAATTTCCTTTGTGGATCAAAATCATAGAACACAAGTTTGTGCTTGAAGTGGTTCAGAGAAATGCAGATGTGCTGAGATGTCGGGAAACAACTAATTTGTAAAAGCGTATTCCTTGCTAAGGAATAGTCACCAGACCATTAAGAACAAACACAACCACATTTGCAAACTTTATCATTGGCTAAATTACATTTAGCAGGAAACAACATTTGCAGACGTTTACTCACAAACAGTGCTCACGACGTAGGACAAAACAGTAATCTATGGGGAGCAAGATAAGTGCCAAATCTGTTTCTCAAATAACTTTTAACCTACGTTTAAAAAGTAAGCTCTAAACACTAAACTGCAAACTATAACTCTAAACATTTAGCATTCTAAACTGCAAGCACTTTAAACTTAAGGTTGGCAGTGCTGGAAAAAAGTGGCAGTAACTCCATTACCGCCACTATTCTTGCGCTGCCAAATTAGAATTTTTGGCAGATTTACAGCTGGTGGCATGACTGTGCGGTAAATCCAATGATTTTCTGAGAAAAAGTGGAGGATTCACCTCAAGCTAGTTGATAGAGGTAAATCCTCCACTTAACCTGCAAAAATCAGCAGATTTACCACACGGTAATTCCGTCAGTGGTAAATCTGCCAAAAATTCCCATGGAAGTCCTGTGGACACAGAAAATCGGGAATTGCCACCACTTGTAACTCCACAGGACCAAGTGGCGGTAACGGTATTTCAGTGGATATACCACCAAACTTACTCTGAATAACTGCAAGCTCTAAACTTACTTAAAACTCGGATTAACTGTAAACGCTAAACTATAAAAAAAAAAAACGGATCTATGATTTATACTAAACACCGCAAATACCTGTTTCTTTTCACATTTGGTAATAGGGAGCAGCAACCGGGAACTGCCAGTAGCCCGTGGAGGTCCCTGCACCAGAGGAAGTTTGCAGGGGGTGGACACCCTACCTTAAGAACTGACAGAAGCCTGTGCAGGAAAGTTAATGGGAAGTTCTGCACACTCTAAATCCTGCTGGACCATATGCAGCAAAGCTGTCAAGACTCTACTCTTCACCTAATCCTGACTATGTGCTATCTGTATACAACGCTAACAATATGCCTGCCTTTAATATCTGTAATGTGTGTGTTAAGTTTGCATTGATTCCAAATGCCATTCACATGCCTCATGGAACAGCGCATTGATGCCTAAGGGCTGTTTGTGCGCTCTATACATTTAAATAAATAAATAAAGTGAACGATTGGCCTCTTTGAGGAGATGCTCGAATGGGCCTTAATCAGGGGTGTCCTTTTAAAAAATGTCAATTTCCCTTGTTCCATTTTTTCATTCATTTCATTGTGTCTTTTTTTTTATGGGTTATATACAGTGCTGGACTCTGGTGCTTGCATTTTTCTTTGTCATGTGTCTTTCTTCTGTGAGGCCGGTGCTTTGTTTGTGATACTGCAGCTCACTGTAGCCCCTAGACCAGTGTTGCAGTGAGTGGTGTCAGGATGTGTGGGTGACATCGGGCCTACATCAGGGGGGCTACTGGTATGTAGTAGTCATGTGTGGTGGTCATTTCCCCTATAGCTCTTAAAGGCTGATATTTCCCTTTACTGGTGAGTGATTACATTGCATTTCCATTTTCACAAATCAATGGGTAAATTTCTTGAAATACTTACCTTGAGGCAAAGTTCAGGGTGCATATACATAACAAATGGAGTCCAATGATCCGAATATAGAACATATCTGTTCAACAGTGGAGTGGAGTCCTGGAATCTTTCTTTTGAAGGAATACATTTACTACACCTTCAAAAGTAACTCCTCTTTTGCTGTTGCGCTGTGCAATGTGAGTAGTAAATCTCTGTGTGCAAAAGTGCTGCAGCAGATCCAATCATTAGTAGTCGATGATGGTGTCACGCCCTTCATTGAGTCAGCAATAGGAGCATGTTCAGAGTCTCCCAGAAGTGCTTGTCCCAAAACTCCACCACCTAAAGCTGTACATGTGCGCGGCGGGAAACGTTGAGTCTTCTTCAGGATGGCTAGGATCCCTATATTTTAGGCTAATTGGCTTGTCCTTCTGTCTCTGATGGCTCCTGATGCAGAAGTGAAAGAAGATGGCATTTCTCCAATTCCTTTGCTGGGAACATTCAAGTGGACCTCTGCATCTCATGCGCTGCAATTCAAACCAGGGTCTATGTTTTGTATATTACAATGCCACCGTCAGGAAACAAGCAGACAATCCACATCTGTGTTGTGAGTTTGAAATTGCAGCACCGATTACCTCCTTGGAGTAAACTATATTTGTGCTGGTCCTGGCATTTGGTTCTAAGTGCTAGTGTTTGCTGTTATTCAGAGACAACATCTTCACGTATTCCCATCCACCTTGTTCCATTGTGGTCTTTGAGCATCTGAATAACAGGTGTCAATTCAAGGATTGGAGTGTTATCATTACGGAAAGACTCCAGCATCTTCAAAAGGCACTAGACGCTGTATGAGCTGTCTCTCACGAGACCCCATTTCCTAGGAGTCAAACATGGATGACCCTTCTTCAGCTTCAGGCTGTATCTCAGG
Source organism: Ambystoma mexicanum (assembly GCF_040938575.1). Classification (NCBI taxonomy): domain Eukaryota; kingdom Metazoa; phylum Chordata; class Amphibia; order Caudata; family Ambystomatidae; genus Ambystoma; species Ambystoma mexicanum. The sequence continues at coordinate 1,067,040,308 of NC_090941.1, forward strand.
CTCTTTGATAGCTTTCTGATGTTCAGAGAGATTTTGTAGTGTGTATAGAATTGAATTCCTCTCAATGAAATCCTCCTCTATGAGACTGAGGTGGAGAAGGCCATTGTGGTTTTCATTCTTTTCCACATCTTTCGAGGTTTAACAGAATGGCTGAAATGTCCATACATTTCGAAACATATGGCCATTACGAGAGCAAACTCTTTGTTTTTGCAGGCATTTCTGTACAATGAGATTCAAGCAGCAGCAAATCGGGGAACATGATACAAGTTCCCATTTGTCGTTGCGCATAAAATGTCTCTTCCGTTGTCACTGACAAGAAAACTAACAGTCACTCCTTTTGGCTTAAGCAATCCCAACCGCTTAGTTTTGAGTACTGCAGGAGTGTTTGCTGCTGTGTTTGCCTCCAATATAAACAACACCGAGGGCAACTCACCCTTTTTAGTACTGAGGGACAAGCGGTACTACATCCACTTAAAATACTCATCTACCCCTAACTAGCAACCACAGAGGTTGCCACATCTCAATGTTTGATGGTATTTGATTATTTTCCTTTTTCTGACGTTCACTTCATTTCTCGATCTCAGCAAAATGCTAAAGAAAACAGCAAATATGCTATCCGCAAGCCCCAAATCTTCACCAATAATCCTTCCTCACCCTGCCCACATGCTCCCTGTCCTCAAGACTCCCTAATTTACATCCCATATAGGATTTTAGGCCACTTTGCAATGTCGATTCAGATCTTGATTCTCGAATCCTATAATGGCCGACGTTCAGAGCTGAAAAAGCTTGGTGACAGCAATGCACCATGGGAGATATTACACACTTTTTGGCTGCAGGGGTACCCCACTCTGCACCATATTTAAAAATGGTGCAAAGAAATGATTTTGAATGCTTCACGCCCAACTTGTTTCTTATTTGGCTCACATCTGTACGCACCCTTTTTTGACCATTTATATCTTTTGAACTGTGACATGGATTTGCAATAAAATTTCCAATATTTGGGGTCGGCCCCTCATATATAGGACACCGTGCTTGTCTATCCTACGGCTTAACAGTTATTAAACATTTAACCATAGAATCTTCTCTTTTCCTATGTATGATATGCTGTATCTTAATGTTTTGTGATTTTGTGAAGGGGGTGCATAGTTATGTGAGGGCACGGACGCCATTTTACCAAAATGCCAGAGGTAGCAGAAGTAACATCACATGACACTTGACCTACGATAACATCACATGGAGTGATTTATTTGACCCCACCCTGAAGTGACATCACGGGAAGCAATGGAACATGACCTTTCACACCTTGACAAAACAGGAAGTGGCATTGTTCCTAAGTACACTACGAAAAATATGGATATGATTTCACTGTACTGTGACATACATTTCATACAAGAATGGATCACTGTATTTTTCGTTAATATCAGTGTGTATAGGCCCATATTACCAAGAATGCAAGCAGACGTCCAAACCAAATGATAATGATGGGTTATTTTTTAGCAAACACTTTATATAGAACAAATATACCTTCAATATGACCGAACCTGTGTTGACACTCATTTATCAATCTCAGAAAGATGAAAGACTGAGTTGGCCTTGCCGGGTTTTGAACCTGCAACCTGCAGATCACATACACCTTGCAGCAGTGAGTGCTCAACCCACTGAGCTATCTTACCAGCTATAGTCATCTTACTGGCTATAGTAAAATGAACAATTACATGTCTGAATGTTCTCAAAGTCAGAAATCAAATTACACTCTGTAGTGGATGTAATTAAACTGGTTACTGAGATTTAACAGCAGGCCAGTTCATCTGCAGGTCTGTTGCAATGTTGGCCACATGTCAAGTCTGCGTGGATCTACTTTTCAGGCTTCAAAGATTGGCAAAGTACATGCCATTGGTAGGGTTCATAACTGTGTATTAAAGAATGTAGAGTAGCGCTGGGAAAGCAGCGCACTCATACGGCATCCCGTACTCTGGGCACTCATTACCTCATACATGCAAACAAACTTCCTGAATAGCACGTTTCCGTACATTTCTTCGAATCAGATTTCCTCGAATACGTTTTCTTCAAATCCGACTCACCCTAGATATGCTTTTTATTCTAATTCATAATTCCCCGTGATCGATACTTCTTTAGTCAATTGAACGATCTAGAAATCTGTTTACATTAAAATAATGTTCTTACAGCACATTTTCTAAAATCGAAGCCAAACAGTTCTGTCTTATTCTCTGAGATGCTTGTAAAGTTGAAACTGAATGGAATGCAATCAATGAGTCAATCCACAAACATAACTATTGTTCCTTCGACACCCCTTAATTAATGCACATGAACTAAAAGGAGCAAGCATATTTTCTATTACAGTGAGTGGGACAAATTAACAGGAAATGCTCACCCCTCAGAAGTCATATCAGTGCAGTGGTATTTGCCAGACAGCTTTAGGTGGCATTCAGATGCAACCAAAAGCTAAGGGAGCTGCTCAGCACCAGCCACTCTGAGCACGCTCAGCACACTCAGCACTCCAGCACACCCACAGCTCTGCAACAGGCTGGGGACAAGGGGGTGGTGCCAACCTGGCCGCCATCCTTAGTAGAACAAATAATGGGAAGGCCTCAGCCACAGTCCTGGTCCAGTGTTACAGCTACCCAAAGTGTGGTGGTGGCGTGTCCCAGATTCACACACCTGTTTGGTCACATCCCATCTCACTTGCATTTTTTAAGAGCCAAAAACGTTGCGCCATGAACCAAGGTGCAGAAGCCGGAAGGAATTCGAAATATTGCTTTAAAAACAAGCTGAACCACCTGCAAGGCCTAGTTTAATTTAGCACTGATGTAAGCATTTGCGAAGATATCGCTTTTTCGGAAATGTTTACGTGTCCATTTTCAAATAATTCTCCTATTCGATGAATTATTTTCAGGGAAATCACATGCAACCTGAACAGCATGCCAGGGAAATAGGACAGTTAGACACATTACAACAAAGCATTTATTGTGGCTCAATGAAATCAATGGTCACTTGATGTGCTATGGTGAAACATTTCTACACTGTACACAAGTTTTTAGGCCCAAAGATTTTGTCAAATGACCGAGGACACCGAGATGGAATGTCTTGTGATGATCGTAACAGAGACAACGCAGAAAAAAAACGCGCTATAACTGCAACTTGAGAAAAACAAAATACATAGTCCGAAATGGATGCTTATTCTACTCTAAATGCTGTTTGAAAGTTTTTGTCTGCATTGTGAATTTAAGGTGTTTAAGAACAGAATAAATCAGTGACTCACCCCCTGAAGTGTGCTGAATTAAACCTTTAATGAGTCTAGCAATTGTTGTGTAGAATTCCAGAAAGACGAGTTATTTGTTATTCCTATACTTTCTTTTTTACGGTCACTGCTCAAAGTGGTACAGTTGTCAAGACCCAGTTGTTTCAAAGAGGCCTGAACAAGAAAGCCACCCACTCCAGAAACAAAGAGCCACATGGCACTGGCCATAGCCCAGGAGCTTTAAAAAAAAAAAAAATGTTCGGTGTTTTACATCTTTTTAGGGGTACCATGGGAGACCACAGGGGTAGTGAGGGAGACCTCAGGGGTTGCAGCTGCGACCCCTGTTAACGCCCAAATTTACGAGGCTCCTAAAATGTTTAAAATCCAGATAGACAAGAATGGAACATTTTTTTGCTCACGCCTACAGACCAAACTGCTGGACGTATTTGCACCAAAATTGGTACAAGCCCACGTTCCAAGCCATTGTTTTTTTCACCACCTGCTTACAGTATTTTGGTGAAGGCGGGTACTGCTGTTGCATTCTCTCCTTCTCTTTGACTCCTGCAGGCCGCCATGGAAAGGGAAGAGATGGCTCCATGGTGGCCATCTGGGAAAAGGATTTTCCTTCCCATGTGCGGTGTCCCGTTGTAGGAAGGAAAAGCCTTTTTTTTGTGCACCCCGGATTACCGCTGTTAACAAGGAAAGGAAATTACTGACAGGCCCATTGGTCAGTACTCACCCTCGAAAACTAGTAATGCATGATAGCTGCACCCTGTGAGGACAATGTGCAGGATTCACATACTCCAGCAAGCTTCAATAATCAGGACTCAGTTAATTGGCAAAGGGAAGTCCGTTTAATGATACATACATCAGCAGATGGGAATCAGCAGCATCACAAACACCTGCCTCACCCCGGCTTCCTCGAACTTTAGTCAAAAAGCCTCTTTAATGGGCAAAATTCGTCATCATTGATGTCTAATTCTACAAAAAATCATCATGCAATATAATTGGTTGGGAAAGGTAACTTAAGTATGGGTGCTATATCTGTATATGGAAATAACGCAAGTGGATTGGATAACTCTTATCGGGTGGGAGTCTACGCCCTTCCCTCTACAACACACGTGATTGACGTCACTACAAATACGACGTCTCATTGGTTACAGTGTCTATAGGACCCTAGATTACTTGGTCCCTTGTGATTGGGCAAGTTACACCCCTACACATAAATCTCCATTTTAATTAGCAGTATGCAGAGTGGACACCCAGGTGCTTAGTGTCCCAAGATTCACCCTTCCTCCCTTCCATCAATCAGTGTTTTAGGGCTATGTGTCGATAGTTGGCTGGATATGGCCTCGGATCTGTAGTCTCTTATCAGGAAAAGTTATGGCACCCTCGGGTTCTGGATGACATCAGGCGTGGTACATCTTCATGCCTGTCTGGTCACGTGCTGGTCCACCGTGAATCTGCTTCAGTTTCCAACCTTTTGTGCATTTAATTCTTTGTGCGCTTGGCCACCTGCATGGGCCTCTCTTATCTTGACCTTCACGGGCAGCTGGTATACTCTGTAGTTGGAGTCTCATGAGCTCATGCTCACCTCCCCTTCTCTGGTTGACCTCGATCTCCCCGGCATAAGCCTCTCTTTGTTGTGTTTCGATTCCGCTCCTTCTCTGGTCTTTGCTGGGTTTCGAAACTCAGCCTGTCAGGACTTTGGCCGCCTGGGTACATTTCTGCTTTCACAAAATGGAGTCGCACGTGCACATTGTGCAGTATTGAGGTAGATATATGGTTGCCACTTGCCGCTCTATTCTTCTACTGAGCATTGGAGGCAGTATCGATTTCTTAGCATCTTGCGTTTCGATCTTATTTACACACATTCAACAGGGCGGTTGCTTCCATCTTGTCTCATGGCACCATTCTTTTACGTTTTAACAGTGTCTCTCCGCTGCATCCATTATAATTATCCTTGCAGTTACTAGTACTGGCATACGTGCTTTCAGTAGCCAATTCCGTTTGTTCTCGGGACTGCTCGGGCCCTTGAGTTATTTCCATTGGCCTTCTATTAATGCTTTAGGGGTCTCCTCGTGGACAGTGTGCAGGTATTCCTCACTTCGCATCAGCGGCTGGTACGGCGGTCTGATATGGTACCGTGCTGCCCAGGGTTGTCGTGTTATGGCTGTTTCAACCGGTACTGATCTCCTTATGTACACGGGGCAGAGTCCCAGTGCAGCTCTCTGTTGGTTCATTTGCTCCTCATACGTTGCGTACCTTGGTGAGTACCTTACTGGCAACTCGCAATGGGGGCAGGGGTGCAGGTCATATCTGGGACCTCCTCTACACTCCCCCCTCTGGTCGGTTCATCGACCACTTCTGCTTCTTCCTTTATATTCATTTTCTTTGATTCCTCAGATTCTTCCTCATCGTCTCCTGGGTTTACACAAGAAGGCGTGAAAGTATGCACTTTTGGTGTCCATATCTTTATCACCCCTTTCAAGATACCTGCTGTTCTCACATGCTCATCTTTGTTCCAGGTCATCAACAGGACCATTTGGACTGCAATAAATCCATTTGCCTTCATATCTTCTTCGTTTCTTGGGATAAGTGAATTTTGTTCCTTCTGGTGCAAATTCACTGGCCTTCACAAAGTCCTTTATCTCCTCATCTGTCAGGTCTCTGGGCTTCCAGCCTGGCTCGACATCGACCATGATTTTCATGCCTATGACCCTCTTTGCCGTTTTATGGCATTGTGTGATGATTATCTTGATTACACAGAATCCTAGCAGCACCATTGCTAGCAAGGCTCCCAGAAACTTGAATATATCAGCCATCCACTGTGGGACCCATGAGAATAGGTTCCCAAACCAGCTGTCGTCGTCCACTTCATCTGTCTCATCGGTCATCTGGTTTTTCACGGTTGTTAACATGTCTATGGCCTCTGTGAGGGTTCCATTTTCTTCGTCGTGTGATGGTATAAATGTGCAACATGATTCTCCAATTTTTGCGCAAACGCCTCCATCCATTGCAGTGATCATGTCAAGTACATATCTGTTCTGGAAGTTCATCAGTCTGATTGCTCTCAGTTCTTCCTTGATTGCGCTGAACCCTTTTATGGTGGTATTGATGGTCTGCAGTAACTCCCAACTCGTTATCTGCAACCACTTGGTATTTGCACCAACCTGGATGTGCGGCAAAAGTATTGTTGTAAATACATATGAAGTTAGGCTAAACAGCCTGTGCTCCTAGGGAATGGCGTCATCTGATTTGGCAGAGAAGTAATTCGCTCTCTTCATCCTTGGCATTAGTTCCACAGATCTCCTTTTCCTCAGGTGAGCGTCTGCTTTTGGGAAAACTGTCCAAATTCAGTTAATTTTTTGGGATCACTAGTGCAGGAACGTGGACGTTCACCAGTGTGCATACGCCTAACCAGTTCGTCGGTAGTCTTATGTAGGCTTTGGATCCACATGCCCAATAGTGGTCCATCAGGACTGCGGTCCCTTGCAAAATCCCTGGGGCTTTGTATATTCGCCCGCAGTTTTGATTCTCCCCCATTTTCCTCGTGCCATTACTTCTAAAGCACAGTTTTGGGTTTTCCAGCGATACTATTTGCAGGGGGCCCCCATGTCTTTGACCCAAGTTAACAGCTTTACCAATTTTGGCCAGAGTGGTTTACATAGTCTTTGAGAGTTTTCTATGGCTTCTTGGCAGGCTCCAAGGACCATCCAAGCTCGGCAGATTACAACACCTTCTTCCCAACCGTAGGGGAAACTACTGATCCCCAGATCTGCATTTGGCCTCGGTTCTTCCATATTTGAGCTTCTTCTGCTGTTTTTCCTTGGACATTCAGTCTTGAGTTTATTTCCCACCTTATTCCTAATCCTTTGACGTCAGGGTTCTCATATCTAATCACATGATTCTTGGTGTGCTCCCTGTTTCTTGTTTTGATGCCCTGGACATATCCGTCTTCATCATGGTAGTCCTTTTTGTTGGCCCATATCAATGAGGCGTCTCTCCCTATGAATTGTCCTCTGGTGTTGCACATTGCCACATATGACATGCAGTGTGCTGTGGGGACATCTATTTCTACAGCCACAAAGATTTTGAACTTGCCCATGCTGTACGGCAGAAGTGCACAGATGAAACATTCTCCTTCTGATTGTCTTCATACAACTTCCTTCATGTACTGGTACCCTATGTTGTTTCCAAGATGGGCCGTGCTGTCCAAGTAATCGTTTAACTCGTTATCGGTTTCGTATGGACTTCTCTTGATCCTTAGCGTTTTTCTGTAGTTGGCTAGCACTATGTCTCTGAATGCGTCAGTACTGCTCTTTCGTTCAGGCAGACTCTCAGGTGTTATCCTTGGAAGGGCAGGTTTAATTTCCTGTCCTGCAGTAATAGGGGGAGGTTTTGCGCTTCTTTTCCTTCCCTCCTGCATTCTTTTGTAGACCTCCTCCCACCACATGTGACTTATCATCCTTCCAACACGTGGCTGTGTCGTAGGCTCGGCAGTTACCTCTGGCTTTGGAGCTAGTGTACTCGCTATCACAGTTGTGGTGGTTGTCTTGCTTAGCTCCTCATGTAGCTTCTTTGCTCTAAGTATGAGTGGAAACACATACTCAACTACCACATGTGTTTTCTCAGTGAGTTCTTTCGTTGCTTCCTCTGTTCTATTGAGTGATTTTGCTATTTCACTTCGGTCTGGTTTCTCACGTTGCTCCCTGCTTTCTGGAGCTGCTTGTTCCACATGTGATTTCTCTCTTTCAGTTGGATTGGCCTGCGGTTTCGTAGCCATTGACACTCACCCTTGTTCGTGTGCACTCAGTGTATGGGTGCATGCCGTGGCAGTGCTATGTTATCATTCATTCCGTGCTGACCCTGTCTCCAGTCTTTCTCACCATTCATTACTTCAAGTGTATACGTATTACAGCTAATTACATTCAACTGTAACTCGTTTGCTTTATCATCAGTTGTTCTTGGAACAGGTGATGATAGTCTCTGAGTATGGAGTACAGTTCCTTGGCTAGACTATGGAAAAAGGTTAGACTATTGTTTTCAGCACATCATAATTATCCTGTATTTGTATGGCCAACGTATTCCCAGGGCACTATTCCAACTTGCCTTTGCCCTGGGGACATACAGGACTTTGTTTGCAGTGACACCATGAAATGATGGATTTGTTAAACATCACGCAAAATAAACTATTGAAAAAATAAAAATAAAAGTGAACATATGAGAAGGTAGGAAAAAATAAGAAAAAGGTTGAAAAAGGTAAACACGGCAGTGAAGTTCATATCTCTGTTCCTTTCACTTGGTCTTTCGAGGTCGAGTTGGTGAACAGTCTCTCTCTCCCCCATTTACTCCACTGCGGAACGATAATGCAAAATAGAAAAAGTAAGATAAAAGAGGAAAAGAAGTTTAAGATGTCGTTGTTTTTGTTTCCGCCTTTTCGGTCCATTCTACGTTGGAAGCACGAAGAACTGTGTCTTTGTTTCCTTGCTCTGTCCCCGGTTGGCGGATGATGGACAGTTTTATCTTGGATCTCCCCCTTCTACGGCTCTTCTTAGCAGTGGATGTCCATAATTGCTTCTTAGTTGTGATGCAATAGCCCTCAGGAGCCGATTCAATTGGGCATTTTTTGCTGGATCATTAAGAAAAGCGGCACATCAATGTTGTGGGGTCTGCCCACTAGTTCTGGAAAGTTTTCAATGAAATGAAAGAAAACACAAAACGCATACCGACTGTCTTCAGGTGTTAATGACATTTGCTCTGACTCTTTGGCTCTTAGGTCACAGGCCTTTCATGCAGTGTGATCAGTCCTTGCCTCCTCGATCTGTCCCTCGCCGAATAGTCTCACAGGAATCTCCTTAGGAATTCTCGCTGGAAGTTGGACAGTTCCACTTGGAGCATAATGCCATGGAGAAGGGTCTTCATGTGTGGGAAGTTGGCCGGATCTCTAAGGAAGGTTGCAACTTCGACATCAGCAGGCCTTCCCACCATTTCTGGATAGTCTGTGACTAGCCTGATCAGGACATTGTGGGCTAGCTGCGTGTCTGCAGGGTACAAGGACATTTGCTTTGTTTTGCTGGGTCCCGATCACAAGTCTTTTTGTTGTCGCAAACAGGTCTTGCACTTTCCTGCTGCGTGGTCTGCTACCACATTGTTCAGTTTACTCCATATTTGATTCAGGATGTGATTATTTTGGGGATCTCTGATGAAGGTCAGGGTATCTCTGGTCCTCCCGACAAGTTCTGGGCAAACCTCAATGATTCGAAAGAATAAAATGTAGGTAACTTCGTCAATAACTGCTTGAGGCGGGAGCATTAGTCTTTTGTTCACTGTGCCCGGCAACTTGGCGAAGTCCTCTGCGAGCGATGACAGTCAGTATTTGCCTGATTACCTTCTTATTTTCTGGATCTTGAATATATTCTGTGACACTGGTTTCTCTCCCCATTAGTGACGGATAGGACAGTACTACTAGCTGAAAATAGGGGAGCACATCCCACTTGAGACTTCTGCTGGGGTGAATCATATGTCCGTGAACAAAGTCTTGATACTGGATGCTTCCGGATACCAGTTTTAGTTTACAAAAGTGTCCTGTTTTTACAGTTTATCAGAATCTGAGAGTCTGTGTTCAATGCTTTGTGGCTCAGCGTGATCAAGCTACTAGTGTCACCGCGGGTTCAGAGTATGCGGGTTTCTTCTTTTCGCTTGCACTTCAGCTGCACAGTACATGTTTGAAAGTCCTGTATCTCATTCAGTGCCTGGAGGAAAAGTTTAGTGTACAGCCACAATTTTCACAGTGAGTTCCTTAGTTTGTGTTTTCTGCTCGTGCGTCCTTCTTCCTCGTCATAGACCTTGTCTGCATGTGCTGTGGTCCTTTCCTGTTGTCTGTGGGTTTCCTGGCAGTAGATGCAGTAGGAGTGCTCTCTCCTATAAAGGGTTTCTTGTCCTTCAGGAAGATCCAGGCTCTTCTGCCCACAAGCTTAACAGCGGACGGGGTGCAGTCCTCTACGATGAAGGGGCCATTAAACCTCAGCTTGTCCCATTTCTTTCTCGTAATGTTTTTTACCAGAACTCTGTCTTCAGGGAAGACAAGGGGTGCGCCAAGGCTGATAGCTGCGCTTGCATCAGCACTATCTGCAGTGGTTCGTGCTGTGCTGTCCCCTTTCCGCTGTTGCTGCAGCTGGCCTGAAATGACAGTGGTACTGGATGTGAGACAGTCCAGGTAAGCTTTCATCTCTTCTCCCAGAACCTCCCTAGTCTACTGGGCATCATATCTAGCTCTGTCTCGGGGGGTAAGGGGAGTCCTCACCTTCTCCCAGTAACTATTTAGTGTGGCGTAAGATGATGGTTGGAGCCTGGTTGGTTCCGAAGAGCATACAGTGCCAGTGGTAGACAGTGCACCCATCCCTTTCTTAATGTGAGTTTCAACTTGGCTATCCTTTCCTTAAGCAAGCTGTTGATCTGTTAACATGTCCCATTTCCCTCTTGGTGATACGCCGTCGAGTGCTTCATACCAAGCAACAAGCTAGTCTGTTCGACCACTGCGTTCACAAAATGAGGACCATTGTCTCATAACCTCACACACCCCCCATCTAGGGAAGACCTCCCTCACCAGGAATTTAGCAGCACAGGCGGGATCGGGGTGTGTACAGGGACCTGCTTCCACCCATCTGGAAAAGGGACACACAACCACAATTAAATACCTGTACCCATTACACACCTGAATCATATCGACATAATCGATATGCAGGTGCCGGAAAGGTCCACTTGGTCTGGGGATGACTCCACTCACTACTTTTAAAGTGTGCCCAGTGGTGAATTGTTGGCAGACAATGCAATTTACCATAAAGAATGCAACATGCTCTGCTAAATTCGCTGTAAACCAGTCTTCGACAAGCATTGCAGTAAGATTTTCTCTTGTCATGTGAATGGGGTAATGAAGCTGTTCTAGCACTACTTTTAGAAGGGCGAAAGGCATTACTGCTTTACCAGTGCTGTCTTGCCTCCACAATCCGTCTGAGGGGTTTAAAGAACACCCTCAACGCTTCCACAGATTTTTCTCCTCCTGAGGGGCCTCCCCCTGGAGCTCCATTAACTGAGACTGCCCCATATTACTAAAGGCTTCTGGTGTGGCTCACGCCACCATCATACTTTAATGGATACGTGCCACATGTCCATGATTGTTTCAGCTTTGGATGCCATGAGCTTGGCTTCTGTGTCCGCTTCATGGTTTCCACATGACACAAAATGTGTCCCTTTGGTATGAGCAGCGCATTTTACGACCGCTATGCCCACTGGGAGCTGTAGTGCTTTCATCAGCCTGTCCAGTAAGGCCGCGTGCTGCACTGGCGTGCCGTCCGCTCGGAGGTGGCTCCTCCTTTTCCAGCGTCCCAGTCCTGCGTGCACTGTTGACGTCACATAGGCGGAGTCACTGTATACTGTAACTTCCTGGTCCGCGTGATTCTCAATGGCGAGTATCAATGCCACTAGTTCTGCAGCCTGTGCCGAATAGTGAGATGGTATTTGTGCACTGACAAGTACTTGGAACTCTCCATTCACCATGTGTTTGATCACCGCCACGCCTGTATACCTTTGCCAGTCATCTTGGTCAATTCTCGATGACCCGTCAATAAAGACGATCTCTCCACTTGGCAGGGCATTTTCCTTCACCCTGGGGATCTCATCATAGTATTATTCATAGTTCGCACAGTCATGCACAGGTTCTCCCTCTGTGACTGGCTCAGCAATAAACATAGCAGGATTCACCGTTTTGCATCGCACTATTTTGATTGATGGATTGGAGATAATCACTTCGTAGGCTGATGCTCTCTGAGAAGTCAGCATACCCTTTGGCTTCTCTAGAATGGCGAATAATGAGTGCTCAACATATAGGGTCATGGAGCACCCCATCACAATGGACAACGCCTTCTCAATGGCGAACGCGGCGGCAGCTAAATTTTGTTCGCACGGGAAATGGCCTTTCATGACCTGGTCCAAACTTCCACTGTAATATGCTAGGGGTTTATATTCCAGTGAGGTTCGCTGCGCGAGTACTGCCATCATAAAATTGCCATCAGCATGAGAAAACAGATAGAATTCCTCAGCATAATTAAGAATTCCGAGGACTGGGGCCTTACAAATTGCCCCCTTGAGTTCTGTAAACCCTTTCTCCGTCGCTTCATTCGATTCAATTTCTTCTCTTGTCGCCTGGGCCTTTTTAAGGGCCTGCAACAAGGGCTTGGTATACGAGCTGTAGTCAAAGATCCATGCTCTGACATAGTTGCACAGGCCTAGGAAGCTTGGAATTTGCTTTACTGTGCGCGGCTTGGCCATGTTCATGATAGCTTCAGCCCTTTCTGGGGTTACCTTTTTCCCCTCATGTGAGATCAGTTGCCCTATGTACAACACCTCCTGTTGGCAGTACTGCAACTTGTCCTTGTCCACTTTGTACCCCTTCTCCGCCAATATAGTTAATAGCTGGACGGAGTCGTGTCAGCATTGCTCTTCAGTGATGCTGCAGATTAGGATGTCATCTACATTATGCAAAAACAACACTGTCCACAGCAATATTGCCTAGTTCCATTTGCAGGACTCTGTTGAAAATGGATGGAGACTCGCAATACCACTGTGGCAGCCTTGTACTTTTCAGGTGCATTTGTCTGAAAGTAAATGACGTCAGGTCTTGTGAGTCACGGTGTAATGGAATAGAGAAGAATGCATTCTTCAAATCGATCACCGTGAAGCATTTCGCTTCAGTGGGTATATTGCACAAAATTGTGGATGGATTAGGGACTAGAGGGAACTCGGCTTCGACTATGTCCTTCAATGCTCGTAAATCCTGGATTAAACGCCAGGACCCCCCTTTAGATTTCTTGACAGGGTAGATCACTGTGTTGCATGGTGATTCCGACGTCACCAGGATGCCCTGTTCCATCATGGCAGAGATTGTCTTTGCGATCCCTTCATCTGCTTCCCTGGACATGGGATACTGTCATGCCCCTGGCAGAATTGCTCCTGGTTTCAATTTAATTTTTACTTCTCCAGCCTCCTTCAGGAGTCCTACATCATAGGGCCCTGTAGTCCATACTTTGGCCGGCACTAGGGCTATGTCATTATCAAAGTATTCTGGGCGTACCAATGCTAACATCATTCTCTGTGGTACCTCCCGCTTGATCATTTTGACCCAAAATATGAGACTCACTTCCACCCGTGTCTCTTCTAGGTCAGGGTGTTCTTCGAACAGATCATCATCGGTGACGTCAGTCACTCGATACCCTTTTTCGATGGTGACAATCGCACACCAAGGTCTGCCCTCGTCGTCATATCCTTCAACTAATACTACCTTTCCTCGCACCGCGGCAGATTGTATCATTAAGGGAAATACTTGTCCCTCCTCTTCGTGCATGGGTATTCTTGGCCTGAATAGAAACTCATCTGGGGTTCTCATAGTTTTATCTGCGAGGCCTGGCAGTCCCGCCATATGCACTAGCATGCCATATGCAAACACTTCTGGTTCCAGTGGTATAGCTCTCATGGCTGCACGTCCAGAATATGTCCCGATCATTTTGCACACGTTTGAAAAATGCATTCCTGGAGTGGAGCATACTATGCCATCCTCAGTGAACGAGATGGTCATATTCAACTTTGTCATCAAGTCCCGACGCATGATATTCACCGGAGACTGACGAGAATACAATAAGGTACAGTCATGTTGCACTCTCCCACTGAGAGTGGGAGTGCATCAGTAAAGGGAACTCTGCTATGAGCTCCAGTAAAACTCTGGGTATCTATGGCCTCACCGGACAAGGAGAACAGTCCTTCATGTATGCACGAGCGCGTTGCACCCTTGTCAACTAAAAAGGAATATTCTTTCACCCCTATGGTGACATTTACCGCAGGTTCCCTGTTAAGGTCTGATGTCACTGATAGGATAGAACACATCAGAGTTCCCTGTGAGCTGTCCTATTTCATATATAGGTTCGGTCCACTGTATACCTGTGGGTTTCCCCCATCGGAATTAGTGTCCTGAGCCACTTGTGGCAGTGTCTGCTGGGGTTGTCCCTGTGGTACATTCCCCATGTTTTGTGGCTGGACCATTTGCTGTGCACCTTGCTGCAAGCCAACCGCCTGCTGCTGTATGTTATAGTTTTGTGCACTGCCCTGTTGTGGGGTAGCAAGTTGATTCACTATACCTGTCCCCAACCATTGGTTGATCTGCCACATGCTTTGGCTTCTGCACATGCGCGCTATATGTCCTGTTACTCCACACAACCAACACAATGGCGGCGGTCGGGCCATCTGTCCATCTGGCATAGTCGGACTGGCCATTGGTGCGTTCTGGATATCATTTTGAACGTTCTGTAACCTCCTTGGTTACCTTTAAATCCTCCCTGATTGTTCTGCCATCCTCTTCCTCCAAATCCCCTTCCTCTCGGGTACTCTCCCGCATTACCCTGATTGTTTTGTGGCGGGTGAGAGGCACGTGGTGCACTCGATTCAGCTGGACTTGTTAGCATGGCTCCCTCGAGAGCATACTTTGAGAACTTCCTTTGCACTAGCTTCACCTCCTCTCCCTTACACGTTGCCTCTTTCTTCCGATTCTTTTCTTGCAAGTCTACAATAATGGGCAATTGCCAACTGGATTTCGGCCCACGGTTTTGCTTCTATTCCTACTAATTTTCTGAGCTGTTTTTGCACCGGTTCTGGTAACCCTTGGCACAATATATGATATAATACACAGATAGATTTCGTCGAAGACCCATGCGTTTCGAGCACCCACGCGTCTTGAAAATTCTGGATATAAAGCAAAGGATCCTCTGACTCCTTCATTTTTCGAGTCATTATAGCTCCCATATCACATGTGTCTGGATATAGCGTACGCATCGCTTTCCACACTGCTGCTCTACAGTTGTTAAATGGCGCTCTGTCGTGAGAGGTGTTAGTTATGGTTACCCTGGGGTATCCTGTCCTTTTCCACACGTCGTCTGCTCTTTCAGCAAGTATAGCAATTAGAAGACCCTTGATGTCCCCTATGGCTAGAGTGACGCCCCCCCGTCATTTTCTCTAGCTCATGTATCCACTTTCCGGCTCCCGATGTCAGCATTGGAAGCTTATTTCTAAGATTCTCGGTCCATCTGTGGCCATGGAATATATTGCGGTCTTGCTCCCCCCTTTTCTAACAGTGGGAATTGGAATGCGCAATCCTCCTTTTCCTTCTCTATACCTCCTCGGTCTCTTGCCTGGGTGGCGTTCCCGCCTTGCCTTCTACCTGGCAATGCCCTTAACCTATCTGTATAGGCAGGTGCCGACGCCCCCCTCTGACCGTGGGGTGTCTCTTCATGTCGGCTGGACCATACAGCGGGCTTCGGTGTCCTATTTATGGACTCGCTAGCATCCAACCATTGTATCTCTCAGTTCCCTGGGAGTCGCTTTTCACACCGCCTCCCTTCGTCATACGCCACATACTCCACTTCCCCATCGGAGTCTGATTCTGAGTATTGCCAATTTGCACAACTTCTCGCATCATCTTCATTCTGCCCAGCTTCTATTCTATCTAGAGAACGTCCCCTACTCCCACTACTTTGGGTGACATCCTCAGTGTCATATAGCTGAGTGCTCTCTAAGCGCTCATCTTCCTTTCCTCTTGGGAGATTCGTTCCAGTCCCATCTCATCATATATTTTGTCAATCGCTTCCCCGATGCATCTGGTGTCGAAGTCATCATTAATATTTGTCCCACTTGTACCTGGTACCGCATTGCTTGCAGGAAAGAACTCTTCTATGTCTTCCCAGTCTACAACAGGATTAGGTTTTTTCACTTCCTGTTGCAAATATTCTAAATCTCGCACCCTTTGCCAGCATTTACGTTCTGCTTCCTCATCCATTTCTCTTCGCTTCTTCGCTTCCTTTCTAGCCTTATCAACTTCCCTCATCCGTTCATCTCTACGTTCCTTTGTCCTTCTACTTTCCTCGTCTTCTCGCTTTTTTACCTTTCTTTCGTGCACTCTCTTCTCTTCCTCTAACCTTAGCATGTTCTTCCTGTACTTTTCATAGGCTGCATATTGTGTGCGACTGAGCGGTATACTTTGCTCTTCGCGATATAGTTGTTCTCGACCTCAACCTATCATTTCTTGCCCTCTCGTTTCTTATGTCTACTTGCTTCTCCTTTTCCTTTCTCTGCGCCTCATCAGACCGTTCACTTGGCCTTGCACCATCACGTCCTTTTCCATCTAACTTCAACAGTATCTGCCCTCCCATCCATTCGTCCTTTATAAATGTTAACTCATCGGTTCCTTTCCGCTTCTTTCCCTCTCTCTCTCTATCGAGAAGTGCTCTCGTTTGTGCCTGGTCCTTCCTTTCCTCTCCTCGCCTCTCTTTTTCCCATGGGTCTTTGGAGGCCGAGTAAATTTCCTGTTCCTTCTCTTTTGTCTTGTCACTGCTACACGCAGGTGACTCATATGCAGGGTTGCTATAACCTGTGGCTGCCTTAAGTTCTCTTAGTGGGTAAAGACCCTCCGACTTACTTCCCTCAACAACTGGTTCCGGCGGGGCCAGTGGCGCAGTAGGTGTCTCACCCCCCTCCGTACATACATTTAATATCCAGTCTGCAGTGGGTTCTTCTCCTTTTGCTTGTTCAAACATTTTCCAAAGCTCGAGAACAGCAAGGCATTTTTCAAGCTTCTTCCCGCTATGTGTGGCATGTAGGAAGGTGGTCATGTGCTGTAAAACAGCCTTTGACAATGCCCCATTTTGGGGCCAGGCATAAACATTGTATTTGCGGTGCCCTTAACCCACTCCTGGCTATATTTCTTCAATTTTGTTGTGTGCTTTGGCAACTGCTTGCACAAATGTGCAAGTGGGGTAACTTCTTCCATTCTTAATTTTGTCACCAGCAATGTTCATACAGTTTTCCAACTTCACGCTGTTATGAGAAAGCACCACATACGCGAGCTCCAATCCAATTTTCCCGCAAAATTCTATACCAACAGTTTTACTCAAAATACATCAATTCAGTGGCGATTGCCTCTCATTTACAGAATCGTGGAAAGCAAAAATGCATTGGCCCTCATTACAACCCCGGCGCTAAACCATGGTTGGTGCCGGTGTTGTAACGAGTCCGCATGGTGAAATGGGGAAATACCGCCCCATTCCAAGGTTGGCGGGGCGGTATTTCCCCATTTCACCATGGCCCTTCCCCATTCCCATTTTCGCCCCATAGGGCTTAATGGGACTGGGGAAGGCGCTAAGTACGGTACCGCAAATTGCGGTACCGTAATTAGCACTGAGGTCCCTTTGCGGCACCCTACTTTAACCACTGGTAAAACCAGCCGTTAAGGTTGGGTCCTGCAAAGGGACCTCGTAATCAGGCGTTAAGGGTTTAACGGCGCCGACACCTTTTACGGCGCGGTTAAACCCTTAACACCAGGATCGTAATGACTCCCATTGCCATCAATTAATAACACAATAATTCCACATTCAGCATACACAGGACATATAGGACAGACACTTGAAAGACTAGACGGACACCAGCTGGTCATACGTATACCTGCCTTCTAATTATTATCCCGTCATGGGATTTGAACAAACTCGATTCTTACATCTTTAAACGTAAGCGTAGCCTAATGTGCCCCCTCTGTGGGTTCTGGGTTCACGTTCCTTCTGACCAAAGTGCAGGAACAAGGCAAATTTTACAGTTTTCTCTCAGGTGCCTCCCCGGTATTCCTTACAGTTTTTTTCTCAGGTGCCCACCAGTATTCCTTACAGTTTTTTTCTCGGGTGCCACCCCAGTATTCCTTACAGTTTTTTTCTCGAGTGCCCCCCTGGTATTCCTTAGGGTTTTTAAATTCAGGTGTCCCCCTAGAATTTTTTCCCAATTACTTTGCGTGCCCGGGTTTTTACCTTATATATCTCTACAGACTTTCCTACTTTTAACTGTATTAATCTTCTCCACCACTCTCTGTTACCTTTCCCCTTCTTACTCTAAGGCCTATAAGACCTTTGCCAGGATAATGAGTTTCGTTGTTTTCACTCACCGATCGCCTCATTTCCTCTCTGGAACTTCAGGATCACTGCCCCTTCCTCTTCCTGCTTTTATGGTTTTCGTCCGATCCCATGCCTGTGGGAATGAGAAGGGTAATGCTTGGAAAGGCGG
Organism: Ambystoma mexicanum; assembly: GCF_040938575.1. Taxonomy (NCBI): domain Eukaryota; kingdom Metazoa; phylum Chordata; class Amphibia; order Caudata; family Ambystomatidae; genus Ambystoma; species Ambystoma mexicanum. Next base: position 1,067,058,714 of record NC_090941.1, read on the forward strand.
GTTCCTTCAGACCCAGTGCAGATGTTTTGGGAATAATTACACTATCATTGTCCACGGGGAGCTTCTCAGCCTACTCAGCCGGAATAGCGAAAGGACTCCTGATCTAACCGAAGGACCAGAGTTACTTTGTGCCGTCAGTCTAAATGTGTTTTATACTATATCAATCGATAATCTATAATCGATGGCGGAAACCATCCTCATGCTACCAAGTGTTGATGACGAGAGGAACTTACTGACGGGCCCATTGGTCAGTACTCACCCTCGAAAACTAGTAATGCAAGATAGCAGCACCATGTGAGGACAGAGTGCAGGATTCACATACTCCAGCAAGCTCCAATAATCAGGACTCAGTAAATTGGCAAAGGGAAGTCCGTTTAATGATACATACATCAGCAGATGGGAATCAGCAGCATCACGAACACCTGCCTCACCCTGACTTCCTCGAACTTTAGTCAAACAGCCTCTTTTATGGGCAAAATCCGTCATAATTGATGTCTAATTCTACAAAAAATCATCATGCAATATAATTGGTTGGGAAAGGTAACTTAAGTATGGGTGCTATATCTGTATATGGAAATAACGCAAGTGGATTGGGTAACTCCTATCGGGTGGGCTTCTACGCCCTTCCCTCTACAGCACACGTGATTGACGTCACTGCAAATATGACGTCTCATTGGTTACAGTGTCTATAGGACCCTAGATTACATGGGCCCTCATTACAGTCAGGCGTTGAGGGTTTAACGGCGCCGTCAGTGCCGTTAACCCTTAACGCCGGACTCACACTTTAACGCCTGCATTTTGCAGGCGTTAAAGTCCAAGGCGCT